>NC_091284.1:662764028-663067058 GCF_032444005.1 Ranitomeya imitator | reverse complement strand
TGTGCGCTCAGTAGGAGTCTTGGAGCTACTTGTTCCACCAATATGTTCAGAATAAAAGGGCCAAAAATATATAAAAAATCTACCAAAAGTTAAGTTTCTCTGTAAGGTACATTTGCAAAGTAAAACATGAGAGATCCATCTCAACGAACTTGTAACTCCTTCTTTATCATGATTAAGGGTGCGTAGTCACCTGAAACGAGTCGATGTCGCATATCATGTAACTGTCAACTCTGATGTCGATTTATCCTCTGCTGAGCGCCTCTTGGTGAATAAAGAAGGAGTTTGTTCACAAGTTCGTTTAGCAGGATTTCTCATGTTTTGATTGCCCCACACTTTGACACAGAGTTCTCTCTGCTCTGAACACCTAAGGATGTCTACTACGGTGAGCTGGACTTTTTCCTGTTACATTTACAAAGTACCATCAAATTCCCATCAGACAACGCTAGAGGAATGCAGCAAGCTTCCTTGCCCACCTAAGGTAGAAAGGAGATAAACAGCAGTGGTAGGGGTATACTGTCAAAAGCCTGGGCCAAATTAATGACACCGTCCCAGCATCCATACCCTGATGACTGGGTATTTTTAGTAATGAGGCAAAAGTTTTTAAAGATGGTCAAGCAATACTTTGACGACAAAACCAGCGAACTTCCTAATTCCTCGGCGACCTTCATTTAGTGGGTCTCAAAGCTAGACACCTGGCATGAGTTGTCCTTCTCTTCCTTGGAGGTGTTGTGCTGCCATGCAGCTAGCATCTTGTCTGAGCGGGTTTTTAGTGCCACCGGGGGGTCATAACAGAAATGCGCTTTCACCTGTCAACAGAAAGTACTGACTGACAGGCTAACTCTGATAAAAATAAAGAAGCCTGGATTCGTCCCCACTTTTCCACATCACTAGATGACAGCAGCACATAAAATGTTTTAAATGTTCAATATTTGAATGAGGCCCACCAGTTGTTAACTTTTAGGGTTTATGGATGACTGGATGGTCCTACTTATAAAAGCCTTTATGTGTGTAAATGTACTACATGTACACCTTCTTATTTTTTTATTAGACACTGCAGTTGGTGTAATTATTGGCAGGGTTTGCACTGTGTGCAGATCCTTTATGAGTGTAGGAGTACCACAACTACATTTTGTTTGCACTATATGATTGAGTCACTGTAGTTGGTGCCTTCAAGGGTGTATGGATGGCTCTCCTTGTAATTTTGGGCAGGATTTGCACTTAGTGCATAGACTTTATGAGTTTACGAGTATCACTTCATGACAATTTGAACAGAATGTGTATGAGACCCTCCTTTATGTCTAATACAGGGTGCATCTGAGTCCCTAACTTTTGGCACTTCTTGCTTCCTTTATAAACTAAAATTTAAATTTTGTTATAAAAAAAAAATCAATTTGGGTTTACTTAAATCACATTTTTTAAATGCTTTTAAAATTTTGCCTTATATACTTGTCATTACACAGGAAAAATAATTTCTTCACATTTTTCTTGTAAACTCCAATTTCTCATTGATTTTGAAGGTTTTATTGTCAGTCCTTAATGTGGAGTAAAAGTGTAACACTATTGTTCTCAGCAGCACTCTGGGAGTCTGAGGTGCTTCCCCATTTCAACTTTTTCACTGACCCCCTGACCTCCTTGTAGGGAAAATGCTCGGATCTCCCATTGACTCCCATTATACTTGTTAATTGAAATGAGCACCCGAGCATTAGAAATTGCTTAGTTTGTGTAATGAGCATCTGAGCATTTTAATGCTTGCTCATGTCTAATTGCAACCTCTACAATACCTATTTTGATGGCTCTAATGTTTTAAAATGTGAGCAAAAGGGGAAAAGAAACAAACGGCCGATCAATAAAGTCCCAAATGCAATATGACATATCAACACATTTATTTATAGCAGCAACAGGGGTGTCAGAACAATGACATTAAAAAGAACAATTAAAAAACAGGGACACCCTCATGGGGTATGGGAATGCAAGAAGGAGGGTGACAACTGAACATATAATATATGACAAATTAGTCCAAAAAAAAAGACCAGCAATACACTAGTAAGTTTTAATTTTACAAGGACAAAAAGAGAGATAAAGTGTCAGTGCACTCCTCTATTTTATATATTCATATATCTCAAGGACAAGGTATAACTGTATATATTATAAGGAAAAAGACTCATCATGTGCCCATGTCCGGTGTGTCACCTAAAGTGTTATAAGAAAGCTAATTAATGGTGAACTTACATGAGTATAACTCCTTCATCCAAGTGGTGTTCACCCTGACGCGCATTTCGGCTTCCGCCTTCATCGCAATAAATAAATGTGTTGATATGTCATATTGTATTTGGGACTTTATTGATCGGCCGTTATGTTTCTTTTCCCCTTTTGCTGAGTGTATTTTCCGATTGTCCCTGAGAATTTATTAGTAGTCTGATCTGCTGGGTCACAATAACATTATTGATAATCTTATTATTTGATGAAATTTATATAGACCCCTCTATAGACCTATATATTCTCCTTGCTAATTTTCCTGTTTTAAAATGTGGAAAATAAATTGTAATAGCATTTACATGTTAGGTACATATGAATAAAAAAAATAGTAATAAATGTTCCTTTTACAGAACTAATTGTAAGCTATCTAAATAATTTAATGCGCAAAAGGCAGTTTTCTTCAAGACTTAATATTACAGTTATATGTTCATTGACAAGATGATTCCCATTGCAACAGAAGTTAAGCTCATTTTGATGAAGCTATTTACATATAAAATAAAATGAGCCGTTCAAAAGGGATTTCTTCACACAATGAATGTTTCATATAGAATTAAGCCTATGTAGTTCTGTGTCTTAATAGGTATCTCTTTCAATCACTTTCATCGCACATTATCTTAATTGTAGTTAAACCACAAAGGTGAAGTAGTGTAAAGCATTTCATGTATAATTTTATAGCGTACACATGAAACACGTTTCCTTAAATTTTGGAGCAAATGAATATGGTAGAGCTGGCAGATAATAGTAACCTTAAAAGAAACCTATCATGTCCCCCGACACTTTAAACGTGAAGGGTTACTAAACTACCTGGCAGCAGTTTTCAATATGGTAGGCATGTGCTGTTTTTAAAATGGTATCACCTTTGGAGGTTTGAGGAGGAGTGACTCCCAAATTCACTTCAAACGTGAATAGGTCTTTCAAAATTATACATTTTGGAAATTTCTTTGAAAAAATGAAAAATTACAGCTACAAAGAACATTTTACAAGTGGTGCTGATGTAAAGGAGCCATGAGGGAAAAGTTATTTTTAAATGTTCCTGTGTGTTATGACTACCTGAATTAACCCCTTTACCCCCAAGGGTGGTTTGCACGTTAATGACCGGGCCAATTTTTACAATTCTGACCACTGTCCCTTTATGAGGTTATAACTCTGGAACGCTTCAACGGATTCCAGTGATTCTGACAAAGTTTTCTCGTGACATATTGTACTTCATGATAGTGGTAAAAATTCTTTGTTAGTACCTGCGTTTATTTGTGAAAAAAACAGAAATTTGGCGAAAATTATGAAAATTTTGCAATTTTCCAACTTTGAATTTTTATGCAATTAAATCACAGATATATGTCACACAAAATACTTAATAAGTAACATTTCCCACATGTCTACTTTACATCAGCACAATTTTGGAACCAAAATTTTTTTTTGTTAGGGAGTTATAAGGGTTAAAAGTTGACCAGCAATTTCTCATTTTTACAACACCATTTTTTTTTTAGGGACCACATCTCATTTGAAGTCATTTTGAGGGGTCTATATGATAGAAAATACCCAAGTGTGACACCATTCTAAAAACTGCACCCCTCATGGTGCTCAAAACCATATTCAAGAAGTTTATTAACCCTTCTGGTGCTTCACAGGAATGTTTGGAATGTTTAAATAAAAATGAACATTTAACTTTTTTTCACACAAAATTTATTTCAGCTCCAATTTGTTTGATTTTACCAAGGGTAACAGGAGAAAATGGACCCCAAAAGTTGTTGTACAATTTGTCCTGAGTACACCGATACCCCATATGTGGAGGTAAACCACTGTTTGGGCGCATGACAGAGCTCGGAAGCGAAGGAGCGCCATTTGACTTTTCAATGCAAAATTGACTGGAATCGAGATAGATGGGACACCATGTTGCGTTTGGAGAGCCCCTGATGTGCCTAAACATTGAAACCCCCCACAAGTGACACCATTTTGGAAAGTAGACCCCCTAAGGAACTTATCTAGATGTGCTTTGAGCGCTTTGACCCACCAAGGGCTTCACAGAAGTTTATATTAAAACAAACATTTTTTCCCACAAAAATTATTTTTTTAGCCCCCAGTTTTGTATTTTCCCGAGGGTAACAGGAGAAGTTGGACCCCAAAATTTGTTGCCCAATTTGTCCTGAGTGCGCTGATACCCCATAAGTGGGGGGGGAACCACTGTTTGGGCGCATGGGAGGGCTCGGAAGGGAAGGAGCTCCATTTGGAATGCAGACTTAGATGGAATGGTCTGCAGGTGTCACATTGCGTTTGCAGAGCCCCTAATGTACCTGAACAGTAGAAACCCCCCACAAGTGACACCATTTTGGAAAGTAGACCCCCTAAGGAACTTATCTAGATGTGTGGTGAGCGCTTTGACCCACCAAGGGCTTCACAGAAGTTTATAATGCAGAGCCGTAAAAATAAAACAAAAATTTTTTCCCACAAAAATTATTTTTTTAGCCCCCAGTTTTGTATTTTCCCGAGGGTAACGGGAGAAATTGGACCCCAAAATTTGTTGTACAATTTGTCCTGAGTGCGCTGATACCCTATAAGTGGGGGGGAACCACTGTTTGGGCGCATGGGAGGGCTCGGAAGGGAAGGAGCTCCATTTGGAATGCAGACTTAGATGGAATGGTCTGCAGGTGTCACATTGCGTTTGCAGAGCCCCTAATGTACCTAAACAGTAGAAATCCCCCACACGTGACACCATTTTGGAAACTAGACACCCTAAGGAACTCATCTAGATGTGTTGTTAGAGCTTTTAACCCCCAAGTGTTTCACTACAGTTTGTAACGCAGAGCCATGAAAATAAAAAATCTTTTTTTTTTCCCACAAAAATTATATTTTAGCCCCCAGTTTTGTATTTTCCCAAAGGTAACAGGAGAAATTGGACCCCAAAAGTTGTTGTCCTATTTGTCCTGAGTACGCTGATACCCCATATGTTGGGGTAAATCCCTGTTTGGGCACACGGGAGAGCTCGGAAGGGAAGGAGCACTGTTTTACTTTTTCAACGCAGAATTGGCGTCTTAGAGTGGGATCGTCATGTGGACCTTAAGGGTTTGCAGAGGTTTTTAGGTTTTGCAAATTTCTATCGCAAATTTAATAAAGACTTTTCAGTGGTAGCCAAACCATTGACAGACATGACCAAGAGGGGCACGGATCTCTCCGTATGGTCCAGTGCGGCCAGTAAAGCTTTTTCAAAGTAAACACTTTGAAAAAGTGTTTTTTCCTGCACCCATATTAATACAGCCTGACATCACTCAGCCATTTGTGGTAGAGGTGGATGCCTCTGAGGTAGGGGTGGGAGCTGTATTCTCAGGGGATTTCTCCGAGTAAGTGGCATCCGTGTGCATTTTTCTCGAGAAAATTATCTCCTACGGAGAAGAATTATGACATTGGTAACAGGGAGATGTTGGCAATTAAATGGGCATTTGAGGAATGGCGTCATTTTCTGGAGGGAGCACTTCACCCTGTCATGGTGATGACAGATCACAAAAATCTGTTGTATTTAGAATCTGCAAAGCGTCTTACACCTAGGCAGGCAAGGTGGTCTCTGTTCTTCGCCAGGTTCATTTTCTACATTACGTATCGGTGCGGAAACGAGAATGTCAAGGCTGATGCGTTATCCCGTTGTTTCCCGGGGGGTGGGGATAATTGTGAACAAAGGTCCTATACTGCAGAAGGGTGTAGTTGTCGCCGCAATTAATTATGATCTTGAGAAAGAGGTGGTAGAGGCACAGGGGGACGCCCCAGCAGCCTGTCCGTTAGGTAAACTTTTTGTTCCAGCTAATCTCCATCTCAGGGTCATAAATGAGCATCATGACTCGGTTTTGGCCAGACACCCTGGAAGTAAGGTTACTGCGGACCTACTCACTCGGCGTTTTTGGTGGTCTGGGGTAAGACATGATGTACAGGAATATGTCGCTGCCTGCAGTGTGTGTGTGCGTTCCAAGTCCTCTTGTTCTCACCCGTCTGGGTCTCTCCAACCTTTGGAGATTCCCAATAGACATTGGACTCATTTGTCAATAGATTTCATCACTGACTTACTGATTTCGGAGGGTAATACAGTTATTTTAGTCGTAGTTGATAGATTTAGCAAGATGTCTCATTTCATTGCGCTCCCCGCTTTACCAAATGCTAAGACTCTGGCACAGGTCTTTATTAAGGAGGTTGTGAGACTGCATGGTATTCCTTCAGATATTGTCTCAGACCGTGGGGTGCAGTTTATTTCTAAGTTTTGGAGGGTTTTCTGCAGCCGGCTGGGGACTTATTTGTCGTTTTCTTCAGCTTTTCATCCTCAATCCAATGGTCAGACTGAATGCGTAAATCAAAATCTTGAGACTTACCTCAGGTGTTTCATCTCAGAGAATCAAGAGGACTGGGTTACGTACTTACCATTAGCAGAATTTGCTATAAACAATCGTACTCATGAGTCTACTGTTAAGTCCCCATTTTTTGGGTCATATGGTTTTCATACTCAATCTAGTGCATTTAATAGGAGGGATTCCTCAGGTGTTCCTGAAGAGGAGAGGTTTTCTTCATCCATCACGTCCGTATGGCAAGGAGTTATTAATTAATTTAATTAATAAATTAAAGAGGATGGGATCCAGGTATAAGAATGCGGCTGATTGGAGACGTGTGGAAGGACCGGACCTGTGTGTGGGTGATTGGGTTTGGTTGTCCTCGAAAAATATTAAGCTGAGAGTTCCCTCGTGGAAATTGGGCCCTAGGTTCATTAGCCCTTATAGGATTGTGGCCATCATGAATTCCGTTGCTTTTCGGCTGGCTTTGCCTCAGTCATTTAAGAACCATAATGTTTTTCATCGCTCCTTACTCAAAAAGGTTGTGGCGCCATCCAATCAGTCCCCTTCACCTCCCTCTCCGGTCCTTGTTGATGGAAGTATCGAGTTCCAGATTTCCAGGGTTATGGATTCTCGTTTAGTTCATCGATCCCTACAATATCTGGTACACTTGAGAGGGTACGGTCCTGAGGAAAGGATGTGGGTACCTGCTGCTGATGTCCATGCGGTTAGGTTGGTTCGGGCATTTCATACAGCTCATCCTGAGAAACCTGGTCCTGAGGTTCCGGAGGTCCCTCGTACAAGGGGGGGTACTGTCACGGGGCTACCGCGACAGATAGGTTCCAGAGAACCGCAGCGCTCTGGGCCTCATTCACACACAGTGAACAGAAGCTCTTCACCTGTATTCTGACCTAGCTGCTTTGTGCCAGCAGTGCAGGAGTTAACCTTATTGCTAAGCTGCTGAGAGCTGGGTCTCTCAGCTGAAGTGGATTTTGTAATCTGATCCTCTATATAGACCCAGTCCTGACTTCAGCTAGTGTCAGTGATCAGTTCTACTGCCTGGCTTGGAGGTTGAAGAAGCATAGTGTTGGTGTTGGAGGTTTATTTACAGAGATTGGTGTCAGCAGTTTTGGTTGCATGTTAAACCTGTTTTCCTTCCTAAGTTTATTCCTTCTCTTCCCTTCCTCTGTGGTTGTGTGAGCATTTGGTGAGTTTGAGACTTTTAGTTACTTTGTCTGTATACCCTGTTATTTGTTGTATAATTACACTGGTGCAGTCCACCTCCTTTGGGGGGAGAAGGGGCCCCTGAAAGGGCCTGCACAGGAGACAGGGATACGCTGGCGGCTCGGGCCTCCTAACCATCATGGGTGTTCGGGGTCGAGTTCCTGCCTCTGCACAGGGGGAATCTCGGGCCGTCTCCGCTGCGGTCTCCCATTCTTCTCCTGCCGCAGTGGAGTCTTGCTCAGTCCCACTCTGTACAAAGAGTTACTGCTGCTTTTCCTGCTTCTGCCATTGAAGTCAGTGTTGGGCAGCGGCGAGCAGATACTTTTGGGACTAAGTCCTGTTTTTCTCTTTCTGAGCATGCCCAGGGCAAGATATCCCGTTGGAGATCGAGGGTCACATGCTCAGGTACTGCAGCACATCCCATTGGTCCTCCAGGAAGGTCCTGAAAGTGCTAAACTTCGGTAGCAGCTTCCCATTAGTCTTTTATTGGAAGGTCCTCAACGTGCGGCAACTATATAAGCTGCGCATGACCGCACGGCCACGCGCTAGTATTGACTTGATATAATGTGTGTGTGTAGATGGATGTATGTCGATGGATGAAAGCTCCTAAATCATTCCCATTCCTTGTGTTGATGACTTCGTGAATGATGGTAGCTATCTAGCCCCCGACTAAGCCATCAGCACGAAACACACATTACAGCGTCTAATTGCTGTGACCGCCAGTGCAGCGCCGTGCGCTTTGTCAGCGCTTTCCTGACCCAAGCCTGGGTGGTTAGTGGCGTCCGCCAGTGCAGCACCGCACGCACTCACGTGCATCTTTAATACATTTATTTCTGTCACTCTGACACCCCAGTAGCGGTGTTGAGCGCATGAGGTCTTTATGAAATCCTTTATGAAGTTCTGAGACTTCTTGCTTGCACTCTTGGTGCGGTACCGCGGCCCTGTGACGCAACAGGGTTCGCTTCCTTCACACAGGGTGAAGTTAACCCGTGTGTGTATTCACATTGTACCGCCATATCGTCCATCATCTCTAGCAGCAGGTTTTCACCTCCACGGTGGACCCCGGACTGCGAACGCACCTGATACTATTCCATCTTAAACTTGGTGGGTTCCTCCAGTCCTAACAATAGGTACCCCCGAGATAATGGAAAGCTAGGGCCCCATTTAAGTGGTAGGGACAGGTGCGGGTTCCAGTATGCCGTCCTGCCCCTTTATCGCCGTTTACAGCGTGACGCATACACTTTATGTATCTCTCTGTTCCTCTATTCTTTCTTAAATTATTAATTGTTTTAACCCCACCCCCCATGCCACCGCCACCCCCAACTTCCTTATTTGTGCCCAGGTCTCTATCTGCACTATCTTCCCCTCCTATAAAATGAATACCCTCCCCCCATTTCCTAGTTTAAATACTCCTCCAACCTTCTAGCCATTTTCTCCCCCAGCACAGCTGCACCTTCCCCATTGAGATGCAGCCCGTCCCTAGCGTAGAACCTGTAGCCAACTGAGATGTCGGCCCAGTTCTCCAGGAACCCAAACCTCCTTCCTACACTCTGGCATGGCACGTGGTACAGGCAGTATTTCAGAAAATACCACGTTGGAGGTCCTTGCTTTCAGCTTGCAGTCTAATTCCCTGAAATCATCGTTAAGGACCTTCCACCTACCTCTAACTTTGTCATTTATGCCAATGTGCACCATGACCGCTGGGTCCTCACCAACCCCTCTCAGTAATCTGTCAACCCGATCAGCGATGTGTCATACTCGAGCGCCAGGTAGGCAGCACACCGTTCGATGATCCCTGTCTTTGTGACAGATTTGCCCTATCTGTTCCCCTAATAATTGAATCCCCCCACTACCAGCACCTGTCTGGCCTGCCCTGCTCTCCTATTTCCCTCCTTACTGTAGCAGTCACTCCTCCGGCTTTCAGGGGACATGCCTGGCTGCAACAGTGCTACCCCTGTACTGGCACCCCCTCATCTGCCAAGTTAGCAAACTTATTGGGGTGTGCCAGATCAGGACTAGCCTCCCTGGCACTCTTCCCTCTACCCGGCCTTCTAACTGTCACCCAGCTTGCTGCTCCACTGTCCTGCAGCTCCTTCCTACCATCCCCCCTCATCTATCCCATTGAGCGTCTGCTCAGTGAGCAGAAGACCTCTTTGCATATTGACAATGGATCTCACTGTTGCCAGCTGCACATTTAGGTTCAGAATCTGGGCTTCCAAATGCACAACATGCTCACATCTCGCACAGCAGTATGCACCCTCAACCGGCATGCATACATGTGGCAAGATGTGCACTGGATGGCATTAACAATAGTGGAGCACATTTCCTAATGGGGATTGCACCAGACAGAAAAGTTAAATAAAAAATAAATGCAAAGTATTAATAAAATACAGACAGCAATTAAGTAATTCCTGCCTTGGAAACTCCCTGATTCCAAAGTCACTGAATCTCAAGTCACACTTACCGCCGTTCGCACTTACGCTCAGGTCACACTCAGCTCGTTCATACTCGCTAAGCTGAAGATTTAAAGAGATTTTTTTTTCTCTTTCCCCTCAGCAGCAATCCATCTTGCTGTTCAATGCACTTCCAAAAACATCATCCCCTGACCTTACCCCCGCTCTACTACAGAACGCCACTGACTGTCTGCAGTCTATAACATCATGTCCACTCTCTATCTGAAACTCAAGCTCTCCAAAACTGAACTTCTCCCTCTCCATGGGTGGCACCATAATAACACCCCGACATCAGGCGCTCTGTCTGGGTGTTATGTTTGACGCTGATCTCTCCTTCACATCCCATATACAATCTCTTGCCAGCTCGTGCCACTTACACCTAAAGAACATCTCTAGAATCCGACCTTTTCTCACCATGGAAACAACAAGAACCCTCACTGTTGCCTTGATCCACACCCGCCTGGACTACTGTAATGCTCTATTAATTGGCCTTCCCCTTACTCGACTTTTCCCTCTCCAGTCTATCCTTAATGCAGCAGCCAGGGTTCTCCATCTAGCTAATCGGTATTCAGACGTGTCCGATCTTCACCAGTCGTTACACTGGCTGCCTATTTCATTATAGAATCCAATTCAAAGTACTTGTTCTCACCCACAAAGCACTCCACAGTGCAGCACCCCCTTACATCTCCTCCCTCATTTCTGTCTATCGGCCTAACCGACCTCTGCGCTCTGCAAATGACTTTGACTAACCTCTGTACTAATCGTACCTTCCACTCCTGACTCCAAGACTTCTCCCATGCTGCACCAATCCTCTAGAATGCTCTACCCCAAGATATTAGGACCATCCACAATTTACATAGTTTTAGGCACTCCCTCAAAACACATTTGTTCAGAGCAGCCTATCACGTTCACTAATCAAAGTCATTTTATGTTTGCGTGTGTGTAGCCCATTCACTATCCCTATCTATTACCCAACCCCTGAAGATGGCTGCACCATCATTGTAAATATACACCTGTACTTTGTATCTCCCCCCACCTCATTGTAGATTGTAAGCTCTCACGAGCAGTGTCGTCTTATTTTGCTTTAATTATTGTATTGTTAACGTTGTTACTTATGACTGTTGTGTTTGAAACTGTTAAACTGTAAAGCGCTGCGGAATATGTTGGCGCCATATAAATAATAATAATAATTATTATTATTATAGGGGAACTATAATGGACCTCATACTGTATGTACGGGAGCTGTGGGCATACTATACTGTGTATAGGGGAGCTATGAAGGCATTATACTGTGCATAAGGGAGCTGTTGGCCCATTATGCTATATATAGGGGAGCTCTGGGGGGGCATTATACTTTCCATAGTGGAGCTCTGTTGGCATAAGACTGTGTATAGGAGAACTGTGGGCTCATCATACTGTGTATAGGGTAGCTGTGAGCTCATACTGTATTTAGGGGAGCAGTGGGACATCGTGCTGTGTATAGGGGAGCTGTGGGATCATCATAGTTTGTATAGGGGAGCTGTGGGGGCATTATACTGTGTATAGGGAAGCCGTGTATGTCCACCATACTGTGTATAGTCGAGCTGTACATGGGGGCTACTTAGGGGACATTATTAAATGTTAAGTGGGAACTTAAGCATTATTGTTATAGGGGCACTCAGAGTATTGTGACCATCAAAATTGCATATGTGGTATTATTACTTTCTAGGGACAAAATGTGGAGGACACAAGCACAGGGCATTAATGTTTTCTAGGGGTGAATTTTGTTATCTAGAGAGAACAAAGGAGTCATTATTACTATACAAGGGGCACAGTGGTGGCATTATTATGTGGAGCGGTAAGAGGAGATGTTATTCTAGCAGCAGCTGAGTATTGGGGTATCAGCAGGATTAGTAGTTTGTGCAGGTTGGGGATAGATGGGGACGGAGCAGGAAATGTGAAAAGTCAGATGTGTCATTGTAATCTCTGCTGATGAGTCTTGGCTGGAGAAGTTGTCATGTCGGTCTAGGCCAGACAGAAAAGTGAAAGATTCCATAGGAAGGAACGTCAGGTGTAAGTCACCATCTATAACTGTACTGTGATCTCTTATATGGTATACAGGACTGGTATCTACCACTATATGGTCTCCATATAGGAATATCAGTGTTCATTTTTGTATATAGATTTTCAATCACAACGAGGTCATCTGGTGATTTTCCCCAGTACCCACAATTAGGGTGCTCCACGTAGCTGTAGTCAAGATTACTTGGTTAGGGGCTCACTCAAATTTTTCACCCCTCCCCCCAAGCTGAAACCCTAGCTACGCTTCTGCTCACACGGGTATCAGAGGAGGGAAAGAACTGCCAAAGAGAGAAGCTTCACCTGTACCCAACTAATCCCTGTACAGACTAGAAAAGGCCCTAGCTGTACAAGTAAATACAATTAGGAGGCTAATTTGCATATTCCAGGTGCCTTCTGGGAGAAGCGAAGTCTCCCTAAGCTAGAAGATCGTTGGGTACAGCCGGGACCAGCTGCTTCGAAAGCATCACCAAACCAGGGATTCAAGCTTCAGGAGGCTAATTTGCATATTCCAGGTGCCTTCTGGGAGAAGCGAAGTCTCCCTAAGCTAGAAGATCGTTGGGTACAGCCGGGACCAGCTGCTTCGA
Source organism: Ranitomeya imitator (assembly GCF_032444005.1). Classification (NCBI taxonomy): domain Eukaryota; kingdom Metazoa; phylum Chordata; class Amphibia; order Anura; family Dendrobatidae; genus Ranitomeya; species Ranitomeya imitator. Next base: position 663,054,176 of record NC_091284.1, on the reverse strand, counting down.
AAGCATCACCAAACCAGGGATTCAAGCTTCAGGAGGCTAATTTGCATATTCCAGGTGCCTTCTGGGAGAAGCGAAGTCTCCCTAAGCTAGAAGATCGTTGGGTACAGCCGGGACCAGCTGCTTCGAAAGCATCACCAAACCAGGGATTCAAGCTTCAGGAGGCTAATTTGCATATTCCAGGTGCCTTCTGGGAGAAGCGAAGTCTCCCTAAGCTAGAAGATCGTTGGGTACAGCCGGGACCAGCTGCTTCGAAAGCATCACCAAATTTTTGCCTGTAGGACATTATTGCAAGAGAGCTTGGCTGAGTAGATTACACAAGAAGGAAAACACACAGCAAGTCAGCAGGATCTAGGAGCAACATGGCAGATGTGACAACCTACATGGTGAGCTGCAGCATGTGCTACATGTTCACAGATCGACCAGAAGAAGAATCCAATTTCACCTGTCAGAAGTGTAGACTAGTGGCCCTTTTAGAAGAAAAGGTGCGGGGTCTGGAAGAAAGAATAGCAACTTTGAAACTCATCAAAGAGAATGAAGACTTTCTAGACAGAACAGAAGCATCTCTACTGGTCACAGAAGGTGCAAAAAGTGTCAGAGAACCTCCAAAAGCAGATGAGTGGAAGCATGTGACCAAAAGAAGCAAGAAGACCATGGAGAAATCACCAACCACACAACTGAAGAACCGATATCAAATCTTTGTAGAGGATGAAGATGGCACACCTAAGAATGAAGCAATACCAGCAAGCAAAAAAGAAAAGGGCACACAGCAACAAGTGACAGCAAAAAGTACAGCCAAGAAGCAACGAAGAGTGGTGGTGGTGGGAGACTCACTACTGAGAGGCACCGAAGCAGCCATCTGCAGACCGGACATAACTGCAAGAGAAGTATGCTGCCTTCCAGGTGCGATGATCAAGGATGTGACCGATAGGATACCAAAGCTCTTCAGCTCTAAGGACGTCCACCCATTTCTTCTGATACATGTTGGCACCAATGACACGGCAAGGAAGGACCTACCGACAATCTGCAAGGACTTTGAAGAGTTGGGGAAGAAAGTAAAGGAACTGGATGCACAGGTAGTTTTTTCTTCTATCCTTCCAGTAGACGGGCATGGCACCAGGAGATGGAACAGGATCCTTGATGCAAACAACTGGCTAAGACGATGGTGCAGACAACAAGGATTTGGATTCCTGGACCACGGTGTGAATTACTGGTATGATGGACTCCTCGCCAGAGACGGACTACACCTCAACAAACCTGGGAAACACACATTCGCCAGAAGACTCGCTACACTCATCAGGAGGGCGTTAAACTAGAAGAAGAGGGGACGGGAAGAAAAACATTAGACTCGAACAAAAACGACCCAGGAAAACATACTCAGAAGGGAGGTAAGAACATTTCTAAAACAATCCACAGTGAGGAGATTGGAACAAAACAAAATCCTCTAAACTGCATGCTCGCAAATGCCAGAAGCCTGACAAACAAGATGGAAGAACTAGAAGCAGAAATATCTACAGGTAACTTTGACATAGTGGGAATAACCGAGACATGGTTAGATGAAAGCTATGACTGGGCAGTTAACTTACAGGGTTACAGTCTGTTTAGAAAGGATCGTAAAAATCGGAGAGGAGGAGGGGTTTGTCTCTATGTAAAATCTTGTCTAAAGTCCACTTTAAGGGAGGATATTAGCGAAGGGAATGAGGATGTCGAGTCCATATGGGTTGAAATTCATGGAGGGAAAAATGGTAACAAAATTCTCATTGGGGTCTGTTACAAACCCCCAAATATAACAGAAAGCATGGAAAGTCTACTTCTAAAGCAGATAGATGAAGCTGCAACCCATAATGAGGTCCTGGTTATGGGGGACTTTAACTACCCGGATATTAACTGGGAAACAGAAACCTGTGAAACCCATAAAGGCAACAGGTTTCTGCTAATAACCAAGAAAAATTATCTTTCACAATTGGTGCAGAATCCAACCAGAGGAGCAGCACTTTTAGACCTAATACTATCTAATAGACCTGACAGAATAACAAATCTGCAGGTGGTTGGGCATTTAGGAAATAGCGACCACAATATTGTGCAGTTTCACCTGTCTTTCACTAGGGGGACTTGTCAGGGAGTCACAAAAACATTGAACTTTAGGAAGGCAAAGTTTGAACAGCTTAGAGATGCCCTTAATCTGGTAGACTGGGACAATATCCTCAGAAATGAGAATACAGATAATAAATGGGAAATGTTTAAGAACATCCTAAATAGGCAGTGTAAGCGGTTTATACCTTGTGGGAATAAAAGGACTAGAAATAGGAAAAACCCAATGTGGCTAAACAAAGAAGTAAGACAGGCAATTAACAGTAAAAAGAAAGCATTTGCACTACTAAAGCAGGATGGCACCATTGAAGCTCTAAAAAACTATAGGGAGAAAAATACTTTATCTAAAAAACTAATTAAAGCTGCCAAAAAGGAAACAGAGAAGCACATTGCTAAGGAGAGTAAAACTAATCCCAAACTGTTCTTCAACTATATCAATAGTAAAAGAATAAAAACTGAAAATGTAGGCCCCTTAAAAAATAGTGAGGAAAGAATGGTTGTAGATGACGAGGAAAAAGCTAACATATTAAACACCTTCTTCTCCACGGTATTCATGGTGGAAAATGAAATGCTAGGTGAAATCCCAAGAAACAATGAAAACCCTATATTAAGGGTCACCAATCTAACCCAAGAAGAGGTGCGAAACCGGCTAAATAAGATTAAAATAGATAAATCTCCGGGTCCGGATGGCATACACCCACGAGTACTAAGAGAACTAAGTAATGTAATAGATAAACCATTATTTCTTATTTTTAGTGACTCTATAGCGACAGGGTCTGTTCCGCAGGACTGGCGCATAGCAAATGTGGTGCCAATATTCAAAAAGGGCTCTAAAAGTGAACCTGGAAATTATAGGCCAGTAAGTCTAACCTCTATTGTTGGTAAAATATTTGAAGGGTTTCTGAGGGATGTTATTCTGGATTATCTCAATGAGAATAACTGTTTAACTCCATATCAGCATGGGTTTATGAGAAATCGCTCCTGTCAAACCAATCTAATCAGTTTTTATGAAGAGGTAAGCTATAGACTGGACCACGGTGAGTCATTGGACGTGGTATATCTCGATTTTTCCAAAGCGTTTGATACCGTGCCGCACAAGAGGTTGGTACACAAAATGAGAATGCTTGGTCTGGGGGAAAATGTGTGTAAATGGGTTAGTAACTGGCTTAGTGATAGAAAGCAGAGGGTGGTTATAAATGGTATAGTCTCTAACTGGGTCGCTGTGACCAGTGGGGTACCGCAGGGGTCAGTATTGGGACCTGTTCTCTTCAACATATTCATTAATGATCTGGTAGAAGGTTTACACAGTAAAATATCGATATTTGCAGATGATACAAAACTATGTAAAGCAGTTAATACAATAGAAGATAGTATTCTGCTACAGATGGATCTGGATAAGTTGGAAACTTGGGCTGAAAGGTGGCAGATGAGGTTTAACAATGATAAATGTAAGGTTATACACATGGGAAGAATGAATCAATGTCACCATTACACACTGAATGGGAAACCACTGGGTAAATCTGACAGGGAGAAGGACTTGGGGATCCTAGTTAATGATAAACTTACCTGGAGCAGCCAGTGCCAGGCAGCAGCTGCCAAGGCAAACAGGATCATGGGGTGCATTAAAAGAGGTCTGGATACACATGATGAGAGCATTATACTGCCTCTGTACAAATCCCTAGTTAGACCGCACATGGAGTACTGTGTCCAGTTTTGGGCACCGGTGCTCAGGAAGGATATAATGGAACTAGAGAGAGTACAAAGGAGGGCAACAAAATTAATAAAGGGGATGGGAGAACTACAATACCCAGATAGATTAGCGAAATTAGGATTATTTAGTCTAGAAAAAAGACGACTGAGGGGCGATCTAATAACCATGTATAAGTATATAAGGGGACAATACAAATATCTCGCTGAGGATCTGTTTATACCAAGGAAGGTGACGGGCACAAGGGGGCATTCTTTGCGTCTGGAGGAGAGAAGGTTTTTCCACCAACATAGAAGAGGATTCTTTACTGTTAGGGCAGTGAGAATCTGGAATTGCTTGCCTGAGGAGGTGGTGATAGCGAACTCAGTCGAGGGGTTCAAGAGAGGCCTGGATGTCTTCCTGGAGCAGAACAATATTGTATCATACAATTATTAGGTTCTGTAGAAGGACGTAGATCTGGGGATTTATTATGATGGAATATAGGCTGAACTGGATGGACAAATGTCTTTTTTCGGCCTTACTAACTATGTTACTATGTTACTATGTAATTCCTCGGACCTGGCTCCCTAAAAGTCATCGAGGGGTTACTCGTACCTTCTGAGAAACCGGAGAGGAGACCGCAACACAAATCCAACAAAAGGAAGGCATGCAGGGAGAAAATAGAACCTAGGATGAGAAACTAAAACAAGCTCTTAAAAGGATAGACAGGAATAAAAAAAAGAACCAAAAAAACAAACAGAATAAGTAAAACCTCCCATGTCCGCAAACGTGTAGAAGGAGGAAAAGGTGCTGGGAAGGAAACTCACAGATTTTCAGCAGTTAAAACACCAGCAGTAATCAAACATTGTCCATGGTTCCGTATGACAGCTGGAGACCAAACTTGCTCTAGCTAGATCGGAGCAAAAACTTTTTTCTGTGCTGTAAATTTACAATAGGGCAAGGATAAAACTCAAAACTGAACGTCGCAATTTTACGACACTTAGTTGTTTTGAAGTTAAAGCCTTAAAATAATTTGTGAATCAAGTTCTTCTTCTAAATATCTGCAATTGCGGTCACATTGAATATGTAACAAAAATCTAGTTGCGTAAGTGAAATTCTTTCTAATCTAACTGGGCAAAGCAGTCAAGGGTGGTTATAACCAGTGATTTACAGCTTTATCCACGATTAACTGTGTACATATTGACATAGTTGGCAACCATTGATTAGAACTAGTGATGAGTGAGCACTAAAATTCTCGGGTGCTCATTGCTCAGGTTGGACAGAACAACGAGCTCAATGTAAGTCTATGGGAGACCCAAGCTTTTTTTACCGTGATCACCCCCGGGGGTCCTTTTAAGGTTTAAAAACATTTGAAAATGATGGAAACGCTGCTCAAATGCCCCTGGAAGCATTTCTGACTCCTAGGTCACAGCTGTAAACAATGTTGTCAGAGTTTCACACCATTTTTACAGGTGTACCAAAAAACATACAAAACCGAAACCCAAATGGATTTTTCTGGGAAATGTGTTAAGGAACATCCTTTCCAGGGTAATGACTTGTATATAAGACGAAATAATTAACTCCTAACAAAAATGTTTCTCCACCATTTGGGCTATGTTCACACGCAGTGTTTTTGAGGCGTTTTTCAACTTTAACATTGCTTTCAAGCAATACAAATGCATTCACTGGGAAATGTCATTGTAACATTTAACAACCCTAGCTGGCCATGTGGTAAGTGGCACATTGGCAGACACATCTTGTTTCATTTATGAAGGAGGGACTCTTAAAGTCACAAAGCTTATTTTTAGAGGGGCATCAGACGGCATTAATATTCTTAAAGGGCCATTATTAAACAGTGGGTCTTTTATGCTGTTATTGCCTATGCAGTGAGTGGCTGTGCTGCCAAGAAATACGACGCATGCCAATATTCCTTTCACGTGAGGTACAGGAGGGCTTCCTGAAAAAAATGTTGCATTGACTGCAAGGCATGCCCTGCTACCAAGTCATATGCACCCCAAATAAGCCTTTGAACCCAGGTACTGGATGGCCACATGAAAACCCACTTCACATTATTCATTTTGTACTCCCATACTGTTTTCTTATCCATTGACTGCAAGGCCTGCCCTGCTACCAAGTCATATACACCCCAATCAGCCTTTGAAACCACATACTGGATGGCCACAGGAAAATCCACTTCACATTATTCATTTTGTACTCCCATACTGTTTTCTTATGTATTGACTTCAAGGCCTGCCCTGCTACCAAGTCATATACATCCCAATCAGCCTTTGAAACTACATACTGGATGGCCACAGGAAAATCCACTTCACATTATTCATTTTGTACTCGCATACTGTTTTCTTATTTATTGACTTCAAGGCCTGCCCTGCTACCAAGTCATATGCACCCCAATAAGCCTTTGAACCCAGGTACTGGATGGCTAAAGGAAAATCCACTTCACTTTATTCATTTTGTACTCACATATTATTTTCTTATGCATTGACTGCAAGACCTGCCCTGACACCACGTCATATGCACCCGAAGAAGCCTTTGAACCCAGGTATTGGAAGGCCACAGGAAAACCCACCTCACATTCTTCATTTGGTCCTGCCATACTGTTTCCTTATGCACTGAATGCAAGGGTCGTCTTGAGCCAAATTTGCACGCACTCCAATCTCCCCTTGGAAGAAATATGGAGGAGGGCCTCATACAGAAACTGTCCCATTACAAAGGAGCAGGTTTCCTAGACTCGTAATGCCCATACACTAAGTGTATGGGCTGACAAACATTTTCTCCTGGGGGTACATATCAACATACTGTGTAAATATTTTTATTACGGACATCATAAACACCCTTGCAAAATAACTAGAGTGGTTGTAACAGCACGAAACACATTAACCCTGTTGAACTAGTGGCGCTGGATAATGAGACTTGGAGGAAGGCCTCATTAAAAAAAGGCCCAATTTAAAGAAGCGGGTCTCCTAGACTTGGAATGCTTATATACTAAATGTATGGGCTGACAAACATTTCCCCATGGGGGGGGAAGCCAATTTTTAAAAAAATTGATTACGGATATAATAACAACAACCCTTGCAAAAAACTAGAGTGCCTGTAGCAGCACGGAACACATTAACCCTGGTAATCTAGTGGCGGTGGATGATGAGACGTGGAGGAAGGCCTCATTAAAAAATATGCTCAATTTAAAGGAGCGGGTCTCCTAGACTTGGAATGGCCATACAATAAGTGTATGGGCTGACAAACATTTCCCCATGGGGGGTGGTCAATTTTTTAAAATAAATTGTTTATGGGCAACACTCTTGCAATAAACTAGAGTGGATGTAGCAGCACGGACATATTAACCCTGGTGATCTAGTGTTGGTGGATGATGAGACTTGGTGGATGGCCTCATTAAAAAATAGGCCCAATTTAAGGGAGTGAGTCTCCTAGACTTGGAATGCTCATACACTAAGTGTATGCGCTGACAAAAATTTCCTCATGGGGGGGGGTCAATTTGAAAAAAAAATTGTTTACTGGCATCAAACACCTTTGAAAAAAACTACAGTGGCTTTAGCAGCACGGAACAAGTTAAACCTGGTGATCTAGTGGCGGTGGTTTATGAGACGTGGAGGAAGGCCTTATTAAAAATTATGCCCAATTTAAAGGAGCTGATCTCCTAGACTTGGAATGCCCATACACTAAGTGCCTCAGGTGACAAACATTTCCCCTGGGGTACATAAAGGGCAGCACGGTGGCGCAGTGGTTAGCACTGCAGCCTTGCAGCGCTGGGGTCCTGGGTACTAATCCCACCCAGGACAACATCTGCAAAGAGTTTGTATGTTCTCTCCGTGTTTGCGTGGATTTCCTCCGGGTTTCCTCCCACATTCCAAAGACATACTGATAGGGAATCTAGATTGTGAGCCCCATGGGGGACAGTGACGATAATGCATGCAAACTGTAAAGCACTGCGGAATATGTTTGCGCTATTTAAAAATAAAGATTATTATTATTATTATATCAATGTAGTGTATAAAAATCCCTTCTGAAAATGCAGTCAGCAGAGGTCACAGTTCATTGGCCAAGCAAGGAGTACAGGTGAGAGAAACACAACTCCAATCCAGCAGAGGCAGTGGAACACTGGCAAAGCTCATGAAGAGTTTTCTCAGACCCACCCATCGCCCTAGCTCTGAGGCACGGGGGACTCTCACATGGAGTGCAAAGTTTTGGAAAATGCTGAGGGAATACCTTGCTGACCGTACGTATGTCCTCTGTCATTCCTCTGTGCCTTTTAATTATTGGTTAGCAAAGCTGAACACGTAGCATCAACTGGCTCTCTTTACGGCACACGTGTACTATACTCATGGTGATGGAGTGCACGGCGCTTCACACTCTGGCGGTCACCGGAAACACGGTGCCTCACTCTCTGGCAGTACTGCTTTTAGTGGCGGGAGCCAACGGGAACAGTCCTTTGCGCGCCAGTGATCTAAGGACGGAGCAAACTGCTCAGCCTCCTATGCGCCGCTTGTCAATGCCAAAATTCTCTGCTGTTGTGCCCGCATTCTTTTAAGCTGGCCCCCCTTCCTCTAGGTCACTGGGTCTGTCTGCTGCAGTTGGTCACAGCGCCGGCGCTTCGGGTGCGTATTGCACTGCCCCCTTGCTGCTCACACACTGACAGCTGGGGATTTACTTCTGCTTTGCATTTTTTTCCCTCAGCTTATGGCCAGGTTCCCTGTCTAAACACGCCCCCTCTTCCTGGGAAATGGGGCCTGTCCGTTCCCCTATTCCTTCCCCTGGGAAACAGGGGATGCAGTCTTGACAGTTCTGGACCTGGCGCAGCATTGGTAACCGCAGCCCGTTCATCCTGAGTCTGTACATATCTGGCCAATCAGTTCTTTATTGTAAGCATCATAGATGGCATGCTCTTCTAATTTTCAAGATAAAATTGTACATTAGATCCAGAACAAAGTGAAAGCAAGTTGGTGAAGTGTGTTTTAACTCAAATGTGAAAGTAATTGCCATCTTTACTATTTCCCTATTCCATGTGCAGCTAACCACCTCATTGATCTTATTGAGTTTCTTTGGCAAGAAAACAACAGCTCCATCAATACCACATGCTTTTCATATTAATTCATCATGCTGGTAAAGTAGAGGTGAGATTCAGGCTCTAGATAACATCTGTGGCAAAAAAAAATCCTAGCCAATACCTGGCTATATATATGCTATAGGTAGCAGCAGCAGACAGTAATGGAATGGACCCTCTTGATGTATGCAATGATATTTATACACACACACATACAGTGCCTGCAGGCCTCGCACTGATATGTATAGAGCGACGTACACTCCCCCGCCTACCTAATACTGCAACCTATGTACTCCGGAGTTAGTCCTTAGAAGGATTCTTCGTTTAGCTGGATTTGAGTAGTTTAGGATGGTAGACCCCACACTGACTAGGAAATCCCCAAATCTGACCCTATCTCAGCAGCAGCTCTCCCTACACTGTCTGATTCCGGAGTTGAATGTGCTGAGCAGGGCAGCATCCGGTCACTTATACCCCTGATGATGCTGTGTGGCCCGCAAATCACTGCAAGACCACAACAAAGATGGTTGTGGCGTTACAGTGCACGACAGACAATCCTTGCATGTTGATTGGGTCTCTAAAGATCGCCAAAAATGCAAGGTGGAGACCAGGGTTCCTGCCGAGTAATTCCGGAAATGCTCGGTGCTCGCCGAGTACACCAAGCACAGTGATTCTCGGGCGAGTAACGAGTAGTGGCGAGCACGTTCGCTCATCACTAATTAGGACCTTTCCCTTTACTACTAAGACAAGAATGAGGTTACATAATATTTCCAATCTGATGAGATACTTTAGCTTTAGTTCTGGAGTGCATTGGTTTTCATTATTTTACATATTACTTGAAATCTTTCTTGCAGCTTAGACTGACCTTCAGCGATAAAAGAACCCTATCACTTACCTACTGCACAGTGCCTACTGCACTGAAAAAAAATCCAAGTATCGTACAATCCATCAAAGGCATCTACACTAGGGTTGAGCGAAACGGGTCGAACATTTTCAAAAGTCGCCGACTTTTGGCTAAGTCGGGGTTTCATGAAACCCGATCCGACCCCTGTGCGGGGTCGGCCATGCGGTACGCGACTTTCGCGCCAAAGTCGCGTTTCAATGACGCGAAAAGCGCCATTTCTCAGCCAATGAAGGTAAACGCAGAGTGTGGGCAGCGTGATGACATAGGTCCTGGTCCCCACCATCTTAGAGAAGGGCATTGCAGTGATTGGCTTGCTGTCTGCGACGTCACAGGGGCTATAAAGAGGCGTTCCCGCCGACCGCCATCTTACTGCTGCTGATCTGAGCTTAGGGAGAGGTTGCTGCCGCTTTGTCAGAAGCAGGGATAGCGTTAGGCAGGGTCCATTAACCACAAAACCGCTTGTGCTGCAGCGATTTGCACTGTCCAACACCACCCTCGGTGTGCAGGGACAGTGGAAGTTTTTTTTTTTTTTTTTTTCCCCTCAGCGCTGTAGCTCATTGGGCTGCCCTAGAAGGCTCCCTGATAGCTGCATTGCTGTGTGTACGCCGCTGTGCAAACCAACTGCTTTTTTCAAAGCACAAATCCTCTTGTTCCTTCCTTTCTGCACAGCTATCTTTTTTGTTTGTCCACACTTTTTATTTCATTTGTGCATCAGTCCACTCCTTATTGCTGCCTGCCATACCTGGCTGAGATTACTGCAGGCAGGGAGATAGTAGCTGCCTGCCATACCTGGCTGAGATTACTGCAGGCAGGGAGATAGTAATTGTAGGACATTCCCTGTTTTTTTTTTTTTTTTTTTTTTTGGTGGGAGATTAAGATTGGCAATTTGGCATTTCTGCTAGAGTGCCATCCCTGTGTGTGCCATCTCTCTCACATAGTGGGCCATAGAAAGCCTTTTCATTTTTCTGTATTTTTTTTTGTGGGGTGTATAAATTCTCCCTGATAAAAATACAGTGGGAGATTAATATTGGCCTTTGGGCTTGTGTGCCAGTCCTGAGTGTGCCATCTCTCTCACAAATAGTGGGCCATAGAAAGCCTATTTTATTTTTTTTTGGGTTTTATAAATTCTCCCTGAAAAAAAGGGAGATTAATATTGGCCTCTGGGCTTGTGTGCCAGTCCTGAGCGTGCCATCTGTGCCAGCCCTGAGCGTGCCATCTCTCTCACAAATAGTGGGCCATAGAAAGCCTATTTATTTTTTTTTTTGGTTTTATAAATTCTCCCTGAAAAAAAGGGAGATTAATATTGGCCTCTGGGCTTGTGTGCCAGTCCTGAGCGTGCCATCTGTGCCAGCCCTGAGCGTGCCATCTCTCTCACAAATAGTGGGCCATAGAAAGCCTATTTAATTTTTTTTTTTGTTTTATAAATTTTCCCTGAAAAAAGGGAGATTAATATTGGCCTCTGGGCTTGTGTGCCAGTTGTGAGCGTGCCATCTGTGCCAGTCCTGAGCGTGCCATCTCTCTCACAAATAGTGGGCCATAGAAAGCCTATTTAATTTTTTTTTTGGTTTTATAAATTTTCCCTGAAAAAAGGGAGATTAATATTGGCCTCTGGGCTTGTGTGCCAGTTGTGAGCGTGCCATCTGTGCCAGTCCTGAGCGTGCCATCTCTCTCACAAATAGTGGGCCATAGAAAGCCTATTTAAATATTTTTTTGGTTTTATAAATTCTCCCAGAAAAAAAGGGAGATTAATATTGGCCTCTGGGCTTCTGTGCCAGTCCTGAGCGTGCCATCTGTGCCAGTCCTGAGCGTCCCATCTCTCTCACAAATAGTGGGCCATAGAAAGCCTATTTTTTATTTTTTTTGGGTTTTAGAAATTCTCCCTGGAAAAAAAAAGGGAGATTAATATTGCCCTTTGGGCTTGTGTGCCAGTACTAAGCGTTCCATCTCTCTCTCTCTCTCAGTCAGTGGGCCATAGAACGCCTATTTTTGGTTTTATTTGTTTTCTAAATTCTCCCTGAAAAAATCATTTTATTTTATTTGGTTTCTAAATTCTTCCTGATAAAATCATATTTTTTTTATTATTTTTTTTTCTAAAGTCTCCCTGAAAAAAAAAAAAAAAAACAGTGGGAGATTAATATTGGCCTTTCTGCTTGTGTGCCAGTCTTGACTCCTGGGTGCGTCATCTCTCAGTCAGTGGGCCATAGAACGCCTATTTTTGGTTTTATTTGTTTTCTAAATTCTCCCTGAAAAAATCATTTTATTTTATTTGGTTTCTAAATTCTTCCTGATAAAATCATATTTTTTTTATTATTTTTTTTTCTAAAGTCTCCCTGAAAAAAAAAAAAAAAAAACAAACAAAAAAAACAGTGGGAGATTAATATTGGCCTTTCTGCTTGTGTGCCAGTCTTGACTCCTGGGTGTGCCATCTCTCTCTCTCTCTCTCTCTCTCTCTCCAATTGTGGTCCATAGAAAGCCTATATTTTTTTTCCTTGATTTGGGTTCCAAAATCTACCAGAGAAAATAACTACATCAATCATTGGTAGAAAAATATTGGCCTCTGGGCTTGTGTGCCACTCCTGACTCCTGTGTGCGTCATCTCTCAGTCAGTGGGCCATAGAACGCCTATTTTTGTTTTTATTTGTTTTATAAATTCTCCCTGAAAAAATCATTTTATTTTATTTGGTTTCTAAATTCTTCCTGATAAAATCATATTTTTTTTATTATTTTTTTTTCTAAAGTCTCCCTGAAAAAAAAAAAAAAAACAAAAAAAAAAAACAAAACCCCAAAAAAAATGGGAGATTAATATTGGCCTTTCTGCTTGTGTGCCAGTCTTGACTCCTGGGTGTGCCATCTCTCTCTCTCTCTCTCTCTCTCTCCAATTGTGGTCCATAGAAAGCCTACATTTTTTTTCCTTGATTTGGGTTCCAAAATCTACCAGAGAAAATAACTCCATCAATCATTGGTAGAAAAATATTGGCCTCTGGGCTTGTGTGCCACTCCTGATTCCTGTGTGCGTCATCTCTCACTCAGTGGCCCATAGAAAGCATATAGTTTGTTACATTTGTTTTCTAAATTCTCCCTGCAAAAATCTATTTTTTTTTTTTGGGGGGTTTCTAAAGTGTTCCTGAAAAAAATAAAAATAAAAAAAAAATAATAGTGTGACATTAATATTAACATTTGTGCTTCAGTGACAGTCCTGCGTGTGGGGCATCTCTCTAATTTGCAGCCACCAAAAAAAGAGTGTGTAACATTGGGCCTGATTTTCGCTGTAAAGGGGTAGCTAAATCATACTGAAGTTATAGCTCACCGTGTAAGTTGTGTGACTGCAACAAATAACGTTAGTTTGGTTACGTTTTTAAAACAATGAGGAAGTCTAGTGGAAGAGGTCGTGGCCGGGGGCGTTCATTGTCAGCTGGTAATGAGGGTAGTGGTAGTGGTGGAGCATCAGGTGGTCGTGGGGAAAAAAATATTGCACCTAAGTCTGGAGCTGTGGAGCCAGGTTCGTCGTCCGGCTACACAAGGCCTCGAACGCTCCCTTTTCTGGGATTAGGAAAACCGCTTTTAAAGCCGGAGCAGCAAGAGCAAGTTTTGGCTTATCTTGCTGACTCAGCCTCTAGCTCTTTTGCCTCATCTCGTGAAACTGGTAAAAGTAAAAGCAGCGCGTCGTTAGTGGATGTTCACGGTCAGGGACAAGTCACTTCCTTGTCCTCTTCAGCAAAAACAACAACAGAGAAGAATGCAGCAGGCGACACAACGGGTTACTCCATGGAGCTCTTTACACATACCGTCCCTGGCTTAGAAAGTGAAGCAGTTAACAGTCCATGCCCATTACAAATTGAATCTGACATGGAGTGCACTGACGCACAGCCACAGCCAGACTACTATGCTGGTCCTTTGACTCAGACCACAACATTGCCCTCGCAGGGTGCTGATCAAGAATCAGACCCTGATGAGACTATGTTGCCCCATCACGAACGCTATACCACCGAACGACACGGTGACACAGACGAAGTTGCGCAGGAGGTACAAGAAGAGTTATTAGATGACCCAGTTCTTGACCCCGATTGGCAGCCATTGGGGGAACAGGGTGCAGGCGGCAGCAGTTCTGAAGCAGAGGAGGAGGAGGGGCCGCAGCAGGCATCAACATCGCCACAGGTTCCATCTGCCGGGCCCGTATCTTGCCCAAAACGCGTGGCAAAGCCAAAACCTGGTGGAGGACAGCGTGGCCATCCGGTTAAAGCTCAGTCTGCAATGCCTGAAAAGGTATCCGATGCTAGAAAGAGTGCAGTCTGGCATTTTTTTAAACAACATCCAATTGATCAGCGCAAAGTCATCTGTCAAAAATGTTCTACTTCCTTAAGCAGAGGTCAGAATCTGAAAAGTCTCAATACTAGTTGCATGCATAGACATTTAACCACCATGCATTTGAAAGCTTGGACTAACTACCAAACGTCCCTTAAGGTTGTTGCACCCTCGGCCAATGAAGCTAGTCATCAACGCAACATCCCTTCCGGCAGTGTAGGGCCACCATTTAGCGCACCACCTGCTGTATCTGTGCAGGTATCTTTGCCAGGCCAAAGCAGTCAGGGTCAGGGAATCACCAGTTTCGTAGTAGGAAACACTGCATCTAGGGCACCGGCGGCAACAATACCATCTCCCACCGTCTCTCAGTCTGCCATGTCCACCGGCACCCCCGCTAGTTCCACGATCTCCAGCTCTCCAGTCCAGCTCACCCTACATGAGACTATGGTTAGAAAAAGGAAATACTTAGCCTCGCATCCGCGTACACAGGGTTTGAACGCCCACATAGCTAGACTAATCTCGTTAGAGATGATGCCCTACCGGTTAGTTGAAAGCGAAGCTTTCAAAGACCTGATGGACTACGCTGTACCACGCTACGAGCTACCCAGTCGACACTTTTTTTCCAGAAAAGCCATCCCAGCCCTCCACCAGCATGTTAAAGAGCGCATCGTCCATGCACTCAGGCAATCTGTGAGCACAAAGGTGCACCTGACAACAGATGCATGGACCAGTAGGCATGGCCAGGGACGTTACGTGTCCATCACGGCACACTGGGTAAATGTGGTGGATTCAGGGTCCACAGGGGACAGCAAGTTTGGGACAGTTCTGCCTAGCCCACGGTCTAGTAAACAGTTGTCTGTAGCCGTTCGCACCCCCTCCTCCTCCTCCTCCTCGTCCTCCTGCAGAAGCAAGAGCTCGTCCACAGACCGCAGTCGCACAAACACTCCATCCGCACCTGCCACTGTTGCACACCAGGTCTCCCATTATGGGGCAGCTACTGGCATACGTCAGCAGGCTGTATTGGCTATGAAGTGTTTGGGCGACAATAGACACACCGCGGAAGTTCTGTCCGAGTTCTTGCAGCAAGAAACGCAGTCGTGGCTGGGCACTGTAGATCTTGAGGCAGGCAAGGTAGTGAGTGATAACGGAAGGAATTTCATGGCTGCCATCTCCCTTTCCCAACTGAAACACATTCCTTGCCTGGCTCACACCTTAAACCTGGTGGTGCAGTGCTTCCTGAAAAGTTATCCGGGGTTATCCGACCTGCTCCTCAAAGTGCGTGGACTTTGCGCACATATCCGCCGTTCGCCTGTACACTCCAGCCGTATGCAGACCTATCAGCGTTCTTTGAACCTTCCCCAGCATCGCCTAATCATAGACGTTGCAACAAGGTGGAACTCAACACTGCACATGCTTCAGAGACTGTGCGAACAGAGGCGGGCTGTTATGTTTTTGTGGGAGGATACACATACACGGGCAGGCAGTAGGATGGCAGACATGGAGTTGTCAGGTGTGCAGTGGTCGAAGATTCAAGACATGTGTCAAGTCCTTCAGTGTTTTGAGGAATGCACACGGCTGGTTAGTGCAGACAACGCCATAATAAGCATGAGCATCCCCCTAATGCGTCTGCTGATGCAAAGTTTGACGCACATAAAGGATCAGGCGTCTGCACCAGAGGAAGAGGAAAGCCTTGATGACAGTCAGCGATTGTCTGGTCAGGGCAGTGTACATGACGAGGTACCGGGCGAAGAGGAGGTGGAGGATGAGGAGGATGATGGGGATGAGTATATTTTTAATGAGGAAGCTTTCCCGGGGGCACGGGAAATTGGTGGCGTGGCAAGGCCGGGTTCTGGTTTTTTGAGGGACACAAGTGACGTAGATTTGCCTGCAACTGCCCCTCAACCAAGCACAACCGCAGATTTGACAACGGGAACTTTGGCCCACATGGCGGATTATGCCTTGCGTATCCTCAAAAGGGACACACGCATTACAAAAATGATGAACGATGACGATTACTGGTTGGCCTGCCTCCTTGATCCTCGCTATAAAGGCAAATTGCAAAATATTATGCCACATGAGAACTTGGAACTAATATTAGCAACAAAACAATCAACTCTTGTTGACCGTTTGCTTCTGGCATTCCCTGCACACAGCGCCCGTGATCGTTCTCACACGAGCTCCAGGGGCCAGCAGACCAGAGGTGTTAGAGGGGCAGAAATCAGAAGTGGCGTTGGCCAGAGGGGTTTTCTGACCAGGTTGTGGAGTGATTTTTCTATGACCGCAGACAGGACAGGTACTGCAGCATCAATTCAAAGTGACAGGAGACAACATTTGTCCAGTATGGTTACAAACTATTTTTCATCCCTTATCGACGTTCTCCCTCAACCGTCATTCCCATTTGATTACTGGGCATCCAAATTAGACACCTGGCCAGAATTGGCAGAATATGCATTGCAGGAGCTTGCTTGCCCGGCAGCTAGTGTCCTATCAGAAAGAGTATTCAGTGCTGCAGGTTCAATACTAACAGAAAAAAGGACTCGTCTGGCTACCCAAAATGTAGATGATCTAACCTTCATTAAAATGAACCACAACTGGATTTCAAAATCTTTTGCCCCACCCTGCCCGGCTGACACCTTGCTTTCCTATGAAAAGGTCTTGCCTGTGGACTATTCTGAATGACTTTTCCAATCTCGTAATTTTCTTCACCTGATTGTCCAGCATACGACATGTTTCCACCTCACGAAATGGCCAAACTCCCCACACGGGGCCGTGCTATCGCCACTTTGCGCTTGGACCCTTGAGAGTGCTGTTTGTCTGAAGAGGTGGGTGTGGCCGCTTTTGGTCGACGGCACTGCCACTGGGTCCCTCATAGTACAATAAAGTGTCTCTGGCGGTGGTGGTGCGCACCCAACGTCAGACACACCGTTGTAATATGAGGGGCCCTGTGCCTGTACCGCCGGCCACAAGACAGTTCCCCCCCCCAGCTCAAACAGTGCTCTACCACTAGCAAAATTATCTCTCACAGCTTCACCAATGTGTAGTCTAGGCGCTGACATCCTTCAATGCCTGGCACTGACAATACCATTGTTTTGACATTTTTGTTATGTTAGGCCTTCGAAGCCTGTCTGCGGTCCCTTCTTTCTACAACTACTACACTGACCAGGCCACTGCTGGCCGTGTTACCCTGGAACCAATTTAAAAGTGCCTACAGTCAGCCCAATTTTGTTATGTTAGGCCTTCGAAGACTGTCTGCCGTCACTCCTTCCACTAGACTTCCACTGACCATACACTGCTGCCCATGTACCCCTGGAACCAATTTAAAGTGCCTACAGCCAGCCCAATTTTGTTATGTTAGGCCTTCGAAGCCTGTCTGCGGTCACTCCTTCCACTAGACTTCCACTGACCAGACCACTGCTGCCCGTGTACCCCTGCAACCAATTTAAAAGTGCCTACAGCCAGCCCAAGTTTGTTATGTTAGGCCTTGGAAGCCTGTCTGCGGTCACTCCTTCCACTAGACTTCCACTGACCAGACCACTGCTGCCCGTGTACCCCTGGAACCAATTTAAAAGTGCCTACAGCCAGCCCAAGTTTGTTATGTTAGGCCTTGGAAGCCTGTCTGCGGTCACTCCTTCCACTAGACTTCCACTGACCAGACCACTGCTGCCCGTGTACCCCTGGAACCAATTTAAAAGTGCCTACAGCCAGCCCAAGTTTGTTATGTTAGGCCTTCGAAGCCTGTCTGCGGTCACTCCTTCCACTAGACTTCCACAGACCAGACCACTGCTGCCCGTGTACCCCTGGAACCAATTTAAAAGTGCCTACAGCCAGCCCAAGTTTGTTATGTTAGGCCTTGGAAGCCTGTCTGCGGTCACTCCTTCCACTAGACTTCCACTGACCAGACCACTGCTGCCCGTGTACCCCTGGAACCAATTTAAAAGTGCCTACAGCCAGCCCAAGTTTGTTATGTTAGGCCTTGGAAGCCTGTCTGCGGTCACTCCTTCCACTAGACTTCCACTGACCATACACTGCTGCCCATGTACCCCTGGAACAAATTTAAAAGTACCTACAGCCAGCCCAAGTTTGTTATGTTAGGCCTTCGAAGCCTGTCTGCGTCCCGTTCTTTCAACTACAACTACACTGACCAGGCCACTGATGGCCGTGTTCCCCTGGAACCAATTTTAACTTGCCTACAGCCAGCCCAATGTTAGGCCTTTGATGCCTGTCTGCCGTCACTCCTTCCACTAGGCCTCCACTGACCTGTCTATTGCTGCCCGTGTACCCCTTGAACCAACATCATTAAATATAAAAAAAATTAATTTGATTATAAAAAATAAGATCGTGTTGAGATCTCAAATGCAGACATTTTAACAATCAAAACAAACACACAACAAATATCTGGAACTGTACTACAAAGGTCCAACAGCTACAATTTCTTTCTCCTGCAAGAAGTTAACTGAAAGTTTTTTGGAGTTGTTAACACAGATATGGCATCCACCGAGTGTTGTCCTGTCGCGTCTCCTTTAAATTATTTCCAATAAGATGTTAAACTATTAATTTAATAAAATCAATAATTAAAAAAATAATTGAGTAAGTCAAAAGCACATTGCAAATAAACATTAATTACAAATCAAGAAGCATGGCGCGTCCGAGGGTGAGTAGATACCGAATAAGAATATAATCACCCTCGGACGCGCAATGCTTATTTACAACAGCCTTCCTTCCTAAGAATCAGCCCTTTCGTGGTGTAGAGAGAGGTTGTGTTACACTCCAAGGTGTTCCCCGGGTTGCCTTTCATGAGCTTCGATCTTCCGGCTCTCGTTTAGTAGTTGGTGGAAAAGTACACAGCATTAGGCCTACAAAATGGGTATGGGGTGGAGAGAGATGGTGTGTTACACTCCAAGGTGTTCCCCAGGTTGCCTTTCCTGAGCTTCGATCTTCATGCTCTCGTTTAGTAGGTGTCGGAAAGTAGGCTGCATTAGGCCTACAAATTGGGTATGGGGTGGAGAGAGATGGTGTGTTACACTCCAAGGTGTTCCCCAGGTTTCCTTGCCATTGCTTCGGTCTTCCGACTCTCGTTTAGTAGTTGTAGAAAAGTACACAGCATTAGGCCTACAAAATGGGTATGGGGTGGAGAGAGATGGTGTGTTACACTCCAAGGTGTTCCCCAGGTTGCCTTTCCTGAGCTTCGATCTTCATGCTCTCGTTTAGTAGGTGTCGGAAAGTAGGCTGCATTAGGCCTAAAAAATGGGGAATGGGGTGGAGAGAGATGGTGTGTTACACTCCAAGGTGTTCCCCAGGTTTCCTTGCCATTGCTTCGGTCTTCCGACTCTCGTTTAGTAGTTGTAGAAAAGTACACTGCATTAGGCCTAAAAAATGGGTATGGGGTGGAGAGAGATGGTGTGTTACACTCCAAGGTGTTCCCCAGGTTGCCTTTCCTGAGCTTCGATCTTCATGCTCTCGTTTAGTAGGTGTCGGAAAGTAGGCTGCATTAGGCCTACAAATTGGGTATGGGGTGGAGAGAGATGGTGTGTTACACTCCAAGGTGTTCCCCAGGTTTCCTTGCCATTGCTTCGGTCTTCCGACTCTCGTTTAGTAGTTGTAGAAAAGTACACAGCATTAGGCCTACAAAATGGGTATGGGGTGGAGAGAGATGGTGTGTTACACTCCAAGGTGTTCCCCAGGTTGCCTTTCCTGAGCTTCTATCTTCAGGCTCTCATTAAATTGTGGTTAAATGGAACAACTGCATTTGGCGTACTAGTTGGTTTGGGGCCTACTATCGGTGTCTGCCACTCCTTGCTGTTCTCCTGGTTTCCTGTCCTGAAATACCATTTTCAGCCTCTCGTTAAGTAGTTGTTAATGTTAGACTGCATTTGGCCTACTAGTTGGGTTGGGGCCTACTATCGGTGTCTGCCACTCCTTGCTGTTCTCCTCCACTGAACAAAGCTGTGCCGCCTGTTTACTACGGTTGCCAATTTTGAACTGCATTTCGACTACTTACTGATTTGGCCCTACTCTCTGTGTCAGCCTCTCATTCCAGTTGTCCTCCACTGCAATGCCCCCTGGTTATTCCTGTGTTACCAATTTTGAACTGCATTTAGCCCACTTTCTTCTTTGGGCCTATATCTGTGTTTCCACTTCATCGTGCCCATTGCCCAGCCAGTGATAGATGAGTCTGCTGGTACATTGACCCATAACGCAACATTCCCCGTGCACGCTACACAACAACATTGTGACCCTGCTGAAAGTCAGGTTGCTCTTCCCGCATACCATACCACCTTACACGGGGACAAAGAGGAAGGTGCAGATGAAAGTGCAGGTTCCTTCATCAGGTGGGGGGAGGAATACTAGTTGGCGACGTCACTGGCACAGGGCCTCTCATAGTACGCAAAAGTGTTGCTGCCGGTGGGAGGCGCCCCCGCCGTGCAAACACACCGCTGTACTTTGAGGGGCCCTGTGCCAGTGCCAATGCCAACGAGTGGGCCCCCCCTGCTTGCTCAGGTTCACAGCACTTGCAAAGTTGAAATACTTACCTCTCCCTGCTCCACTGCCGTGACGTGGTCCAGATTTCCTGGGCCCACTAATTACTTGAACCAGCCCTACCCCCCACAACTTTAGCCAAATGACCCCCAATTTCAAATGCCTTCCAATTATTATAAGGTAAATTACGCTTGACAAGCTTCATTAAGAAGAATGGATGGTTTTGACATTAAAATGGGCACTCTAGGTGTTTTCCTGGCCCCCACTCACTGCCGACTATGCTGCCCCATTGACTTGCATTGGGTTTCGTGTTTCGGTCGATCCCGACTTTACGTCATAATCGGCCGATTTCACTCGACCCGACTTTGGACATAGTCGGGTTTCGCAAAACCCGGCTCGACTCTAAAAAGGTCAAGGTCGCTCAACTCTAATCTACACTGCATGATCATAAACCACGTCATAATTTTGACATTGATTACACTTAAATTACATTGATGTTGTCATAGCCCTTTATACTCCTTTATTTGTAATTTTGTTCCTGTGGTAATACAGTGAAAAATGAATTATCAGTGGTAGTTGTATCTGCTTAAAAAAAAACAAAAGCCCTGCAGCTTTAATGCACCAAGCAATAGGAAGTCTCAGCAATGAACTACAGTACACAAATCTGTATCAACAATCAAAAAAATAACAGTGTGAATGCCTCACAATGGGGATGGAGGACTGGAGCAGGGATCTTAAACAAACATTTTTGTTCCTCTAGGCATTTGACCATATGCTCTTGTTATACATGCATGATGTCAGTACCAGAAGGGGGATGTAAGTGACGGATGCTTTCAATTCATCAAGCCATTGCTTTCTGTTTATATTTACGTGTAGAAAAAAATAGTCTTCTGGCCGCATTTTTAACATTATACTACTCAAAAACATAAACAGATTTCTGCTTGGGCACTGCATGTCTACAGTAAAGAACGTAATGAATCTTTTGACAAGTCGGAATATAAATGTATGTCTTTTTTATAATAAATTAGTGCATTTAGACCATTCCAAGGAAGCCAAATGTCATCTAGCCAGTTTTTAGCAGAGAACATGCCACTGTGTCAACCAATATATACACAGGTATCCACTTAATGGACCTTCTAAGAGATGAATATTTTGACTAAAATATTGTGAACCAAGTCATGTCACTTTAGGAACTCAATTTTCAAACACCTGACTAGAGTCTGTTGACTTAAAGGAATTGTTTGTTGAAAAAAAATAATCGAGCGATTGGTAGATAATTCATTACTGCTTGAATGTGACAAAGGAAGCATTACTTAACCATACCATACAAGTCCATGAATGCTCCAATGCCGCTTCTCTGCTACTTTCTCGGAAAGAGTTATTTGGATGGAACAGTGACATCATATCTACAATACATGACGAAGACAGATGGCACATGGCTGCTGTGTGACCTACAGTAGTTACCCACTATAAACACAGCTGAAATTTGGCATAAAGCAATAAAGTTGTTTTAATAGAGCAGAACCATGAGGTTGGTTCATAGGACAAAGGTCTAAAATAATAAACTGAGAAATGAAGAAGCTTGGAGAATAATAAAGAAGCAATCCATACTTATGTCGGCTATAAAAGTAGAGCTACTAATGAAGATCATAATGTGTAATTACTAGGGTTGAGTGAAACGGGTCAAACACTTTCAAAAGTCGCCGACTTTTGGCGAAGTCGAGTTTCATGAAACCCGATCCGACCCCTGTGCGTGGTCGGCCATGCGGTACGCGACTTTCGCGCCAAAGTCGCGTTTCAATGACGCGA
This sequence comes from Ranitomeya imitator, assembly GCF_032444005.1. Classification (NCBI taxonomy): domain Eukaryota; kingdom Metazoa; phylum Chordata; class Amphibia; order Anura; family Dendrobatidae; genus Ranitomeya; species Ranitomeya imitator. The sequence continues at coordinate 663,031,835 of NC_091284.1, read as the reverse complement.
AAAGCGCCATTTCTCAGCCAATGAAGGTAAACGCAGAGTGTGGGCAGCGTGATGACATAGGTCCTGGTCCCCACCATCTTAGAGAAGGGCATTGCAGTGATTGGCTTGCTGTCTGCGGCGTCACAGGGGCTATAAAGGGGAGTTCCCGCCGACCGCCATGTTACTGCTGCTGATCTGAGCTTAGGGAGAGGTTGCTGCCGCTTCGTCAGAAGCAGGGATAGCGTTAGGCAGGGTCCATTAACCACAAAACCGCTTGTGCTGTAGCGATTTCCACTGCCCAACACCACCTTCGGTGTGCAGGGACAGTGGAAGCTCCTTTTTTTTTTTTTTTCCTCAGCGCTGTAGCTCATTGGGCTGCCCTAGAAGGCTCCCTGATAGCTGCATTGCTGTGTGTACGCCGCTGTGCAAACCAACTGCTTTTTTCAAAGCACAAATCCTCTTGTTCCTTCCTTTCTGCACAGCTATCTTGTTTGTTTGTCCACACTTTTTATTTAATTTGTGCATCAGTCCACTCCTTATTGCTGCCTGCCATACCTGGCTGAGATTACTGCAGGGAGATAGTAATTGAAGGACAGTTCCTTTTTTTTTTTTTTGTGGGAGATTAAGATTGACATTTCTGCTAGAGTGCCATCTCTGTCTGTGTCATCTCTCACTCAGTGGGCCATAGAAAGCCTATTTATTTTTTTGCTTGATTTGGGTTCCAAAATCTACCAGAAAAAATCACAACATCAATCAGTGGGAGAAAAATATTGGCCTCAGGGCTTGTGTGCCACTCCTTACTCCTGTGTGTGCCATCTCTCACTCAGTGGGCCATAGAAAGCCTATTAATTTTTTTGCTTGATTTGGGTTCTAAATTCTACCTGAAAAAATCAATAAATCAATCAGTGGGAGATTAATATTGGCCTTTGGGCTTGTGTGCCAGTCCTAAGCGTGCCATCTCTCTCTCTCTCAGATAGTGGGCCATAGAAAGCCTATTTTTTTATTATTTTATTGGGTTTATAAATTTTCCCTGGAAAAAAAAAAAAGTGGGAGATTAATATTGGCCTCTGGGCTTGTGTGCCAGTCCTGAGCGTGCCATCTCTCTCACAAATAGTGGGCCATAGAAAGCCTATTTATTTTTTTGGTTGATTTGGGTTCATAATTCTACCTGAAAAAATCAATCAATCAATCAGTGGGAGATTAATATTGGCCTTTGGGCTTGTGTGCCAGTCCTAAGCGTGCCATCTCTCTCTCTCAGATAGTGGGCCATAGAAAGCCTATTTATTATTTTTTTTTTTATTGAGTTTATAAATTTTCCCTGGAAAAAAAAAAAAATGGGAGATTAATATTGGCCTCTGGGCTTGTGTGCCAGTCCTGAGCGTGCCATCTCTCTCACAAATAGTGGGCCATAGAAAGCCTATTTATTTTTTGGGTTGATTTGGGTTCATAATTCTACCTAAAAAAATCAATCAATCAATCAGTGGGAGAAAAATATTGGCCTCAGGGCTTGTGTGCCACTCCTTACTCCTGTGTGTGCCATCTCTCACTCAGTGGGCCATAGAAAGCCTATTAATTTTTTTGCTTGATTTGGGTTCTAAATTCTACCTGAAAAAATCATTAAATCAATCAGTGGGAGATTAATATTGGCCTTTGGGCTTGTGTGCCAGTCCTAAGCGTGCCATCTCTCTCTCTCTCAGATAGTGGGCCATAGAAAGCCTATTTTTTTATTATTTTATTGGGTTTATAAATTTTCCCTGGAAAAAAAAAAAGTGGGAGATTAATATTGGCCTCTGGGCTTGTGTGCCAGTCCTGAGCGTGCCATCTCTCTCACAAATAGTGGGCCATAGAAAGCCTATTTATTTTTTTGGTTGATTTGGGTTCATAATTCTACCTGAAAAAATCAATCAATCAATCAGTGGGAGATTAATATTGGCCTTTGGGCTTGTGTGCCAGTCCTAAGCGTGCCATCTCTCTCTCTCAGATAGTGGGCCATAGAAAGCCTATTTATTATTATTTTTTTTATTGGGTTTATAAATTTTCCCTGGAAAAAAAAAAATGGGAGATTAATATTGGCCTCTGGGCTTGTGTGCCAGTCCTGAGCGTGCCATCTCTCTCACAAATAGTGGGCCATAGAAAGCCTATTAATTTTTTTGCTTGATTTGGGTTCCAAAATCTACCAAAAAAAATCACTAAATCAATCAGTGGGAGATTAATATTGGCCTCTGGGCTTGTGTGCCACTCCTGACTCCTGTGAGCGTCATCTGTCACTCAGTGGGCCCTAGAAAGCCTATTTTTTGTTTTATTTGTTTTCTAAATTCTCCCTGAAAAAATCATTTTATTTTCTTTGGTTTCTAAATTATTCCTGAAAAAAATCATTTTTTTTGTATTTTTTTTTCTCTAAAGTCTCCCTGAAAAAAAAAAAAAAAAAAATCTGTGGGAGATTCATATTGCCCCTTCTGCTTGTGTGCCAGTCTTGACTCCTGGGTGTGCCATCTCTCTCTCTTTCCCCAATTGTGGGCCATAGAAAGCCTATTAATTTTTTTGCTTGATTTGGGTTCCAAAATCTACCAAAAAAAATAACTAAATCAATCGGTGGGAGATTAATATTGGCCTCTGGGCTTGTGTGCCACTCCTGACTCCTGTGTGCGTCCTCTCTCACTCAGTGGGCCCTACAAAGCCTTTTTTTTTTTTTTTTTTCCCTAAATTCTCCCTGAAACAATCATTTCATTTTATTTGTTTTATAAATTCTTCTGTAAAAAATAATTTTTTTTTAATTTTTTTTTTTTCTGAAGTCTCCCTTTTAAAAAAAACAAACACAAATCAGTGGGAGATAAATATTTACATTTGCGCTTCAGTGACAGTCCTGCGTGTGTGCCATCTCATTTGTTGCCAACAACAGAGTGTGTAACATTGTGGCTGATTTTCGTTGTGGTCTCACCCACCTGTAAAGGGGTAGCTAAATCACACTGAAGTTATAGCTCACCGTGTAAGTTGTGTGACAGCAACAAATACCGTTCGTTTGGTAACGTTTTTAAAACAATGAGGAAGTCTGGTGGAAGAGGTCGTGGCCGGGGGCGTTCATTGTCAGCTGGTAATGAGGGTAGTGGTAGTGGTGGAGCATCAGGTGGTCGTGGGAAAAAAAATATTGCACCTAAGTCTGGAGCTGTGGAGCCAGGTTTGTCGTCTGGCTACACAAGGCCTCGAACCCTCCCTTTTCTGGGAGTAGGAAAACCGCTTTTAAAGCCGGAGCATCAAGAGCAAGTTTTGGCTTATCTTGCTGACTCAGCCTCTAGCTCTTTTGCCTCCTCTCGTGAAACTGGTAAAAGTAAAAGCAGCGCGTCGTTAGTGGATGTTCACGGTCAGTAACAAGTCGCTTCCTTGTCCTCTTCAGCAAAAACAACAACAGAGAAGAATGCAGCAGGCGACACAACGGGTTACTCCATGGAGCTCTTTACACATACCGTCCCTGGCTTAGAAAGTGAAGCAGTTAACAGTCCATGCCCATTACAAGTTGAATCTGACATGGAGTGCACTGATGCACAGCCACAGCCAGACTACTATGCTGGTCCTTTGACTCAGACCACAACATTGCCCTCGCAGGGTGCTGATCAAGAATCAGACCCTGATGAGACTATGTTGCCCCATCACGAACGCTATACCACCGACCGACACGGTGACACAGACGAAGTTGCACACGAGCTACAAGAAGAGGTAATAGATGACCCAGTTCTTGACCCCGATTGGCAGCCATTGGGGGAACAGGGTGCAGGCGGCAGCAGTTCTGAAGCGGAGGAGGAGGGGCCGCAGCAGGCATCAACATCGCAACAGGTTCCATCTGCCGGGCCCGTATCTTGGCCAAAACGCGTGGCAAAGTCAAAACCTGTTGGAGGACAGCGTGGCCATCCGGTTAAAGCTCAGTCTGCAATGCCTGAAAAGGTATCCGATGCTAGAAAGAGTGCAGTCTGGCATTTTTTTAAACAACATCCAATTGATCAGCACAAAGTAATCTGTCAAAAATGTTCAACTACCTTAAGCAGAGGGCAGAATCTGAAAAGTCTCAATACAAGTTGCATGCATAGACATTAAACCACCATGCATTTGCAAGCTTGGACTAACTACCAAACGTCCCTTAAGGTTGTAGCACCCTCGGCCAATGAAGCTACTCATCAACGCAACATCCCTTCCGGCAGTGTAGGGCCACCATTTTCTGCACCACCTGCAGTATCTGTGCAGGTTTCTTTGCCAGGCCAAAGCAGTCAGGGTCAGGGAATCTCCAGTTTCGTAGTAGGAAACACTGCATCTAGGGCACCGGCGGCAACAATACCATCTCCCACCGTCTCTCAGTCTGCCATGTCCACCGGCACCCCCGCTAGTTCCACGATCTCCAGCTCTCCAGTCCAGCTCACCCTACATGAGACTATGGTTAGAAAAAGGAAGTACTTAGCCTCGCATCCGCGTACACAGGGTTTGAACGCCCACATAGCTAGACTAATCTCGTTAGAGATGATGCCCTACCGGTTAGTTGAAAGCGAAGCTTTCAAAGACCTGATGGACTACGCTGTACCACGCTACGAGCTACCCAGTCGACACTTTTTTTCCAGAAAAGCCATCCCAGCCCTCCACCAGCATGTTAAAGAGCGCATCGTCCATGCACTCAGGCAATCTGTGAGCACAAAGGTGCACCTGACAACAGATGCATGGACCAGTAGGCATGGCCAGGGACGTTACGTGTCCATCACGGCACACTGGGTAAATGTGGTGGATTCAGGGTCCACAGGGGACAGCAAGTTTGGGACAGTTCTGCCTAGCCCACGGTCTAGGAAACAGTTGGCTGTAGCCGTTCGCACCCCCTCCTCCTCCTCCTCCTCGTTCTCCTGCAGAAGCGAGAGCTCGTCCACAGACCGCAGTCGCACAACCACTCCATCCGCAGCTGCCACTGTTGCACACCAGGTCTCCCATTATGGGGCAGCTACTGGCAAACGTCAGCAGGCTGTATTGGCTATGAAGTGTTTGGGCGACAACAGACACACCGCGGAAGTTCTGTCCGAGTTCTTGCAGCAAGAAACGCAGTCGTGGCTGGGCACTGTAGATCTTGAGGCAGGCAAGGTAGTGAGTGATAACGGAAGGAATTTCATGGCTGCCATCTCCCTTTCCCAACTGAAACACATTCCTTGCCTGGCTCACACCTTAAACCTGGTGGTGCAGTGCTTCCTGAAAAGTTATCCGGGGTTATCCGACCTGCTCCTCAAAGTGCGTGGACTTTGCGCACATATCCGCCGTTCGCCTGTACACTCCAGCCGTATGCAGACCTATCAGCGTTCTTTGAACCTTCCCCAGCATCGCCTAATCATAGACGTTGTTACAAGGTGGAACTCAACACTGCACATGCTTCAGAGACTGTGTGAACAGAGGCGGGCTGTTATGTTTTTGTGGGAGGATACACATACACGGGCAGGCAGTAGGATGGCAGACATGGAGTTGTCAGGTGTGCAGTGGTCGAAGATTCAAGACATGTGTCAAGTCCTTCAGTGTTTTGAGGAATGCACACGGCTGGTTAGTGCAGAAAACGCCATAATAAGCATGAGCAGCCCCCTAATGTGTCTGCTGATGCAAAGTTTGACGCACATAAAGGATCAGGCGTCTGCACCAGAGGAAGAGGAAAGCCTTGATGACAGTCAGCCATTGTCTGGTCAGGGCAGTGTACAGGACGAGGTAGCGGGCGAAGAGGAGGTGGAGGATGAGGAGGATGATGGGGATGAGTATATTTTTAATGAGGAAGCTTTCCCGGGGTCATTGGAAATTGGTGGCGTGGCAAGGGCGGGTTCTGGTTTTTTGAGGGACACAAGTGACGTAGATTTGCCTGCAACTGCCCCTCAACCAAGCACAACCGCAGATTTGACAACTGGAACTTTGGCCCACATGGCGGATTATGCCTTGCGTATCCTCAAAAGGGACACACGCATTACAAAAATGATGAATGATGACGATTACTGGTTGGCCTGCCTCCTTGATCCTCGCTATAAAGGCAAATTGCAAAATATTATGCCACATGAGAACTTGGAACTAATATTAGCAACAAAACAATCAACTCTTGTTGACCGTTTGCTTCTGGCATTCCCTGCACACAGCGCCCGTGATCGTTCTCACACGAGCTCCAGGGACCAGCAGACCAGAGGTGTTAGAGGGGCAGAAATCAGAAGTGGCGTTGGCCAGAGGGGTTTTCTGACCAGGTTGTGGAGTGATTTTGCTATGACCGCAGACAGGACAGGTACTGCAGCATCAATTCAAAGTGACAGGAGACAACATTTGTCCAGTATGGTTACAAACTATTTTTCATCCCTTATCGACGTTCTCCCTCAACCGTCATTCCCATTTGATTACTGGGCATCCAAATTAGACACCTGGCCAGAATTGGCAGAATATGCATTGCAGGAGCTTGCTTGCCCGGCAGCTAGTGTCCTATCAGAAAGAGTATTCAGTGCTGCAGGTTCAATACTAACTGAAAAAAGGACTCGTCTGGCTACCCAAAATGTAGATGATCTAACCTTCATTAAAATGAACCACAACTGGATTTCGAAATCTTTTGCCCCACCTTGCCCGGCTGACACCTAACTTTCCTATGAAAAGGTCTTGCCTGTGGACTCTTCTGAATGACTTTTCCAATCTCGTAATTTTCTGCACCTGATTGTCCAGCATACGACATGTTTACTCCTAACAAAATGGCCAAACTCCCCACACGGGGCCGTGGTATCGTCACTTTGCGCCAGCACCCGTGAGAGTGCTGTTTGTCTGAAGAGGTGGGTGTGCCCGCTTTTGGTCGACGGCACTGCCACTGGGTCCCTCATAGTACAATAAAGTGTCTCTGGCGGTGGTGGTGCGCACCCAACGTCAGACACACTATTGTAATATGAGGGGCCCTGGGCCTGTACCGCCGGCCACAAGACAGTTCCCCCCCCAGCTCAAACAGTGCTCTACCACTAGCAAAATTATCTCTCACAGCTTCACCAATGTTTAGTCTATGCGCTGACATCCTTCAATGCCTGGCACTGACAATACCATTGTTTTGACATTTTTGTTATGTTAGGCCTTCGAAGCCTGTCTGCGGTCCGTTCTTTCTACAACTACTACACTGACCAGGCCACTGCTGGCCGTGTTCCCCTGGAACCAATTTAAACTTGCCTACAGCCAGCCCAATTTTGTTATGTTAGGCCTTCTTAGCCTGTCTGCCGTCACTCCTTCCACTAGACTTCCACTGACCAGACCACTGTTGCCCGTGTACCCCTGGAACCAATTTTAAATTGCAAACAGCCAAATGTTATTATGTTAGGCCTTTGATGCCTGTCTGCCGTCACTCCTTCCACTAGACTTCCACTGACCAGACCACTGTTGCCCGTGTACCCCTGGAACCAATTTTAAATTGCCAACAGCCCAATGTTATGATGTTAGGCCTTTGATGCCTGTCTGCCGTCACTCCTTCCACTAGGCCTCCACTGACCTGTCTACTGCTGCCCGTGTTCCCATGGAACCAATTGTAAATTGCCTACAGCCAGCCCATTTTATTACGTTAGGCCTTCGAAGCCTGTCTGCGGTCCCTCCTTCCACTAGGCCTCAACTTACCTGTCTACTGCTGCCCGTGTTCCCCTGGAACCAATTTTAAATTGCCTACAGGCAGCCCAATTTATTATGTTAGGCCTTCGAAGCCTGTCTGCGGTCCCTCCTTCCACTAGGCCTCCACTTACCTGTCTACTGCTGCCCGTGTTCCCCTGGAACCAATTTTAAATTGCCTACAGCCAGCCCATTTTATTATGTTAGGCCTTCGAAGCCTGTCTGCGGTCCCTCCTTCCACTAGGCCTCCACTGACCTGTCTACTGCTGCCCGTGTTCCCCTGGAACCAATTTTAAATTGCCTACAGCCAGCCCATTTTATTATGTTTGGCCTTCGAAGCCTGTCTGCGGTCCCTCCTTCCACTAGGCCTCCACTGACCTGTCTACTGCTGCCCGTGTTCCCCTGGAACCAATTTTAAACTGCCTACAGGCAGCCCAATTTATTATGTTAGGGCTTCGAAGCCTGTCTGCGGTCCCTCCTTCCACTAGGCCTCCACTGACCTGTCTACTGCTGCACGTGTACCCCTTGAACCAACATCATAAAATTAAAAAAAAAGTATTTTGCTTATAAAAAAGAAAATACTGGTGAGATATCAAATGCAGACATTTTAACATTAAAAACAAACACACAACTAAAATCTGGTACAGTACTAAAAATGGCCACCAGCTACAATTACTTTATCCTGCAAGTATTTAACTGAAAGGTTTTTTAAATTGAAAACACAGATATGGCATCCACCGAGTGTTGTCCTGTCGCGTCTTCTTTATATTATTGCCGAGAAGATGCAAAACAATGAAAATAATAAAATCATTAATTACCAAAATAATAGAGAAAGTCAACACCACATTGCAAATAAACATTCATTCCAAATAAAGAAGCAGGGCGCGTCCGAGGGTGAGTATATACCTAATAAGAATATAATCACCCTCGGACGCGCAATGCTTATTTCCAACAGCCTTCCTTCCTAAGAATCAGCCCTTCCGTGGTGTAGAGAGACGTTGTGTTACACTTCAAGGTGTTCCCCAGGTTGTCTTTCCTGAGCTTCGATCTTCCGGCTCTCGTTTAGTAGTTCTTGGAAACTACACTGCATTAGGCCTTCAAATTGGGTATGGGGTGTAGAGAGAGGGTGTGTTACACTCCAAGGTGTTCCCCAGGTTGCCTTTCCTGAGCTTCGATCTTCCGGCTCTCGTTTAGTAGTTGTTGGAAACTACGCTGCATTAGGCCTTCAAATTGGGTATGGGGTGTAGAGAGAGGGTGTGTTACACTCCAAGGTGTTCCCCAGGTTGCCTTTCCTGAGCTTCGATCTTCCGGCTATCGTTTAGTAGTTGTTGGAAACTACGCTGCATTAGGCCTTCAAATTGGGTATGGGGTGTAGAGAGAGGGTGTGTTACACTCCAAGGTGTTCCCCAGGTTGCCTTTCCTGAGCTTCGATCTTCCGGCTCTCGTTTAGTAGTTCTTGGAAACTACACTGCATTAGGCCTTCAAATTGGGTATGGGGTGTAGAGAGAGGGTGTGTTACACTCCAAGGTGTTCCCCAGGTTGCCTTTCCTGAGCTTCGATCTTCATGCTCTCGTTTAGTAGTTGTCGGAAACTACGCTGCATTAGGCCTTCAAATTGGGTATGGGGTGTAGAGAGAGGGTGTGTTACACTCCAAGGTGTTCCCCAGGTTGCCTTTCCTGAGCTTCGATCTTCCAGCTCTCGTTTAGTAGTTCTTGGAAACTACACTGCATTAGGCCTACAAATTGGGTATGGGGTGGAGAGAGATGGTGTGTTACACTCCAAGGTGTTCCCCAGGTTTCCTTGCCATTGCTTCGGTCTTCCGACTCTCGTTTAGTAGTTGTAGAAAAGTACACTGCATTAGGCCTACAAAATGGGTATGGGGTGGAGAGAGATGGTGTGTTACACTCCAAGGTGTTCCCCAGGTTGCCTTTCCTGAGCTTCTATCTTCAGGCTCTCATTAAATTGTGGTTAAATGGAACAACTGCATTTGGCGTACTAGTTGGTTTGGGGCCTACTATCGGTGTCTGCCACTCCTTGCTGTTCTCCTGGTTTCCTGTCCTGAAATTCCATTTTCAGGCTCTCGTTAAGTAGTTGTTAATGTTAGACTGCATTTGGCCTACTAGTTGGGTTGGGGCCTACCATCGGTGTCTGCCACTCCTTGCTGTTCTCCTCCACTGAACAAAGCTGTGCCGCCTGTTTACTACGGTTGCCAATTTTGAACTGCATTTCGACTACTTACTGATTTGGCCCTACTCTCTGTGTCAGCCTCTCATTCCAGTTGTCCTCCACTGCAATGCCCCCTGGTTATTCCTGTGTTACCAATTTTGAACTGCATTTAGCCCACTTTATTCTTTGGGCCTATATCTGTGTTTCCACTTCATCGTGCCCATTGCCCAGCCAGTGATAGATGAGTCTGCTGGTACATTGACCCATAACGCAACATTCCCCGTGCATGCTACACAACAACATTGTGACCCTGCTGAAAGTCAGGTTGCTCTTCCCGCATACCATACCACCTTACACGGGGACAAAGAGGAAGGTGCAGATGAAAGTGCAGGTTCCTTCATCAGGTGGGGGGAGGAATACTAGTTGGCGACGTCACTGGCACAGGGCCTCTCATAGTACGCAAAAGTGTTGCTGCCGGTGGGAGGCGCCCCCGCCGTGCAAACACACCGCTGTACTTTGAGGGGCCCTGTGCCAGTGCCAATGCCAACAAGTGGGCCCCCCCTGCTTGCTCAGGATCACAGCACTTGCAAAGTTGAAATACTTACCTCTCCCTGCTCCACTGCCGTGACGTGGTCCAGATTTCCTGGGCCCACTAATTACTTGAACCAGCCCTACCCCACACAACTTTAGCCAAATGACCCCCAATTTCAAATGCCTTCCAATTATTATAAGTTAAATTACGCTTGACAAGCTTCATTAAGAAGAATGGATGGTTTTGACATTAAAATGGGCACTCTAGGTGTTTTCCTGGCCCCCACTCACTGCCGACTATGCTGCCCCATTGACTTGCATTGGGTTTCGTGTTTCGGTCGATCCCGACTTTTCGCCATAATCGGCCGATTTCACTCGACCCGACTTTTGAGATAGTCGGGTTTCGCGAAACCCGGCTCGACTCTAAAAAGGTCAAGGTCGCTCAACTCTAGTAATTACATTAGGGGTCTATAAACATAATTTGAAAGATCATGATTTGGTGTCCAGTCATGTCCGCCCATCCCATCTTAATGGGTATTCTGGACAAGTTCCAAAATTTAGATGAGGGAAAAGTCAGTTCTATACATATATGTATGTGGATGTGTAAATGAAAATGTATATTTATAGAGGTGCAACTGGTATTCAACATCATTATAGCATATGTGAAAGCAAACAGTACACAGATTCTGAATAATATCTCAGCATTTGGTAACGCTTGAATTGTCTTGTTATTTATGTTACTGTAAAGCACATATGACCTGTTTCTAATTATCTTTCTATCCACAGCTGGGATACAAGTAACTTCATTAATAATGTGTACTTAACAAGTGCTGTAAGACAAAGTTTGATGCGATATATATAACACAAAGTCAGATAACCATATTGGCTTTTGTTAGCAAATTTTTTCCTGCAGATTTTCTGCTGCACATTTTACCATTGATCTACATCAAATTTGTACTATAATCTGTAAAAATATATGGAAAAGGTACAATCTACTGTGAAAATCTTGCAGATTGATATCTTGCAGATTTAGGGTACGTTTACACATTACTAATTTCCATTAATAATGTGCATCCTAATACAATAATACTAACTCTCATATAGATAGCCTAGAAATTGCTGAAAATTTCTGTGTAAAAATCGACATGATGCAGATTTTAAAATCTGCCACACGTCACTTTTTTGTGCAAAATTAATTCAATCTAAGGGTGAAATAAAAAAATAGAGGCATGTAGGCTTGCACAACACACTTGCAGATGGAGGAACTTAGCTGCAGATGTCAAGAGCTTGTACGGTGATAATATAATGGTGTGAAAAAGTGTTTGCCCCTTTCTGATTTCTTATTCTTTTCATGTTTGTCACACTAAAATGTTTCAGAACACCAAACAAATTTAAATATTGGTCAAAGATAGCACAAGAAAACATGAAATGCAGTTTATAAATGAAGGGGACAAGCACCACCGAACATGTGGCAACAGCCTGGGATGGGAGTCAGATCATTACCGGACCACCAAACCACTTCGGTGACCCCTCTCCACCAGCACTGCTGAACTTCCCCCTGGTAAGCTGAATTCAGACTGTAAGACAGACCCCCATTTGACGCATTTGTGATGCCCCAGAGTCCTGGTCATCACAGTGGCATTGCTTTCCTCACGGGGAGAGTGATGTCACGCTTGGAAGTGATGAAGGATAACTTTAACCAGGTAATCACATACACATAACATGTTCACACTCCAGGCCAGAAGGGGGAGGTCTAAACCTGATTAAGGCTGCCGTCACACTAGCAGTATTTGGTCAGTATTTTACTTCAGTATTTGTAAGCCAAAACCAGGAGCAGGTGATAAATACAGAAGTGGTGCATATGTTTCTATTATACTTTTCCTCTATTTGTTCCACTCCTGGTTTTGGCTTACAAATACTGATGTAAAATACTGACCAAATACTGCTAGTGTGATGGCAGCCTAAGGATGAACTCCCCTATAAATACATTCTGGTCTGGAAGGGAAGGGAGATTTCAGTCAGACTGTGAGAGGACAGAGAAGAGAGCAGACAGACAGTGTCAGAAGGTCTGAAGGGGCCATGTAGTCTGAGGTACTACAGCTCCTGGAGGAAGAGAACAGAGACGGAAAGAACAAGCTTGTGGAAAGTGTGCAGGAGAGAGAAGGCGCTGGAGAGTGACGCCAGGGGAGCAGAGCAGTAAATTAGCAACCTCCCTGGCTAGCGCAGATTCTGGCAGCCGGAAGACCGAGGCTGTGTTGGACTCTGAGGGGCATTGCTGAAACCGGCGGGACATCTGAACTTCAAGTTACATGTACGTCTTTACAGTCATGGACAAAAATTTTGAGAATGAGACAAATATTAATTTTTCCAAAGTCTACTGCTTCATTTTTTCTAATGGCAATTTGCATATACTCCTGAATGTCAGAGTGATCAGCTTAACAGCAATTACTGTACTTGCAAAGTCAATATTTGCCCAGATAATGAACTTTAACCCCCAAATCACATTTCAACATCATTGTAGTCCTGCCTTAAAAGGAGCAGCTAACATCGTTTTAGTGATTGATCCATTAACACAGGTGTGGGTGTTGATGAGGACAGGGCTGGCGATCAGTCATGATTAAGTAAGAATGACATCACTGGACACTTTAAAAGGAGGCTGGTGCTTGGTATCATTGTTTCTCTTCAGTTAACCATGGTTATCTCTAAAGAAACACGTGCAGCCATCATTGCACTGCACAAAAATGGCCTAAAGGTACCTTCACACATAACGATATTGTTAACGATATCGTTGCTTTTTGTGACGTAGCAACGATATCATTAATGAAATCGTTCTGTGTGACAGCGACCAACGATCAGGCCCCTACTGGGAGATCGTTGGTCGCTGAACAAAGTCCAGAACTTTATTTCGTCGCTGGATCTCCCGTGGACATCGCTGGATCGGCGTGTGTGACACCGATCCAGCGATGTCTTCACTGGTAACCAGGGTAAACATCGGGTAACTAAGCGCAGGGCCGCGCTTAGTATCCCGATGTTTACCCTGGCTACCAGCGTAAAAGTAAAAAAAAAAAAAACACTACATACTTACCTACCGCCATCTGTCCTCCAGCGCTGTGCTCTGCACTCCTCCTGTACTGGCTGTGAGCGTCGGTCAGCCGGAAAGCAGAGCGGTGACGTCACCGCTCTGCTTTCCGGCCGCTGTGCTCACACAGAGAGTACAGGATCAGTGCAGAGAAGCAGAGCGCCGGAGACAGACAGCGTTAGGTAAGTATGTACTGTTTGCTTTTTTACTTTTAGGATGGTAACCAGGGTAAACATCGGGTTACTAAGCGCGGCCCTGCGCTTAGTTACCCGATGTTTACCCTGGTTACCAGCATCGTTGGTCGCTGGAGAGCGGTCTGTGTGACAGCTCTCCAGCGACCAAACAGCGACGCTGCAGCGATCCGGATCGTTGTCGGTATCGCTGCAGCATCGCTTTATGTGAAGGGGCCTTAACAGGGAAGAGTATCGCAGCTACAAAGATTGCACCTCAGCCAATAATCTATCGCATCATCAAGAACTTCAAGGAGAGAGCTTCCATTGTTGTCAAAAAAGCTCCAGGGTGCCCAAGAAAGAAAAGCAAGCGCCAGGACCGTGTCTTAAAACTGTTTCAGCTGCGGGATCGGACTAGCAGCAGTGCCGAGCTTGCTCAGGAATTGCAGCAGGCTGGTGTGAGTGCTTCTGCACGCACTGTGAGGCGGAGACTCTTTGAGCAACAAACGCACTAAGGTGTGGTGGAATAAGGTGTCACTTGAGAACTATCTCCACAAAGAGATTATCCCTAGGGGGCTAAGAGTCCAGATCTATCCCACATCTGATTGTGATTCAGTATTTGCTAATAAGTGGGAAGATACGTTGTCCAAATGCTCACGCACACTGTTGGAGCTGTTGATTGGGTCTGAAAAAAAGAAACTGGAAAGTGTGGAAAGCGAAATAGATATATTGAGAACAAAAATACAGGCCATTTTGACGGTCGAGGACTGTAATAAATTTGATAAAGAGATTGAGGCTGAATTAAATAAATGGGAACAGGATATACAGAGCCAAAAGATAAAGAAATTTCATAGAGATCAGCAAGACTACGAGCAAAAGAGAGTTTATAGGTGGCATTTTGCCAATAATAGAAAATCCGATCGCAGACAACACTCAAGATCCTCGTCAATTGTGTCTACATTATCTGAGGAATCATGTGGAGAATCTTTTTTAGACAAAAGGGGTGGGGTAGGAGAGGGACGACGGGCAGAACAACCACCCCAAAAAACCGCCACCCCTTTTCTCCCTATGCGTACAAGGAATTCAACAAGGAGAGAGAGACGACAGCAGCGGTACTAAAGGTAATTAATCTCTCAGATAGAATACTCACGCCTATACAAACACAAGTACTGGAAAAGGGGTTGACATTTGCCCCAGTGGCTCCGTTCAACTCCTTTACCATGATTAAAGATCTGGAGCTTTTTGCCAGAAAATTTAACTTTAAAAAGTACTTCGCTAACCAGACTAAGAACATCTCTCCCTCTGATATTGAAGCCCGTACACTGTCTGATCTTGAGGATCTCCTAATTGAACAGGAGACACATGGTCAGGTGGGTGTTCCTACGTACCTGCATGGCCAATCACAACATTTCCCCCCTAATGGGATATGTCCCAATGTTGACATTTTTGTCAAATTGGTTAAGAGAGACATTCTCCATATCTCAAAAAAACCTACACATTATAACCTTTCAGCAGCTCAAAATAGAGCCATTAATGAACTCAAGAAAATGAAGGATATAGTGATAAAGCCTGCTGATAAGGGGGGAAATGTTGTGGTTTGGCCAGCAGATATGTACGAACGTGAAGCATTCAAACAGTTGAATGTGGTACACTGCTATAGGCGGTTAAAACACTAGAACTACTGATGGAGTCATTTTGACTCCTTTCGTTTTTTATTTCTCTTCTGTGACTACATTTTTCAGAATTCCGGCTTGAAACTCGGTGACTTTTCCTCAAATATGATGTGAAAAAAGATTTTGTGAGAATAAATAATTTTGGTAAAAAATTTGCGCTTTTTTTCAAAATTTACCAAGAACTACTGAAGGGAGTCATTTTGACTCCCTACTATATTTTGAAGTCCTTTTGTCACTAAATGTTGCTATAAAGTTTTGTGCATAATTTTTTCACTCTGTCTTATTTACCCTGATGTTCATACAGATGTAGTTCAATTTACATGTCAACTTTTCACATTTTCCTTGTGTTTTACCTGCTTGTATTACTGTGTAATGCTGAACAAAATAGCTTGTTTACTCTTGGCTCTTAACTTATGCTAATGAAGGGTGGTGTTTTTCTAAGGTCCTAGCAGGAGACAGTATTCTGGATAGTAACTTTACTTTCAGTTCAGCTGAAGAGACAAAGAGAACAGACGCAGACATACGAGCTCTGAAGACTCATACAGGTATGAATTGTTATGAAATAGTTTAGCTGTCTGTCAACTGATTCAGCCCACCTACTTTTGAAGGTGGCAGAACAGTTATTATTTCTTTTAGTTTTCATTTAATTTCTATTTTTCAGCAGGGAACTTTATAGAATTATGGAATTTGTGAGGAATATGGAGAGAAGACGTTTGATAAAGCCTCAGGATATTCTGGCTACTTTGCAATCCATACCGGAGGATGAATCGGAATCCGAATTGCAGGAACATGTATTTGATTCTGACAGTGATGAAGATTTAATTCCTCAGAACATATCAAGTGAATCTGAAGACTCAGAAGGAACAAATCCAGAAGGTAAGTAGTTATGTGTATTTATTTGTTCTTCCACACACTGAGTTAGGGCCTGTGCACACTAGCAGAATTCTGGCTGAATAGCCATCTGGATATTCTTGCCGCAATACAGGCCGTACCTGCCCGCTCATGCCTGAAGCTCCGCTCCGAACCCCGGGCTGGAGCCGCTGTCAGGGACAGAGCAGCGCTTGCTTACGCGCGAGCACGGCTCCGTCCCAGACAGCGGCTCCAGCCCGGGGTTCGGAGCGGAGCTTCAGGTATGAAACTCCGCTCTGTACCTGAGCGGGCAGGTACAGGCCGGATTGTGGTGAGAATATCCGGTCGGATATTCCGCCGCTAATCCAGCCAGTGTGCACGGACCCTTACAAAACAAAAATTCTAAATATTCATCAACTTTTTTCCAGATATTCCAAGCACATCAACTGGGGATCGGGCTCATGCAGTTACGTTGCCTCGTGACCATCCTCCTGGTCGTGGACAGAAAAAATCAGCAAAACGTCCCAGAAATGAAAGAACAACAGATAACGATGGCGGCGAAGGTAATGCAACAACAAACACCAGAGAAGGCGAATCTGAAGGAATACTAGTTTCAGCGGATGGTATTCAATGGAAACCTGTTGAAATTGGACAATACTTGCCTGGTAGGCGTGACAGCCAAAATATTCTTCGAGAAGCACCTGGCCCTACAGGATACGCCAGAAGAAATATCATTATCGATAGTCCTTTGAGCGCATGGCGTTTATTTTTTGATTCATATATATTGACACATATAAAGAACTGTACGCTTGCAGAAGCATGCAGGAACAATAATTTACAGTTTACTCTATCTGATGAGGAGCTAGATGCATTCATTGCGATATTCTATGCTCGTGGAATATCTGGCACGAACCGTCACTCGATTAGCAGTATTTGGTGTAATGACTGGGGAATACCGTTTTGCAAAGCGACAATGTCTAGGGACCGCTTTGTTGAAATTATGAGGTTTCTCAGATTTGATGAGAAATCTACTCGATCGGAGAGACTGCAAACGGACAAGTTTGCTCTATTTTCTACTGTGTGGGACAGGTTTATTGAAAATTGTATTGCGTGTTACAAACCTGGCCCATACATAACGGTGGATGAGCAACTTTTCCCAAGCAAAACTAGGTGTCCATTCACGCAGTACATGCCTTCCAAACCAGATAAATATGGCCACAAATATTGGCTAGCTGTTGATAAGGAGAGCAAATATCTGGCAAATGGCTTCCCTTATCTAGGCAAAGATGACACACGCCGTGCTGAGGACCGTTTAGCTGACCATGTGGTAATGAAGTTATTGGACCCGTTTTTGAAAAAAGGTCGCAATGTTACAACCGATAATTATTTTACTTCATTAAAATTAGCTTAACAGCTAAAAAGCAAAGGAACAACCATCGTGGGAACACTGAATAAGATAAGGCGAGAAGTGCCTAAAGAAATAAAATCCATGAAAGAGGAATTGTACAACACTAAAGTGTTTAGAAATGAAGACAATCTTACACTTACAGTATATCAAGGAAAGCCCAACAAAAATGTTGTCATTTTGAGTTCCGTCCATCCAGATGTTGTTGCGTCTGATTCCGCTAAAAAAAACTCCAGAAACGGTAAAGTTTTACAATGAAACAAAATATGGAGTAGATGTAGTGGATCAGATGGCACGAAAATATACCACACGAACATCCACAAGGAGATGGCCTGTTCATGCATTTGAAAATGCCTTAGACTTTGCGGGTATAAATGCATGTATAATATTCAAGGAGATTACCCACCAAAAAATGTCACGCAAGGAAATTTTGCAAACGCTTGTGAGAGAGTTGAGTGGTCCTTATGTCACAGATAGGGAAAAGGGTTCCACGTCCCAAGTTTCTACATGTTCAGAAGTGATGGTTCAAACAAAATTTTGCCAGATCAAAGAAAAGTGCAAGAAAAATAGATCTGTCGGCAATTGTAAGACTTGTGGTAAGTCTTTGTGTGGGCAATGTACTGCCATAAATCAAAGGCAATGCCTAAAATGCGAAACACCAAATGTTTAAAAGGTGAATTCTGCGCCATATTTTCATTTTTATGCTCCTCCACCTACATTTTTTCTGCTTTTTGTTCTTCAGTTGTTGTTTATATGTGTGCACTTGAATAAAAAAAAAATGTTTGAAAAACGTCTATTATAATTATTGTTATTTTCTGTAGAAAAATAAGAAAAGCAGAAAAAAAACAATCAAAAGCATTTCTGTTGGATCTCACAATAATAATACATTACAAAAAATATAATTATTAATAAATAACCACAAATGAAACTCTAAAAATAAACGAAAACAAGCAAGGAGTCAAAATGACTCCTTTCAGTAGTTCTAGGCGGGGTCACGAGTCCAGTAGTCCTAGTGTCAACAGGGAATCCACTTGAGAATTACAAAATGGAATTGGATCAGATACTTAGGTCGGCCAAAGAGGATGGTGTTATTACTACCAAGATGATGGAGGGGCTTATGGTGGAATTCCCCATAGTCCCTACATTTTATCTCACACCAAAAGTGCATAAAGATACAACTAACCCGCCTGGCCGGCCTATAGTGTCAGGCATAGGGAGTCTTACGGAAAAAATCTGTAGATACATTGACTTCTATCTTCAGCAGTGTGTGGAGACCCTGCCATCCTTCATAAGAGACACGACAGACATCCTCAACCGCCTTAATGGTATACAACTTGAAGACAATATGTACCTAGTGACATGTGACGTTGAGTCGCTCTACACATCTATATGGCATGACCATGGGATCGCGGCGTCTAGATTTTTTCTTAGCATGGCTCATACTGATGAGCGCCTTTGTTGTTTAATTTTGGATTTGTTATATTTTTCCCTCACACATAATTTTTTTGTTTTTAAGGACCGCTACTTCCTACAGCTCCAGGGAACGGCGATGGGGGCGACTTGTGCGCCCTCATACGCTAACCTTTTCCTGGGGCTGTGGGAACGTGAGGTTGTCCAAAACACCGAGGGTATTGACGCCGTGGTCTCATGGTCTTGCTATATAGATGATGTACTATTTATTTGGCAAGGTTCTGAGGCTTCTCTTAATTCCTTCCTCAATAGGTTGAATAATAACCAACTGAACATCAACCTTACGTGGAAGTACAGCAAAGACAAAGTGGAATTTCTGGATGTGTCTCTTGTGAAGGATGGTGAAGGATTTATCTCCACGAATGTATTTCGTAAGTCCACCGCTACTAATGCTTTGCTGCATGCGACATCATCGCACCACCCTCAGACATTTAAATCAGTACCTACTAGCCAATTTTTGCGTATTAGGCGTATCTGTTCTGATGACCATAGTTTTGAACAGCAAGCCAAGATCCTCAAGAGTAATCTTCAGCAACGAGGATACAATCATAAAGTTATTCGGGCAGGCTACAGAAGGGCTAAGTTTGCGTCACGTGACATGCTTTTGGCCCAAACTGGACATAAATCCTCTAGTAGACACCAGGAGAACGCACCTGTTCGCTTCATAACCTCGTTTAATTCAGAATGGAGGGTAATATCGGATGTCTTGAGGAAACACTGGCCTGTGCTATTGGCAGACGATGATGTGGCTACACACATTTTGGATCATCCGTCTGTCACTTGGCGCAGGTCCAAGAATCTGAAAGACATGTTAACAAACAGTCATTATGTGGCACCTCAAAAAACGTTTTTCTCTGAGAGGACTGGCCCCAAATGGGGATCATTCCAATGTGGAAACTGCTCTGCATGCCAATTTATGGAGAGAACCACCACATTTGGCAACAGTAGTGGGGATAGAGTATTTTCCATCACCCACTTTATCAACTGCAGGACAGACAACGTGATTTATTTTGCCAAATGTGCGTGTGATTTAATATACATTGGCATGACTACACGTGAATTACGTGTACGCATCTTAGAGCATGTACGGGACATAAAAAATGGAGCCACGGCATTGGATATAGAGGCTTTAAAAACCATACCTAAGCACTTTAGAAAGTATCACAATAGCAATCCTAAAACTTTCAGAGTGAGGGGGATTGACCGGGTGCAGTTGGGTATTAGAGGTGGGAATTATAAGAAGGAACTATTGAAAAAAGAGACTAGATGGACAGTAGATCTGGATAATTTGGCCCCTAAAGGGTTAAACGAGTATATCAGCTTCAAATCCTTCCTAGGCTAGCGCAAATTTTACTTTTGTTGTTTATTTGATTTCATCTTACTTTCTAGTCTTTATTTCATCTTTTATTATTTTTTGTTTTTCCCCTTTTTTATCCTCTTTTCTCCTCTTTTTCTTTCCCCTACGGTTTCGTAGCCTCAGGCGACTCATGGGTATCACCATGTGTAGTGGCAGGATTTGTATATTTAATGTGCATAATTATGACTCCTGTCCCCACTTTATCCATAGTGTCGTTTTCTACACTGTTTGGTGGTTTTTGGTCAAGCCTGACCATACTAAGGAACATCTGGCATATATGGTAATGCAAGCACTACCGTTGGACAACAGAGACATGCTCAAGATACAATGAAGAAATCATCCATGGTTAAAGCATTTTTTCCGGAATATTTGTAATAGTATGCATGCTTCTGTGTTAGTCAACTAGTTAATACTGGGGTGATTTACATTATTTGCAGTGGAGTATGCATTAGCTCCGTTGATTTCTCTGCATATCATTTCCCATACATATTTACCATCTTTGAGTAGTGACATTGGTGCTATACGGCGTATGTAGGTAGGCTACTTACAGGGGGTTGTAGTTTTTATCTTGGGGAGGGTGGATGTCCTGCTTTTAGTTTCACTTTCTGTCTGTGTGACAGTATTCTCTTGCGATACCTGTGTGCGCACGGCGCGCATGCGCTGTGGTGCCGCCGCGGGGAAGCGCTCTCTGGATGTGCCCCGTCGTCTTGGTTACGTGTGCGGTCACATGACCGGCGCACGTGACCAGATGACGTGCACACTGAGTGTGGTCCCCTCTGGTGACGCCGCAACATGGCGCCGGTGCGCCGCTATGCAGGTGCTGGATATCTGTGCATCAGTGTCCAGTATATAAGGGCTGCAACAAGTACATATCACCTCCTGACGAAGCTGCTGTTGCAGTGAAACGCGCGTCGAGGTGTGCTCAGCCGGTACGACCCCTCCCTCCCTGGTTCCAGTATGACCACAGGTAGATATCATTCCTAGCTACTAGCGTTTTTCTATTCTTTTGGTGACTTATGCGTCTATGCTGACACTGTTATATTGGAGTGTAGGGCTAGCGTCTAGTCCTGTGGGATCATTGTCTTACTGGCACCATTGAGGGATTTATTAGCTGATTATGGTCACTTTTGACCTGTTATGTGTCATATATGTTAGGGGGTTGTACTAGTCTGGTGCTTCTGTTCTGACCCTGTATCTGTTTATTTTAACATCTCACCAGTGTGTTACATTATATATACTATCTATATGTATTTTTAGATTTTTTCTAATAAAATTGTGATTTTAATATTATCATTTTGATCCAGAGTCTTCATAGTCCTTTATTGGCGTATAGTGTTTGTTTATGAAGGGATCCTGTCACTGGATATGAGGGTGTGTTGCTTTATACTCTTTGAGCAAGGCCTGGTTTCAAGGAGGGCAGCAAAGAAGCCACTTCTCTCCAGAAAAAACATCAGGGACCGACTGATATTTTGCAATAGGTACAGGGAGTGGACTGTTGAGGACTGGGGCAAAGTCATTTTCTCTGATGAATCCCCTTTTCGATTGTTTGGGACATCTGGAAAACAGCTTATTCGGAGAAGAAGAGGTGAGCGATACCACCAGTCTTGTCTCATGCCAACTGTAAAGCATCCTGAAACCATTCATGTGTGGGGTTGCTTCTCTGCCAAGGGAATCGGCTCACTCACAATCTTGCCTAAAAATACAGCCATGAATAAAGAATGGTACCAGAATGTCCTCCAAGAGCAACTTCTCCCAACCGTCCAAGAGCAGTTTGGGGCCCAACAATGCCTTTTCCAACATGATGGAGCACCTTGCCATAAAGCAAAGGTGATAACTAAATGGCTCATGGAACAAAACAGAGATTTTGGGTCCATGGCCTGGAAACTCCCCAGATCTTAATCCCATTGAGAACTTGTGGTCAATCATCAAGAGACGGGTGCACAAACAAAAACCAACAAATTCTGGCAAAATGCAAGCATTGATTATGCAAGAATGGACTGCTATCAGTCAGGATTTGGTCCAGAAGTTGATTGAGAGCATGCCAGGGAGAATTGCAGAGGTCTTGAAGAAGAAGGGTCAACACTGCAAATATTGACTTGCTGCATTAACTCATTCTAACTGTCAATATAACCTATTGGTACTCATAATATGATTGCAATTATATTTCTGTATGTGATATAAACATCAGACAAACACTAATAAAAACCAGAGGGCAGCAGATCATGTGAAAATATAATTTTGGTGTCATTCTCAAAACATTTGGCCATGACTGTACACCCAGGAGACACTTTGATATATAGAGGGCCCGGGTCGTGATAGAGACCCTGTAAAAAGACCTGCTTCACCTGTCATACGGGTTGTGTCCTAACCTATATGGGGGACAGAGAGGAACTGTGAGGACCTTATCAGAAGCCATAGGCAGTAAGGGACTACAACACCACTGCACTTTGAGGAAGGCTTTCATCTCCACCTGATAAAAGGGACTCTGGATTCGCTTCCAAGCCGGCCGGACCCTGCCTGTCCTGTGATCTGGTGCCCAGGACTACTGAAGCTTCAATAAACAAGGTAAAGAGACTGCAAACCTGTGTCCTCGTTCTTCACTGCACTTCTCACCATCTTCACTAAAGGTACCGTCACATTAAGCGACGCTGCAGCGATATAGACGATGCTGATCGCTGCAGCGTCGCTGTGTGGTCGCTGGAGAGCTGTCACACAGACAGCTCTCCAGCGACCAACGATGCCGAGGTCCTCAGGTAACCAGGGTAAACATCGGGTTACTAAGCACAGGGCCGCGCTTAGTAACCCGATATTTACCCTGGTTACCATTGTAAATGTAAAAAAAAAAAAAAAAAACCCTACATACTTACATTCCAGTGTCTGTCGCGTCCCTCGCCGTCAGCTTCCCGCACTGACTGTGAGCGCCGGCCGGCCGTAAAGCAGAGCACAGCTGTGACGTCACCACTGTGCTTTACGGCCGGCGCTCACACTCAGTGCGGGAAGCTGACAGCGAGGGACGCGACAGACACCAGAATGTAAGTATGTAGTGCTTTTTTTTTTTTTGTACATTTACAATGGTAACCAGGGTAAATATCGGGTTACTAAGCGCAGCCCTGCGCTTAGTAACCCGATGTTTACCCTGGTTACCAGTGAAGATATCGCTGGTTCGGCGTCACACACGCCGGTTCAGCGATGTCAGCGGGTGATCCAGCGACGAAATAAAGTTCTGGCCTTCTAGCTCTGACCAGCGATGTCACAGCAGGATACTGATCGCTGCTGCGTGTCAAACACAACGATATCGCTATCCAGGACGCTGCAACGTCACGGATCACTATCGTTATCGTTGTTAAGTTGTTCAGTGTGAAGGTACCTTTTCTCACCGGGAGCCCTGGGGACATACTTCACCTGTGGGAAGTTATACCATTTAGCAGCCATACCATCACCCCAGAGGACCCGTTTAAGCAGCCTCGGTCCCTACTGACCAAATACCACAGGTGGCGTCACGAACATAAACTTTAACCCCTTCATGACCAGGGGATTTTTCGTTTTTCCGTGTTCGTTTTTCGCTCCCCTCCTTCCCAGAGCCATAACTTTTTTATTTTTCCGTCAATTTGGCCATGTGAGGGCTTATTTTTTGCGGGACGAGTTGTACTTTTGAACGACATCATTGGTTTTAACATGTCGTGTACTAGAAAACGGGATAAAAATTCCAAGTGCGGTGAAATTGCAAAAAAAGTGCAATCCCACATTGGTTTTTTGTTTGGCTTTTTTGCTAGGTTCACTAAATGCTAAAACTGACCTGCCATTATGATTCTCCAGGTAATTACGAGTTCATAGACACCAAACATGACAAGGTTATTTTTTATCTAAGTGGTGAAAAAAAATTCCAAACTTTGCTAAAAAAAAAAAAAAAAAAATTGCGCCATTTTCCGATACTCGTAGCGTCTCCATTTTTCGTGATCTGGGGTCGGTTGAGGGCTTATTTTTTGCGTGCCGAGATGACGTTTTTAATGATAGCATTTCGGTGCAGATATGTTCTTTTGATCGCCCGTTATTGCATTTTAATGCAATGTCGCGGCGACCAAAAAAACGTAATTCTGGCGTTTCGAGTTTTTTTCCCGCTACGCTGTTTAGCGATCAGGTTAATACTTTTTTTTATTTGATAGATCGGGCAATTCTGAGCGCGGCGATACCAAATATGCGTAGATTTGATATTTTTTTTATTGATTTATTTTGATTGGGGCGAAAGGGGGGTGATTTAAACTTTTATGTTTTTTTTATTTTTTTCACATTTTTTTAAACTTTTTTTTTTAACTTTTGCCATGCTTCAATAGCCTCCATGAGAGGCTAGAAGCAGGCACAAGCCGATCGGCTCTTCTACATAGCAGCGATCTGCTGATCGCTGCTATGTAGCAGAATTGCACGTGTGCTGTGAGCGCCGACCACAGGGTGGCGCTCACAGCGACGGGCAATCAGTAACCATAGAGGTCTCAAGGACCTCTATGGCTACAATGGAGACGCATCGCCGACCCCCGGACATGTGACAGGGGTCGGCGATGACGTCATTTCCGGCCGCCCGGCCGGAAGCGGTAGTTAAATGCCGCTGTCTGCGTTTGACAGCGGCATTTAACTAGTTAATAGGTGCGGGCAGATCGCGATTCTGCCCGCGCCTATTACGGGCACATGTCAGCTGTTCAAAACAGCTGACATGTCCCGGCTTTGGTGCGGGCTCACCGCGGAGCCCTGCATCAAAGCAGGGGAGCCGGCATCGGACGGTATAGTACGTCCGATGCCGGTAAGGGGTTAATCAATATTCCTCTTATATGGGCGCCCAAGGCCACGGACCGGGTCGCCGCCGTGACACGTCCCCTTAACTACTGGACCTGGTACCAAGTATCCCCATGGCCCTGGCGTGCGACTCAAATTTTTTTTCCATATTTTCTTTCTGAAAATTTGGGCTGTGTCTTATAGTATGAAAAATATGGTAACCTTTAATGGATATGCTTAAAAGTGTTAGTAGATATATAAACTGTTATGATCCGGTGACCTTGGAGCTGCATGAGAACTTTCACTGGAGAAAGTGGCCACTATACTGACCGCAATCCTGAACTTAACACCGCAACTAGAAGTAGCCGTGGAGTGTACCTAACACACCTAGACACCTCGTCACAGCCGGAAGACTAAATATCCCTAAAGAAGGAAATTGGAATACTATCTTGCCTCAGAGAAAATCCCCAAAGGATAGACAGCCCCCCACAAATATTGGCGGTGAGTCGGAGAGGAAAAAACATTGACAGGCAGAAAAACAGGATTTAGCACAGGAGGTCACTCTAGCTAGATAGGACAGGATAGGACAGAGTTCTGTGCGGTCAGTATTAAAACCCTTCAAAAAATCCACAGCAGAATATACAAAAAACTTCCTACATCTAACTAAAAGATGTAGGAGCGTAAATCTGCAACTCCAGTGAATCCTACAAACAGAGCAGGAATAAAACTGAAACAAGCACACAGCAGTGTGCCACAGATACAAAAACAAAACACTTATCTTTTACTGAATTTGGCAGCAAGCAGGAGAAGCCAGAAAGTGATCCAACACTTCACAAGGAACATTGACAACTGGCAAGGGCTAAAGGATCCTGCACACCTAAATATCCCAGTCAGAATTGTAATCATCTGATACACCTGGCCAGGACTGCGAGTCAGAGACAACTGCATTCCCACCTACAACCACTGGAGGGAACCCAAGAGCAGAATTCACAACAATAAACCACCCTAAATTGCATGTGAGGGAGGAAGAATTTAATTGTAGATCTTAGACATGGCGCCCCTGCTCAACGTCGGCAGTTCCTCAATTTTCCTGCAAACCCCCAACTGAACACACACACACATATAAATATACATAAAAACTAAGTCTATCTGTCTGGGATCATATAACACACTATTTCCAACTACGTTAATGCACTATCATTAGTGATGAGCGAATAGTGAAATATTCAGATTCAGGAAAATCAGCACGGATAATTTCTGATATCCATCCATGTATTCGTTCCGAAAAGAGATAAGGGAATATTTCAATGTTCAGTTTGGATTACGTTCACCGAATTTGCAATATTCGGCCGATTAATTCGTCAAATATTTGCCAAACATTACCGAACGCCATTCACGTCAATGGGAGGCAAAAACAAACACATGCACAACACCTTATAATGTCCCCAAATGCTCCCAAAACACATCATATGAGGGACAGACACCTGGAAAGTGGCCTCAATTCACCCACAGTACAGATTTTAGCATAGCACTGCAGCAATCAGCCAGGCATGAGGTATCAAGGTCTGGGACAGCATTTACAGCTTTCAATTAAACATCACATTAAGACGCGGTGGGTGAGGGATGAGTGTAGGGCCCCTTTCTGGGAGCCCTGATACCACATGCAACACCTCTACCTGCTTTCATGCTGAGCCACACTCAGGTGGCACAAATATCAGTTTCGTAGACTACCATTGTCAGAAAAATTTAAGGATAGTAACATGGGTAGCTAAATCCAAGGAAGTGGAGGCCTATTGCTACAGGCAACACGCATGAAGGAGACTCA
Organism: Ranitomeya imitator; assembly: GCF_032444005.1. Classification (NCBI taxonomy): domain Eukaryota; kingdom Metazoa; phylum Chordata; class Amphibia; order Anura; family Dendrobatidae; genus Ranitomeya; species Ranitomeya imitator. The sequence continues at coordinate 663,004,962 of NC_091284.1, read as the reverse complement.
ACCAGGAGTCTACACATATTCAAAAATTAGTGGCAGACACTACCAAAGTGACATCAAATTCACCACAGTAGAAATAGTAGAATAGGGACCAACAGGTCTTCCACTACACCCAATCCAGCAGATGGATACCCTCAATGAGTTGTCACATGTAAATAAATGAGGGTCTTACACCATCAAAGTGGCAACAATTTCACCACAGTAGAAATAGTATAATAGGGACTGACAGTTCTTCCACTACATGCAATCCAGCAGATGGACACCCAACCAAGAGTGTTCACATTTCCAAAAATTATTGCCAGACACCACCAAAGTGGCAAAAATTTCACCACAGTAGAAATAGTATAATAGGGACTGACAGTTCTTCCACTACACCCAATCCAGCAGATGGACACCCAACCAAAAGGGTTCACATTTCCAAAAATTACTGGCAGATACCACAAAAGTGGCATCAATTTGACCAAAGTATAAATAGTATAATAGGGACCGACAGGTCTTTCACTACATCCAATATAGCAGATGGACACCCAACAAAGAGTGTTCACATTTCCAAAAATTACTGGCAGACACCACCAAAGTGGCATCAATTTCACCACAGTAGAAATAGTTTAATAGGGACCGACAGGTCGTTCACTACTCCCAATACAGCAGATGGACACCAAACAAAGTGTTAACATTTCAATAAATGAGGGCCTTACACAACCAAAGTGGCATCAATTTCACCACAGTATAAATAGTATAATAGGGACCGACAGTTCTTGCACTACACCCAATCCAGCAGACGGACACCCAACCAGGAGTGTTCACATTTCCAAAAATTATTGCCAGACACCACCAAAGTGGCAAAAATTTCACCACAGTAGAAATAGTATAATAGGGACTGACAGTTCTTCCACTACACCCAATCCAGCAGATGGACACCCAACCAAAAGGGTTCACATTTCCAAAAATTACTGGCAGATACCACAAAAGTGGCATCAATTTGACCAAAGTATAAATAGTATAATAGGGACCGACAGGTCTTTCACTACATCCAATATAGCAGATGGACACCCAACAAAGAGTGTTCACATTTCCAAAAATTACTGGCAGACACCACCAAAGTGGCATCAATTTCACCACAGTAGAAATAGTTTAATAGGGACCGACAGGTCGTTCACTACTCCCAATACAGCAGATGGACACCAAACAAAGTGTTAACATTTCAATAAATGAGGGCCTTACACAACCAAAGTGGCATCAATTTCACCACAGTATAAATAGTATAATAGGGACCGACAGTTCTTGCACTACACCCAATCCAGCAGACGGACACCCAACCAGGAGTGTTCACATTTCCAAAAATTATTGGCAGACACCACAGAAGTGGAATCAATTTCACCACAGTACAAATAGTATAGTAGGGACAGACAGTTCTTCCACTACACCCAATCCAGCAGATGAACACCCAACCAGGGGTGCTCACATTTCCAAAAATTATTATATTAAGTAATGTTATTTTTTTCGCAAATTAAATAGTGTGGCAGTCTTATAGGTTGTGTCATTCCGGATATGGCAATAGCAAACATGTGGGGTTTCTTTTGTTTATTTTTTGTAAACATACTTATTTATTGTTTTTTTCAGTTTTTTCTTTACTTTATGATTTTTTTTACATATTTAACTTTTTTGTTACTTTTTCTATTTTTTTACTTACTCCCTTCCATGGCATTTTAACTTGCATCAGTCTGACCTCTGGTTTAATGCATTGAAATGCACCAGATTTGTAATGCATTTTAGTTCTCAAGCCTCTTATAGGTGTGCTGTAGCTGGCTGAGCTGGAGATCATCATGACCTCGGGTTGCCATAGCAATAATCAGGCCCTCATGATGAAATATAGGGGGTGCCGATCACTATCAATCTCAGCATTTAGGAGGTTAAAAGGCCCAAGGCGGTGCGGGCACCGCTCCTGAGAGTGAGAGACGGAGCTTGGCCACAACTTATGCCACAGTCAAGGTGACGATCAGATGTACACAGCTTCTGTGCCCGTATGATTGCATCATGTAAATTTATGTAATTTTGCGGAAACCCCTTCCAAACTATGACGTAAACTTACGTCAAATGGTGAGAATGGTTTCGGGCTTTCCATTCCTTTCTCTATTGCTGAACTGTGAACTTTGACAACCTCCAAAATCACAGTAAAATGGCTGCTACATACCCTGCTAGTTTTTTTTTTGTACTATACAGCCTTACTAATTTGTTGTGCTATAAAATAGATTTAATAGATGTGCCTTTTCTGGGTGGCTGCAGGCTGCTATTTTTAGGTTGGGGGGCAATATCTATGGCTCCTTACCAGCCTGAGAATACCAGCCCTCAGTTGTCTGCTTCAGCAAGGCTGGTTGTCAAAAATGGGGGAGACCCCATGCAGATTTTTTTTAAATTATTTATTTAAATAATTAAAAAAATATGGTGTGGGAACCCCCCTATTCTTGATAACCAGGCTTGCTGAAGCTGACAGCTGAAGGTTGCAGCCCCAGCTGTGAGTTTTGCCAGGCTGGTTAGCAAAATACAGGGGAAGCTACACCATTTTTTTTTTCATTATTTATGTACAGCGCGGGCACTGGCTGATGAACACTCCCATCAGTCGCTCCTGCTCTCACGGTTATTAGAGGCAGCAGGCATCGGCTGACGAGAGCAGTAGTTTCATGAGCTGACACCAGTGACCAGAGGTAAACTTTATACCTCCGATCACAGCTGTGCTCTCATGCTGTCTTTTGACAGCGTGGGAACCTTGGCTCTCTGACCAGCGAGGATGATTTCACTGCCAATCAGAAGCGGTGTTTGCCGCACTGTCATGCACATCACACTAATGCCACACCAAAGATGATGCTGGCATTACTGTGATTGGCAAACAAATAAAGCACCAAACATGCTGGGCTGGTCACCTGAATATACTAATGCGAATACCAAATTACTAATAGCCTGAATAGCATACTATTCATGCAAGTAACGAATACTGCCGAATGTTTTTGCTCATCACTACAAGAACCTTGTGTTCAGTTTTGCAAATTTTTGCTTAGCAGCAATAAAGCAAAAGTAAAAGTTTTGGATGTGTGGTCTAATTGTTTCTTTCTACAGTTATGTTGTACTTTTACACAGTCTATTGGTGGCTGCAGAAAAAGTTATTGGCCATGTGCACACATTGCAGGTCTGCCGGGGCTGTCGGGGGTCTGCCGGGGCTGTCAGGGGTCTGTGCGGGGCTGTCGGGGGTCTGCTGGGGCTGTTGGGGGTCTGTGTGGGGCTGCCGGGGGTCTGTGTGGGTCTGTTGGGGGTCAGCCGGGGCTGTCGGGGGGTCTGTGCGGGTCTGTCAGGGGTCTGTGCAGGTCTGTCGGGGCTGTCCGGGGGTCTGCGGGGCTGTGCAGGGAGTCTTTGTGTGTGTGTGTGCGTGAGTGTGCAGGCATCGTCTGATGGGACTACAAGTCCCATCAGGCTATGCCTGCTACAGTGACAGTGATTGACACATTAGCCAATGATGGGACAGTAGTAGTCCCATCATCCGGCTAATGTGTTGAATGTAAAAAAAAAACACAAAAAAACACATACACACATACAGTACATACAACATACACTACATACAACATACAACATACAGTACATACCACATACAGCACATACAACATATAACAAGTACATACAACATATAACATACAGTACATACAACATATGACATGCAGAACATACAACAGTACATACAACAGACAGTACAAACTGTACATACAACAGAACATACAACAGTACATACAACATATGACATACAACAGTACATACAACATATAACAAGTAGATACAACATATAACATACAACATACAGTACACAACGTATGACATACAGAACATACTACATACAGTACATACAACATACAGTACATACAACACATACATATAAACATACAGTACATATACACAACACATACAGTACATACAACATAGAGTACATACTCACCATCACCTTGATCCCGAAGCCATTTCTCACCTGTAAAAAATATTAAAATATTAAACAAACAATATACTCCCTGTGTCCACAGAAATCCAATTAATACGAGTGTCCCACGACGATCTCCCATGGAGAGCTGCCACATCAGCTGATGCGACCACTCTCCAGGGGCTCCAGGATACAATGACGGAAAGTATCTTCCGCCTCTGTGAGAAATAGTTCCTACTCTCACTTGTGGCACTGCTGTGTGGGGAAAATTCCCATGCAGCTTTGCCATAAAGTGAGACCAATGAACTCAGATAACCTCTTCAGTGATGCACTACAGGAGCCATTGTCTCCTGTCAATGTGTCACTGGGGGTCTATAGAGCATTAACATCACCCGATGTCACTATTCTATAGGGGAAATCGTGGTGGGACACTCGTTATTAATTGGACTCTGGCAGAAAGTGAGTTTACGGTTGGTTTATTATTTTTAATTTTTTGCAGGCGATTGAGCATGGTAGGTATGGTGAAATTAAGAATATTAAAATACTTTTTTGGGCTGTGTCTTTTTTTAACCCTTTACTACTATTGGATTAATAATGGATACGTGTCTTATTGATGCCTCTCCATTACTAACCGGGCTCAATGTCACCTTACATTAGCAAGGTGACTTTAACCCCTTATTACCCCATATCCCACCGCTACAGGGGAGTGGGAAGAGAGGGACTAAGTGCCGGAATTGGCGCATCTTACAGACTGGGCCGGCTGGGGGCGGGTATTTGTAGCCGGGGGGGGGGGGGGGGAAATATCCATGGCCCCTCTCTAGGCTGTGAAAATCAGCCCACAGCTGTCTGTGTAGCCTTTCTGGTTATAAAATATAGGGGTACCCCAGTTCATTTTTTTGGGGGTCCCCCTATTTTAAAAGCCAGTACAAGCAATGCAGACTGCTGCAGGCTGATATTCATAGCCTGTGAAGGGGCCATGGGTATTACCCCCTTCCCAGGCTACAAATATTGTCCCCTGGCCGTTGACTTTCCCCCTCTGGTGCAGAAAATTGCGCGGGAGCCCACGCCATTTTTTTCAGTTTTTTTTTATTAAACATGTTCATTAATCAACATCAGCCTTGCTATTATATATCTATGGATAAATCTATATATCTTTAGATGGATATCTATGGATATATCCATAGATATATCTATAGATATAACTATGGGTATATCTATATATATATAACTATGGATATATCTGTCTATAGATATATTTATAGACAGATAGATAGATAGATAGATAGATAGATAGATAGATAGATAGATAGATAGATAGATAGATAGATAGATAGATAGATAGATACAGTAGATAGATCTATGTATGGATACATAGATATTTCTATCCATATATGTATCTGGCTACTTTCACACATCAGGCTTTTTCCATCAGGCACAATCCGGCAAGTTTTGAAAAAAAATGAATCCCTTTTTTTTCCGCCGGATCCGTTTTTTTTCTCATAGAGTTGTATTAGCTCCGGATTGCGCCTAATGGCCACACGTTTCATCCGTGTTTTGCCGGATCCATCAAAAAAGCTGTTTCCAGCGAACGGAGAAAACGTACAGAGGAACGTTTTTCTGTCCGGCGAAAAAACACCCAGCGACTGATCCAGCGAAAAACATATGAAACGGAGAAGTGAAATGATTAATTCGGTTTTTCATGCATTTTTCCATTCAAATCATGCACATTTTCCATTCTCTCTCTGAAAAAAATGGATCCGTTGCATCAGTTTTTCACTATTTGCAACAGATCCGTTTTTTCAAAAATTCACCAGATCCTGCCTGACGGAAAAAAACTGATGTGTGAAAGTAGCCTAACTATCCATACACTGTATCTATCTACATTTATCCATACATATATCTATAGATAGATAGATAAATATATAGATAGATAGATCTATGTATCTATCTCATTCCTTCTATAGAGATAGATAGATAGATAGATAGATAGATAGATAGATAGATAGATAGATAGATAGATAGATAGATAGATAGATAGATAGATAGAAGGAATGGGATATTATTATTACTTATTATTATTATTATTTATTTATATAGCACCATTGATTCCATGGTGCTGTACATGAGAAGGGGTTACATACAAATTAAAGATATCACTTACAGTAAGCAAACTAACAATTACAGACTGAAACAGAGGGGTGACGACCCTGCCCTTTTGGGCTTACATATCTATGGATAGATGTAGATAGATATATGGATAGTTAGATAGATATATGGATAGATATAGATATCTATCCATATATCTATCTACATCTATCTATCTATAGATATATATATCTATCTATCTATCTATCCCATTCCTTCCATCTATCTATCTATTGATTAGATAGAAGGAATTAGATAGATAGATACTGTAGATAGAAGGAATGAGATAGATAGATAGATAGATAGAATAGATGACAGATAGATAGATAACAGATAGATAATATCTATTGATCTATCTATAGATCTATCTGTAGATCTATCTGTCATCTATTCTATCTATCTATCCCAATCCTTCCATCTATCTATCTATTGATTAGATAGAAGGAATTAGATAGATACTGTAGATAGATGGAATGAGATAGAATAGATAGATAGAAGGAATGAGATAGATAGATAGAATAGATGACAGATCTACAGATAGATAATATCTATTGATCTATCTATAGATCTATCTGTTATCTATCTATCTATCTTGCTCATTCCTTCTATTTATCTATCTATTCTATCCATCATCTATCTATCTCATTCATTCTATCTATTCTATCTATCATCTATCTCATTCCTTCCATCTATCTATCTATATATCTCATTCCTTCCATCTATCTATCCATCCATCCATCTATCGATAGAAGTAATGATATAGATAGATAGATGATAGATATAATAGATAGATAGATAGATAGATAGAAGGAATGGGAGATAAGATCGATGATAGAAATAATAGACTAGATGGTGTCCCGATTCTAACGCATCGGGTATTCTAGAATATGCATGTCCATGTAGTATATTGCCCAGCCACATAGTATATTGTCCAGTCATGTAGTATATTGCCCAGTCATGTAGTATATTGCCCAGTCATGTAGTATATTGCCCAGCTACGTAGTATATTGCCCAGCCACGTAGTATATTGCCCAGCCACGTATATTGCCCAGTCACGTAGTATATTGCCCAGCCACGTAGTATATTGCTCAGCCATGTAGTATATTGTCCAGTCATGTAGTATATTGCCCAGTCATTTAGTATATTGCCCAGTCACGTAGTATATTGCCCAGCTACATAGTATATTGTCCAGTGACGTAGTATATTGCCCAGCCACGTAGTATATTGCTCAGCCATGTAGTATATTGTCCAGTCATGTAGTATATTGCCCAGCCACGTAGTATATTGCCCAGTCACGTAGTATATTGCCCAGCTACATAGTATATTGTCCAGTGACGTAGTATATTGCCCAGCCACGTAGTATATTGCCCATCGACGTAGTATATTGCCCTGCCACATAGTATATTGCCCAGCTACGAAGTATATTGCCCAGCTACGTAGTATATTGCCCAGTCACGTAGTATATTGCCCAGTCACGTAGTATATTGGCCAGTCACGTAGTATACAGCACAGAGCCACGTAGTATATTGCCCAGCCACGTAGTATATTGCCCAGTTACGTAGTATATTACCCAGCTACGTAGTATATTGCCCAGCTACGTAGTATATTGCCCAGTCACGTAGTATATTGCCCAGTCACGTAGTATATTGCCCAGTCATGTAGTATATTGCCCAGCTACGTAGGATATTGCCCAGTCACGTAGTATATTGCCCAGTCACGTAGTATATTGGCCAGTCACGTAGTATACAGCACAGAGCCACGTAGTATATTGCCCAGCCACGTAGTATATTGCCCAGTTACGTAGTATATTACCCAGCTACGTAGTAATTGCCCAGCTACGTAGTATATTGCCCAGTCACGTAGTATATTGCCCAGTCACGTAGTATACAGCACAGAGCCACGTAGTATATTCCACAGTCAAGTAGTATATTGCCCAGCGACGTAGTATACAGCACAGAGCCACGTAGTATACAGCACAGCCATGTAGTATACTGCCCAGTCACGTAGTATATTGCCCAGACACGTACAGTTAGGTCCATATATATTTGGGCAGAGACAACATTTTTCTAATTTTTGTTATAGACATTACCACAATGAATTTTAAACAAAACAATTCAGATGCAGTTGAACTTCAGACTTTCAGCTTTCATTTGTGGGTATCCACATTAAAATTGGATGAAGGGTTTAGGAGTTGCAGCTCCTTAACATGTGCCACCCTGTTTTTAAAGGGACCAAAAGTAATTGGACAGATTCAATAATTTTAAATAAAACGTTCATTTTTAGTACTTGGTTGAAAACCCCTTGTGGGCAATGACTGCCTAAAGTCTTGAACTCATGGACATCACCAAAAGCTGTGTTTCCTCCTTTTTGATGCTCTGCCAGGCCTTCACTGCCGTGGTTTTCAGTTGCTGTTTGTTTGTGGGCCTTTCTGTCTGAAGTTTAGTCTTTAACAAGTGAAATACATGCTAAATTGGGTTGAGATCAGGTGACTGACTTGGCTATTCAAGAATATTCCACTTCTTTGCTTTAATAAACTCCTGGGTTGCTTTGGCTTTATGTTTTGGGTCATGGTCCATCTGTAGTATGAAACGACGACCAATCAGTTTGGCTACATTTGGCTGGATCTGAGCACACAGTATGTCTCTGAATACCTCAGAATTCATTCGGCTGCTTCTGTCCTGTGTCACATCATCAATAAACACTAGTGACCCAGTGCCACTGGCAGCCATGCATGCCCAAGCCATCACACTGCCTCTGCCATGTTTTACAGATGATGTAGTATGCTTTGGATCATGAGCTGTACCACACCTTTGCCATAATTTTCACTTTCCATCATTCTGGTAGAGGTTGATCTTGGTTTCATCTGTCCAAAGAATGTTCTTCCAGAACTGTGCTGGCTTTTTTAGATGTTTTTTTAGCAAAGTTTAGTCTAGCCTTTTTATTCTTGATGCTTATGAGTGGCTTGCACCATGCAGTGAACCCTCTGTATTTACTTTCATGATTCTTCTCTTTATGGTAGATTTGGATATTGATTCACCTACCTCCTGGAGAGTGTTGTTCACTTGGTTGGCTGTTGTGAAGGGGTTTCTCTTCACCATGGAGATTATTCTGCGATCATCCACCACTGTTGTCTTCCGTTGGCGCCCAGGTCTTTTTGCATTGATGAATTCACCAGTGCTTTCTTTCTTTCTCAGGATGTACCAAACTGTAGATTTTGCCACTCCTAATATTGTAGCAATTTCTCGGATGGGTTTTTTCTGTTTTCGCAGCTTTAGGATGGCTTGTTTCACCTGCATGGAGAGCTCCTTTGACCGCATGTTTACTTCACAGCAAAGCCTTCCAAATGCAAGCACCACACTTCAAATCAACTCCAGGCCTTTTATCTGCTTAATTGAGAATGACATAACGAAGGTATTGCCCACACCTGTCCGTGAAATAGCCTTGGAGTCAATTGTCCAATTACTTTTGGTCCCTTTAAAAACAGGGTGGCACATGTTAAGGAGCTAAAACTCCTAAACCCTTCATCCAATTTTAATGTGGATACCCACAAATGAAAGCTAAAAGTCTGAACTTCAACTGTATCTGAATTGTTTTGTTTAAAATTCATTGTGGTAATGTCTATGACCAAAATTAGAAAAATGTTGTCTCTGTCCAAATATATATGGACCTAACTGTATGTAACAGGTTAAAAAGAGTTAAAATAAAAAATAAACATATACTCACCTTCCGAGGGAGCCCTTGTCATCCTGTCGCCTGTGTGAGGTGCACGCGGCAGCTTCCGGTCCCAGGGTTGGATGAGCGCAGGACCTGTGATGACGTCGCAGTCACATGACCGTGACATCATGGAAGGTCCTTCTCGCATACCATCCTTGGCCCCGGAACTTGCCGCTTGCACTGCCGAGGAAAGGACGCGACGACGGAGGGTGAGAATAGCAGGTTTTTTGTTTTTTTATTATTTTGAACATTACATTTTTTTTTACTATTGATGCCGCATAGGATCAATAGTAAAAAGTTGGGGACACACAGGGTTAATAGCAGCGGTTAGCGGTGCGTTACCGCCGGCATTAACCCTGTGTGAGCGGTGACTGGAAGGGAGTATGCGGGCGCCGGGCACTGACTGCAGGGAGTAAGGAGCGGCCATTTTCTTCTATACTCTGCCTGTCGCTGATTGGTCGTGGCTGTTTTGCCGCGACCAATCAGCGACTTGGATTTCCATGACAGACAGAGGCCGCGACCAATGAATATCCGTGACAGAAAGAAGGACAGACAGAAAGACAGAAAGACGGAAGTGACCCTTAGACAATTATATAGTAGATAGATAGATAGAAGGAATGCGCTAGATAGATGACAGATCTATAGATAATATCTATCGATCTATGTATAGATCTATCTTTCTATAGATCTATCTGTCATCCATCTATCTATCTCATTCCTTCTATCTATCTCATTCCTTCTATCTATCTCATTCCTTCTATCTATCTATCTATCTATCTATCTATCCCATTCCTTCCATCTATCTATAGAAGGAACGAGATAGATGATAGAAATAATAGATAGATAGAAGGAATGAGAGATAGATAGATGATAGATAGATTCTATCTATAGATCTATCTGTCATCAATCTGTCATCTATCTGTCTATCTATCTATCTCATTCCTTCTATCTATTTTCTATCATCTACGGTATCTATCTATCTCATTCCTTCCATCTATAGATCTATCTATCTATCTATCTATATTTCTGTCTATCTATTATCTATATATATAAGAGGCATTGTGATTACTCGCTAATCCCGCCCCCTGCACAGTAGCTCCGCCCCAACCACACACAATCCCACCTCCACCCCATTACCACACACAATCCCGCCCCCACCACATTACCACACACAATCCCTCCCCCCACTACATCACCATGCACAATCCCGCCCCCAGCCCATCACCACACATAATCCCGCCCCCACCACATCAACACACAATCCCACCCGCCACCACATCACCACACATAATCCCGCCCCCCACCACAAAACCACACACAAACCCACCCCCAACACATCACCAACACAATCCTGCCCCCACCACATCACCACACACAAACCCACCCACAACACATCACCACACACAATCCTGCCCCCCACCACATCAACACATATAATCCCTCCCCCACCACATTACCACACATAATACTGTCCCCACCACATTACCACACATAATCCTGCCCCCCACATCACCACACATAATCCCGCCCCCCCAACTCATTGCCACATATAATCCCACCCCCCACTACATTACAACACATAATCTTGCCCCCCTCCACATCACCAAACATAATCCCGCCCCCAACACATCACCACACATAATCCCGCCCCCCACCCCATTACCACACATAATCCCACCCCCCACCACATTACCATACATAATCCCGCCCAACACATCACCACATATAATCCTGCCCCTCACCCCATTACCACACATAATCCCACCCCCCACCGCATTACGACACATAATCCCACCCCCCACTACATCACCACACATAATCCCGCCCCCCACCCCAATAACACACATAATCCCGCCCCCCACCACATCGCCACACATAATCCTGGTCTCCCACCCCATTACCACACATAATCCAGCCCCCCACCACATCACCACACATAATCCCGCCCCCCAACACATCACCACACAATCCCGCCCCCCACCCCATTACCACACATAATCCCATCCCCCCACCAGATTACCACACATAATCCCGCCCCCCCACATTACCACACATAATCCCACCCCCAAAACATCACCACATATAATCCCACCCCCAACACATCACTACACATAATCCCGCCCCCAACACATCACTACACATAATCCCGCCCCCACCTCATTACCACACATAATCCCGCCCCCCTCCACATCACCACACAATACCGCCCCCCACCCCATTACCACACATAATCCCGCCCCCCACCACATCACCACACATAATCCCACCCCCCTCCCCATTACCACATATAATCCTGTCCCCCACATCACCACACATAATCCCGCCCCCTTAACACATCACCACACATAATCCCGCCCCCCAACATGTCACCAGACAATCCTGCCCCCACCACATCACCACACATAATCCCGCCCCCCCACCACATCACCACACACAATCCCGCCCCCCACCCATTACCACACATAATCCCGCCCCCCACCACACATAATCCTGCCCCCCCACCACCACACATAATCCCCCCACCACATTATCACACATAATCCCGCACCCCACATCACCACACATAATCCCGTCCCCCCACCACATCACCACGCATAATCCCGCCCCTCCACCACATCACCACACATAATCCCGCCCCCCACCACATTACCACACATAATCCCGCCCCCCACCACATTAGCACACGAGGCTCCATACCCGCACATTACCACACGAGGCTCCGTCCCCGCACATTACCACACGAGGGTGCATCCCCGCACATTACCACATGAGGCTCCGTCCACACACATTACCTCACGAGGCTCCGTCCACTGACATTACCTCACGAGGCTCCGTCCACACACATTACCTCACGAGGCTCCGTCCACACACATTACCTCACAAGGCTCTGACCCCACACATTACCACACGAAGCTCCGTCCTCACACATATGATTGTATTTACAAAGAAATTTTAACTTAATTTATGTTTCGTAATGAAATTTGTTTGGATGCTGGAATGAATAAAAACGCACATCTTACTGAATCCAGTTTGTTTTTGATTTTACACTGTGAATAAAATGTATTATTAGTATTATTCAGATTTTTATCTATCTGTGTGTGTAATGGAGTGTGTGTTGGACAAATGAAAAAGAGGAGGTTGGACAAGAAATGACCACATTTTTTTTGTTCAAAAATACACCTTAATTTAGCTTTCAAAAACACATACGAAAATGCATCAAAAACGTGCAAAAAACGCACCTGCGTTTTCTGCCAAGAGATGCAGATTCAGTGCAGAAAAATCCGTAGGCAAATCTGCAACGTGTGCACATACCCATAGAGGTCAGCCAAATTATCTTTATTTCTTCAGATATGTTGGGGACTGTTAGCACCACGCCGGATCTCTGCTCTGACAGGCAGGGTCTCTGGCATGTCACTTCACTCAGGCTGCCGTCACACTAGCAGTATTTGGTCAGTATTTTACATCAGTATTTGTAAGCCAAAACCAGGAGTGGAACAACTAGAGGAAAAGTATAATAGAAACATATGCACCACTTCTGCATTCATCACCCACTCCTGGTTTTGGCTTACAAATACTGATGTAAAATACTGACCTAATACTGCTAGTGTGATGGCAGCCTTAGGCCGGTTTCACACGTCAGTGGCTCCAGTACGTGAGGTGACAGTTTTCTCACGTACCGGAGACACTGACTCACGTAGACACATTAAAATCAATGTGTCTCTGCACATGTCAGCGTGTTTTCACGGACCGTGTGTCTGTTTGGAAAACACGGAGACATGTCAGTGTTCGTGGGAGCGCACGTATTACACGGACCCATTAAAGTCAATGGGTCCGTGTAAAACACGTACCGCACATGGATGTTGTCTGTGTGCAGTCCGTGTACCGTGCAGGAGACAGCGCTACAGTAAGCCGCTATTCATTTCTTCTCTCCAGCATCGTTCGCTGGAGAGAAGATATGAAAAATCTTTTTTTTTTTTTTGGGTGTTTAAAATAAAGATCCCTCACTGTAATAGGCGACACCACGTGACCGCTCATACAGGAGAAGCTGCGGCGAGGACAGGAAGCAACGCCAGCGAGGGAGCTGGGTAAGTATTTTATTAACAGCGGGGGGGGGGGGGGGGGGTTGGGGACAGGGATCTTTATTTTAAACACCCAAAAAAAAAAAAAAAGATTTTTCATATCTTCTCTCCAGCGAATGATGCTGGAGAGAAGAAATGAATGGCGGCTTCAGCACCAGAGGCAGGGGACAGCGCTTAACTGTAGCGCTGTCTCCTGCACGGTGCGTGTGGTACCCAGTCGGCACACGGGCGACACACGGATGCCGCACGTGTGCCACACTGATGTACCACGGGAGCACACGGACACGGATAATTCTGGTACCGATTTTTCCGGTACCGGAATTATCTGGATGTGCGAGACTGGCTTTAGGCCGGCGTCACACTGGCGTATTGCATCCGATGCGAGATCATCGGATGCGATATGCTAATGACACTCGCAGCAGAGCAGGAGCCAAGTGTCATGCGTCTGTGCTCCGATTCTCTTGCACAGGGACTATCGGAGCACAGTTGCGGAGGAGGCAGAGAAATGAATTTCTCCATCTCCTCCATTGCTGGGGTCCGCTCATAACGCACATCACTCGGATGATATCCGAGTGATGTGCGCTGTCTCACTCTCACCCATAGACTTATATGGGTGCGAGTGAGCTGAGAGTTTTCCTCGGTCCAAGACAATCGCAGCATGCTGCGATTGTCTTGGACCGAAAAAAACGGCCGACAAAAAGTCGGCTGCTGGGAGCTGCCCCATAGCTTAAGATTGGTCCGAGTGCAATGCGATTTTTTATCGCATTGCACTCGGCCGTATTACTGTCTAGTGTGACCCCGGCCTTACCCGTGCTGCGGTAGGCTCCTTCCTTCCCCTTTCTCTGCATGCTTCCAACTGGTCTCCCAGCCATGTCCTTAGAGAACATGCACCTGAGCTCCCACCCTCTTAAAGGGCCAGCACTGTTCTGTCCCCACATGAGGCGAATGAAGGTGTCGCAGACTAATAAGAGTTGTGAGAGAGATAATCGTACCTTCGTATTTCCTCGATATGAGGCAGACAGGACCAATGCTGCTCAGCGTCCAGAGAGATGATGCACTCCAGGGATTGTGTAATCCAGACTTGTTTATTTTGTAGATCTGGACATACAGCGTATAACTGGTAATACAGAACTTCTCCAGAAATGCAGGGTAGACAGGGTACAGTAAGATGTAGCACCAAATGTGTCTGCAAGTGTGAGCAGCATGAGAGAGTGGTCGAAAGACTGATGCCTTCCTAAGCCCAGTTCAAAAGCACGTCCTCTCACAACAGAAAGTAAACTGGAAATGGCTGCCAGAGGAAGAGAAGATTTGACCCCTGAACCGGATGTAAGACATGCCCACAAGAAATACATGAAAAACAAGCTGCCATACAGAAAAAGGCCATTGGGTGGCAGCAGAGTAAAATATAACAACATACATGGAAACTGAGGAATATACATGGAACAGCACACTCCCCGTCTGAAATTCCGTAAGGGATTTCACTATATCAATGTCCTTAAAAAGTCCAACAACCTAGAAAGTGAAACCAAACATGCATGTAATGCAATAATAACTTTAAACAAGACATTAAGTCAGTTCCTGAGATAATCCAATGGAAAACCCATCTTCGGATCAGAGAAGCCGCACTAGGCCAAACTATCTCTGACCCACTGTAATCCAATGGACAAATAGTAGTGCAGTGTTCTGTTCATAGTTTATCCTACCGGAATGTCCTCGATAGTGAGTATTTTTTGGCAGACGTGCCAACCATGACAGTCTTTGTCTCCATGTGGCTTGTGATAAGATCTCGCAATGTGGACTAACCTTGCAATAGTCTTAATGAGTTTCATCCAATTGGAGAAGCGTTCGAAGCGCTGACAACCGAGGGTGGAGGTTGGTTTTGCGTTCGTGGCCAGAGCACTGACCTCGGAGCGGACTTCTGGATCATCGTCCGGATCCTGGATGCTGAAGAATTCCTGAACACATTCACTTCCCTTCTGTTCCAGCAGAAACTTTGGACCTGAAAGCCAAGAAGAGTTAGCAAAGGAATTTATAGACATAGGTCTAGTGGCATGGTCGGCTGGATTAAGTTCAGATGGGATATAGTGCCACTGTTCAGGTTTGGAAGACCTTCTTATTCTCTCAATGCGGTTACTGACGTACACGTAGAAGCACCTTGTTTGGTTGTAGATGTAACCTAAGACAACTTTACTGTCACTGTAGTATTGTACGTCATCTATGTGAGTGTCCAGCTCATGCTGAATAAAGTCTGCGAGTTCTACTGCAAGCACAGCCCCACAGAGTTCCAGCCTGGGAATAGTGTGGTCAGGCTTGGGAGCCAACTTAGCTTTGCCGAAAACGAACCCAACATGATCTTGATTGTCAGATCCCGTTACCTTCAGGTAGACAACAGCTGCAATGGCCTCCGTGGATGCATCCGAGAACACATGGAGTTCCGTCCTAGTGCTAGCAGCAAGTGAGATTCCAGCGTAGCATCTCGTTATATGGATTTTATCCAAGGCACACAAAGACTGCTTCCAGGTTTCCCATTTTGGTTCCTTATCAGGAGGTAGAGGGGTATCCCAGTCCTTGACAGTTTCGGACAGCTGTCTCAGAAGGGATTTACCTTGTATGGTAATTGATGCTACGAATCCCAGTGGGTCATACAGGCTATTTACCACTGACAGGACACCACGTTTAGTGAATGGTTTGTCTGCACAGTTGATTTGGAATCCGAAGGTGTCGGCTGACAGGTTCCACCTCAGGCCTAAGCTTCTCTGCACAGGCGGACGGTCTGGTCCCAGGTCTATGTCCTTGAATCCAGGTGCGCGGTCGCTTGACTCAAAGGCTCTCATGACAGCCGGGCTGTTTGAAGCAATTTTGTGCAGTCTAAGCTTAGCTCGGTACAGCATATGTTGGGTCCTTTTGAGTAGGTCGATTGCAGCTTCTTCTGTAGGTAGAGATTTTAGTCCATCATCTACGTAGAAGTCTTTCTCTACAAAGTCTCTGGCGTCTGTTCCATACTCGGACTCTCCTTCTTTGCGGTTCTCCGCAGGCCATATGTTGCCACAGCGGGTGAAGGGCTGTTCCCGAATACGTGCACCCGCATGCGATACTCCACCATCTCTTTGCTGGGGTCATTGTCCTTGTACCACAGGAACCTGAGGAAATTCCTGTGGTCCTCTCGAACTATGAAACAGTGGAACATCTGTTCAATGTCGGCGGTGATGGCAATGGGCTCCTTCCTGAACCTCATCAACACTCCTACTAAGTTGTTTGTCAGATTAGGACCTGTGAGGAGGACATCATTGAGAGATGCGCCTTGATGTTTGGCGCTTGAATCAAAGACAACTCTAATTTGTTTAGGTTTCTTCGGGTGATATACTCCAAATGAGGGTAGGTACCAGCACTCCTCATTTTCCTTTAAGGGAGACGCTGGCTCCGCATGGTTGTTATGGAATATTTTGCCCATAAAGGTGACAATGTGTTCTTTCATCTCCGGTTTATTGCTTAGCGTGCGCTGGAGAGAGTTAAATCTGGACAAGGCTTGTTCACGATTGTTCGGGAGCCTTACCCTGGTAGCTCGGAAGGGTAAGGGGAAAACCCAGTGATTGGTTTCGTCCTTAAGGAACTCATTGTCCATTATCCTGACAAATTCCTTGTCTTCCATAGATGGGGCTACTTTGTTGTCATCCTTAGTGGTATGAAACAGCAATTTTCCCAAGTCGTCTGCATAGGGAGAAGGGATAACATCAGGCAGCTCTACGGAATCTGGAAGCTTTTCCTTCACCTCATAGTGATGAGGACATGGTTTGCAGAAGGTAGTGCGCCCGTCTCGGCGTACGTACGTCTTAAAGGAGTGGACTCCTGTTTGGTCCAAGCATACATTTCCTATGACTACCCACCCCAAGTCAAGTCTCTGGGCGTAGGGGGCGTAGTCAGGACCATTACACTGTTGGCGGACCTTATGTATCCTCAAATTGTCTCTGCCAAGCAGAAGTAGGATTTCAGCATCTGTGTCCAAAGGTGGGATAACGCTGGCTAGGTGCCTTAAGTGTGGTTGGTGGAAAGCAGCTTCCGGGGTAGGGATCTCATCCCTTTGGTCTGGTATTTGATCGCATTCAATTAGCGTAGGTAGGGGTATTTCTACGTCTTCATTGACAGGAGAAGCGATGAAACCTTGTGCTCTTCTGCTGCTAGTCTCTATGCGCCCCGAGCAAGTATTCAGAGTGTAGGGCGTTGCTGGTCCCTTGATTCTAAAGGCTTCAAAGAACTTAGGTCCAGCTAGGGATCGATTGCTCTGATCGTCAATGATGGCATACATTTTTACAGCCTTCTCTGGTTGCCCTTCTGGATAGACTCTGATTAGGCATATCCTGGCACAGCATTTAGCACTTTGATTCTCCCCACATACCTCTGAGCATGAGCAGGACACAGCTGTGGTGGACTTGGCGTGATTCTGTGGCTCCCCGCCATGGTTTGTAGCGGGACCAGAGGTAACTGCGACTGCTGGATCGCTGGTGGCTGAGCCTGGGTGCAAGGCTGATGGGTGTCTGTCGCTATGACACTCTTCACACTTAGTGGCAGATTTACAGTCCTTGGCCATGTGTTCTGATGAAGCGCAGCACTTGAAACATACCCCAAGTTCGTTGAGGATTTTCTTGCGCTCCTGCATGGTTTTGGACCTGAAGCCTCTACATTTGTTCAGTGAGTGTGGTTTTTTGTGAATGGGACACTCACGATTGAAAGACTTATCCCTCGACGGAATAGTGTACTGCTTGTCGGCAGGTACTGCAGGTGATGGCAGGTTAGTCTTTCTGACGCTTACACTGTTCCTTGAGTCCTTGCGTCTATGTGCGACGCTTTCATACCTTGATGAAGGTGTTGCTGGAGCTGCAGTGTTAGACTCCAGGAAGTCGAGGCTAGGGTCGTTCCTCATTTGGGCTTGTTCGTCAATGAACTTGCAGAACTGAATGAACGGAGGAAAGGTGACGTCATGTGACCTTTTATACCTGGAGACGCACACTGCCCACTTCTCTTGCAGACTGTGTGGCAGCTTTGAGATGATCGGGTTCACCCCGTGGGCAGTGTCCAGGTAGCACAGTCCAGACAGACGAGGGTCTCTTTTAGCAAGTTCCAGCTCCATAAGCAGGTCACTTAAATCCAGAAGCTTGTGGGCTTCCTTAAGGTTGATCCTTGGAACGTTCTGCAGTCTCTTGAATAGGGACTTTTCTATGGCTTCAGCGCTGCCGTAGGTTCTTTCGAGTCTCTGCCAGGCAGCAGCGAGACCTGCTTCAGCTTGCCCCACATAGACGGTCCTAAGACTCTTGATACGGTTTGTGGATTCAGGACCCAACCATTTTACCATGAGGTCGAGCTCCTGCTCCGCGGATAGGTTGAGATGAGCAATGGCGGCCTTGAAGGTTGCTTTCCAGGCTCTGTAGTTCTCTCCACGGTCGTCGAATTTTGAGAGGCTAGTGCCTATTAAGCTCCCTGCTCACCATGAACCTGGCAAACTCGGACATGTCTGATCCTTCACTCCTTGTTACCATATTAGCTTGTGGTGCCCCTCGGGCGTATAAGCTGTGTGGCGTGGAAGGGTGAATTGTTCCCGGGTAGAATGATGTCGCTGCAGGGTTGAGCTGTGGTTTAACCTCTAAAGATTCCGATGACTGCTGCTTGAACAGTGGAGGCGGGCTGGAGTGTGCCTTGTGGTCGTCTTGCGATGATGATTGCTCCTGAGGGGGTACATCACGGCGTTGGTCTTGGGTCTCTGTAGGGGCTGTGGGCGATACTGGCACCATAGGTTGGGCTGACTTGGACGTTTCCGCAATGTTGGGTTGAACGTCACTGGAGAAGGTGTGCGCTGCAGGTATCTGTTTCTGCACGTAGTCTCTGGTACGAACAGCTGGGTCGTCTTCTTCCTGTGGTGGCAGGCAAATTGGGTCGAGGTTTTGCTTCAATGCTTGCTCGAGTATTTTTACTTCGGCTAATGCAATTTCTTCCTCCATTTCTGTTTGAAGAATCCTTGCTTGAGCCTCTGCTTCTGTTTGAAGAATCTTTGCTCGAGCCTCTGCTTCTGCTCTCTTCGCTTCTGCTTCTGTTTGAAGAATCTTTGCTCGAGCCTCTGCTTCTGCTCTCTTCGCTTCTGCTTCTGTTTGAAGAATCTTTGCTCGAGCCTCTGCTTCTGCTCTCTTCGCTTCTGCTTCTGTTTGAAGAATCTTTGCTCGAGCCTCTGCTTCTGCTTTCTTTTCGGTGTATGAACGTCTTAGTTTGGACCGCTCTGCATTTAAACGGGCCTCTAGGATTCTGTCGCTGAGGGCTGAAGTTCTTGAGCAGGATGATTTGTATGACCGAGCAGAGTGTTTAGACGAGGCTGACCTGTGCGATCTAGTTTCTTGCAGATGGGTGATACGAAGCTCCGCTTTATCTTTGGCGTCTTCCACGGCTGCGTCCCTTTCTCTGTCTGTGGAATCTGCCTTGCTTAACTCTGATAGGGCTTCGTCGATTTTAGATTCTTTTAGGAAGGCAGCATACTTCGCGGACAGTCTCTTGTATCTGCCGTGGGCCACGTCTAGCTGTCTTATAGTGTCCTGTAAACCCGCTGCATCATTTTTGTGGCGTTGGACGCTTGACATAAGGGAGGTGACTCGTTCCCATAGGTCATTAAGGTTGTCATTGAACTCATCCCTTGTGGAATGGTAATTCTCGAGGACCTTTAATGTTGGCTTGATGGAACGTACTGGTCGTGCATCTGGGTCTGCTACAGAAGCAGGCTCTGCGTCCTGATCTTCATAATGGACAGTATCAGGTTGTATTTGCTCTGTTTCAGCATTGGGGAACTGCGTAAGGTCCTTTTCGGCCATTTTGATTTAAGGTGCGCTGTCCCTTTAAGAAACTGAACCTTTGAATTGGGGGCTGGAAATTGCGGTGCAGCTTAGTTGCGACCCCCTGATAAGATTCCCAAGGTGTTGTTGGAGAATTGTGGGGTTCTGCGGTCCGACGATCTGCAGCAGTGTGGTATAATACACAGAGAGTCTTTATGTACAATGCAGTCTGAGGTGATGCTGCAGGAGATTTCTTAGCAGAGCAGGGCTGCAGTATGTGAGCGGGCAGAGAGCGGGCACGTGAATAGTGATACAAGGGTGATTCTGGCCGGGCTTCAAGGCAGTCTTTCGACTGTTCTGTCCCCACATGAGGCGAATGAAGGTGTCGCAGACTAATAAGAGTTGTGAGAGAGATAATCGTACCTTCGTATTTCCTCGATATGAGGCAGACAGGACCAATGCTGCTCAGCGTCCAGAGAGATGATGCACTCCAGGGATTGTGCAATCCAGACTTGTTTATTTTGTAGATCTGGACATACAGCATATAACTGGTAATACAGAACTTCTCCAGAAATGCAGGGTAGACAGGGTACAGTAAGATGTAGCACCAAGTGTGTCTGCAAGTGTGAGCAGCATGAGAGAGTGGTTGAAAGACTGATGCCTTCCTAAGCCCAGTTCAAAAGCACGTCCTCTCACAACAGAAAGTAAACTGGAAATGGCTGCCAGAGGAAGAGAAGATTTGACCCCTGAACCGGATGTAAGACATGCCCACAAGAAATACATGAAAAACAAGCTGCCATACAGAAAAAGGCCATTGGGTGGCAGCAGAGTAAAATATAACAACATACATGGAAACTGAGGACTATACATGGAACAGCACAAGCACTCGCTATTTCCTCCCCAGCCAATGGATGTGGGGCATTATGCATTTATTGCTTCCTCCTCAATGGTGAGGTGCCTTACCACCCTTCCTGTTCTGCAGTCTTAAGTTGTGCAAGGTTGCGTACCAGTGCCTGCTGCACTCTGGTGCAGATCTTACCTGCTGCACTCTGGTGCAGATCTTACCTGCTGCACTCTGATGCAGATCCTGCCAGCTGCACTTCGGTGCAGATCCTGTCTGCTGCACTCTGATAAGAACTCTGCCTGCTGCACTCTCATTCAAGCTCTGCCTGCTGCATTCTGATACTAAGGCTATGTTCACACTTTGCAGATTCCACTGCGGATTTTTCCGCAGCAGAATTCCAAAATCCGCAGTGAAAACCGCAGCGCGTTTTCACTGCGGATTTATCGCGGTTTTTACTGCGTTTTCTTCTGCGGATTTTCAACTGCAGTTTTCTATTGGAGCAGCTGAAAATCCGCAGAAAAGAAGTGACATGCTGCGGAATGTAATCCGCAGCGTTTCCGCGCGGATTTTTCTGCAGCATGTGCACAGCGTTTTTTGTTTCCCATAGGTTTACATTGAAATGTAAACTCATGGGAAACTGCTGCGGATCCGCAGCGGTCAAATCCGCTGCGGATCCGCAGCAAAATCCGCAAAGTGTGAATATAGCCTAACTCTGCCTCCTGCACCATCCAGTCTGTCCTACTGGGTCCAGCTGCTGTGCGTCCATTGGTCTATCCTGGAGTGCACCTGGCGTTCATCAGGAGCCAAGCCTGACCTCACCATCAGAGGCTCTAGTGAACAGTTGGTGCTCACTTAGTCACACCCATCCAGGCTCTCTGCGTTCCGTGGTACAGTGGTTCCACAAACCACGTCCGTGACAGGGTCATGAGTTTATGGCCCTTATTATCATATAAGTATAGCAAGTTCTTCTCCTGCTCTTGTATTGCAGCTTTCCTCACAGATGGCACAGATCCCCAGTCCATACAATAGCTACTTGTGAAGGAGCATGTGACCAGACCTGTGCATAAGCCTTCTCCAATTGAACACCTCACATTAGACAACTGATTTCTAATGGAAGAGGCTGATGGACATGCCTGGTCACATGCTCCTCCACCATCAGCGATTATGGGGATTGGAGTGCTGTGCAGTCTGTGATGACAACTACACTAACGAGCAGAAGAAGAACCTGTCATACCAATATTAGGGCTTGCTCACGCTGGCATATAATAAAGAGGAACGCAATGCAAGAAAATCTCACCATGCACTCTGACCAGTGGTATTCAGTGAGGCAGAGCAGATCTGTACATTTTTGTCATGCTTTTTCAGCATGAGAAAAAAATCACAGCGTGCTGCGATTGGCAGCGTATCTCCCATGGCGCGCACACATTCAAGTCAATGGGTGCGTGCAAAACGTCGGACTGTACTCGGATGTCATCCGAGTGCAGTCTGATCTATGCAGAGACAGGCAAAGGAGAAGATGGAAAAATTAATCTCTTCTGCTTCTTATCACCTGTGATTTGATTGTCATATGGCCGGAGTCAGACATAACGTATAAAAAAAAAATCAGTCCGATTTTGTCTGCCGAGAATCGCACAAATGTTCTCCGTATTGTGATCCGTATGTCATCCGTGTGCAATGTGAGGATGCGATTTTATCGCATCTAAGCATCTGTGTGACATCCGTATGGCATCCATATGGCAAGATTTTCTCGCTGGCTTGCAAAATGGACATATATTGTATCCCAGCCCAGAAAATCATGAATAAATAATGTGGAAGCTTATTTATTGGAACAAAAGAGGGGAGAAGCCAGCGCAGCCTAAGGTTAAGACGCAATACATAAAGTGCAAATGCACATATTAATTTCTAACTGTATTTTCAAAATGAGACATTTAGCAAACAATTGATCAATTCTTTGAGCCACCCCGCCTCTTCACGGCATTCTCATATTGGGGCAGTCCTACACTACGTTTTTTATATTCGCTGTGCCATAAAGGCCCCCTAAATGAACTAAAAGCAAGACCACATTAAATGCAAGCTGTACCTGGAGCATTACTGAGTCACCCCCATGGCGCCAGAGAAGGCAAGCGAGGATAAAGGTTGACCAGGTCCAGACAGACATTTCGGATCCAACCTCCACTACTCGTTTTCCTGTAAAAATTCCCCCCAAAAAACAACAATACCCCATACCTGTCTCATAGCAGTCAAGTTCCACGCTGCAATCCATTTCAAGGGGTTAAATAGTTTACAACCGAGAGCGGTGCTAATGCTACAGCCCCGGGTGTAAACCGCTGTGTAATGAATGAAAAGCTGCCTGCACAGCCTCCCCTCCTGACCGGACTTGAACTCTTTAGCTTGGGAATGTTTTGGAACTTTTCCCACGCTGCCGAGTTCCAATCTGTTCAAGTGCTTCCGGATCTTCACCTATTTCTGGTAAATGGGGCATCCTGGACAGCGCATTGGCATTTGCATTCTTGTGCCATTCACGGTACTTGATGGTGAATTCGTAGTTGGACAACCGGGCCAACCATCGCTGCTCCAATGCACCTAGTTTTGCAGTTTCCAGGTGGGTCAGCGGGTTGTTGTCTGTGAAAACAGTGAATCTTGCGGAGGCCAGATAGTGTTTGAACCACTCTGTTACCTCCCAGACTATGGCAAGGAACTCCAGCTTGAACGAACTGTAGTTTCCGGGGTTCCTTTCCATGGGACGAAGCTTCCTGCTGGTGTAGGCAACTACTCTTTCTTTGCCTTTCTGCACCTGGGACAACACTGCTCCCAATCCCACGTTGCTGGCGTCTGTGTAGAGCACAAACGTTTGGTCATAATCAGGGTAGACCAGTACCTCATCTCCCGTGAGAGCCAACATCAACCAAGTGAAGGATCCTTCTAGTCTGTCGTTCCACTCAAACGGAGGACTCTTGCTCTTCTTGGATTGGCCAACTAACAGATCTTGCAGGGTTACGGCTATCTTAGTGAAGTCCTTAATGAACCTTCGGTAGTAGCCTACCAACCCGAGGAACTGTCGGACTTCGCGGATCTGGCTGGGTTCCCTTGTCAGGGACTGGTGCCACACCTGCGGTGCTTACTACATGGCCCAGGTACTGCACTTTGGGCTTTAACAGGAATGGCTTTACCTTCAGGCCAAAGTTAAGGTACCGTCACACTAAGCGACGCTGCAGCGATACCGACAACGATGTCGATCACTGCAGCGTCGATGTTTGGTCGCTGGAGAGTTGTCACACAGACAGCTCTCCAGCGACCAACGATCCAGAAGTCCCCGGGTAACCAGGGTAAACATTCCCGGTGTTTGGTCAGGTCCCTCGCCTTCAGCTTCCAGCACTGACTGAGCGCCGGCCGTAAAGTACAGCGGTGACGTCACCGCTGTGCTGTGCTTTACGGCTGGCCGGCGCTCAGTCAGTGCGGGAAGCTGAAGGTGAGGGACATGACCAGACACCGGGAATGTAAGTATGTAGTGTTTGTTTTTTTACATTTACAACGGTAACCAGGGTAAACATCGGGTTACTAAGCGCGGCCCTGCGCTTAGTAACCCGATGTTTACCCTGGTTACCAGTGACGACATCGCTGAATCGGCGTCACGCACGCCGATTCAGCGATGTCAGCGGGAGATCCAGCGACAAAATAAAGTGCTGGAATTTCCCCAGCAACCAATGATCTCCCAGCAGGGGCCTGATCGTTGGTCGCTGTCACACATAACGATTTAGTTAACGATATCGTTGCTACGTCACAAAAAGCAACAATATCGTTAACGATATTGTTATGTGTGACGGTACCATTAGATAGAGCTTCAAACACCTTGGCCAGGTACTTCAGGTGGTCTTCATAAGTCTTGGAGAAGATGATGACATCATCCAGGTACAACAGGATGGTTTCAAAATTCTTCTGCCAGAGACAGCACTCCATCATCCTCTGTAATGTTCCTGTTGCATTGCACAGTCCGAACGGCAAGTAGTTGAATTCAGAGAGGCCCATCGGTGTCGTGAAGGCAGTCTTTTCCTTATCCACCTCTGCCACGGGAACCTGGAAATACCCACTAGTGAGATCTAAGGTGGAGAAATAGTTAGCAGATTTTAAAGAAGCTAATGACTCTTCAATTCTGGGCAACGGGTAGGCATCCTTGTGTGTAATGCAATTTATATGCCTGCAATCAGCACACATCTCCATTGTACCATCCTTTTTCCTGACGAGGACTAACAGAGCTGCCCAGGGGCTACAACTATCTCTGATTACCCCAGCCTCATTCATCACTCCTAACATACTTTTGACACATTGGTAGTAAGCTGGAGGTACAGGCCGGAACCTTTCTTTTATGGAAATATCATGTTGAACCCCTTTTACCTGCCCAAAATCTAGTGGGTGTTTGCTGAATACCTGCTCATCACTAGCGTAGCTACCGGGGGGAAAGAGGGTATGGGCGCCTCGGGCCCAGTGCTCTGACGGGGCCCACCCGGAGCTGATCGCAATGATGGGAGAAGGAGCGCTGCGCTCCTTCTCCCATCATCCCCCTGTCAGTGTCAGCGTCTGACGTCGCCGACACTGACAGTGGGCGCGATGACGTCACTGCCCGGCGCCCGCTGTCAGGGGATCAGTGGGAGCAGCGCAGGAACTAGGAAGAAGTGAGGTGAGTAGTGTTGAGCGATACCGTCCGATACTTGAAAGTATTGGTATCAGATAGTATCGGCCGATACCCGAAAAGTATCGGATATCGCCGATACCGATACCCGATACCAATACAAGTCAATGGGACACCAAGTATCGGAAGGTATCCTGTTGGTTCCCAGGGTCTGAAGGAGAGGAAACTCTCCTTCAGGCCCTGGGATCCATATTAATGTGTAAAATAAAGAATTAAAATAAAAAATATTGATATAATTACCCCTCCGGAGGCCCCTGGACATCACCGCTGGTAACCGGCAGCCTTCTTTGCTTAAAAAGAGCGCGTTTAGGACCTGAGAATGACGTCGCGGCTTCTGATTGGTCGCGTGCCGCTCATGTGACCGCCACGCGACCAATCAGAAGCCGCGACGTCATTCTCAGGTCCTAAATTCCTAGAATGAGGTGGTCACATGAGCAGCACGCGACCAATCAGAAGCCGTGACGTCATGGAAGTCCCTAAACGCGCTCATTTTAAACAAAGAAGGCTGCCGGTTACCAGCGGTGATGTCCAGGGGCCTCCGGAGAGGTGAGTATATTAATATTTTTTATTTTAATTCTTTATTTTACACATTAATATGGATCCGATACCGATTCCCGATACCACAAAAGTATCGGAACTCGGTATCGGAATTCCGATACCGCAAGTATCGGCCGATACACGATACTTGCGGTATCGGAATGCTCAACACTAGAGGTGAGTATTTATTTATTTTTTTTAATGGGTGCTGCTGCCTTAGTACAGGGTCTGCCTATGGGGGGCTGCCTTATTACAGAGTCTGACTATGGGGGGCTGCTTTATTACAGGGTCTGACTGTGGGGGCTGCCTTATTTCAGGGTCTGACTATAGGGGTGCTGCCTCATTACAGGGTCTGAATATGGGGGTGCTGCCTTATTACAGGGTCTGACTATGGGGGCTGCCTTACTACAGGGTCTGACTATGGGGGTGCTGCCTCATTTCAGGCTCTGACTATGGGGGTGCTGCCTTATTACAGGGTCTGACTATGGGGCTGCCTTATTACAGGGTCTGACTATGGGGGTGCTGCCTTATTACAGGGGCTACCTTTTTACAGAGTCTGACTATGGGGGTGCTGCCTTATTACAGGGTCTGACTATGGGGGTGCTGCCTTATTACAGGGTGTGACTATAGGGGTGCTGACTTATTACAGGGTCTGTCTATAGGGGTGCTGCCTTATTACAGGGTATGACTATGGGGTGCTGCCTTATTACAGGGTCTGCCTTTGGGGGTGCTGCCTTATTACAGGGTCTGACTATGGGGGCTGCCTTATTACAGGGTCTGACTATGGGGGTGCTGCCTCATTACAGGCTCTGACTATGGGGGTGCTGCCTTATTACAGGGTTTGACTATGGGGGATGCCTTATTACAGGGTCTGACTATGGGGGTGCTGCCTTATTACAGGGGCTGCCTTTTTACAGAGTCTGACTATGGGGGTGCTGCCTTATTACAGGGTCTGACTATGGGGTTGCTGCCTTATTACAGGGTGTGACTATAGGGGTGCTGACTTATTACAGGGTCTGTCTATAGGGGTGCTGCCTTATTACAGGGTATGACTATGGGGTGCTGCCTTATTACAGGGTCTGCCTTTGGGGGTGCTGCCTTATTACAGGGTCTGCCTATGGGGGCTGCCTTATTACAGGGTCTGACTAAGGGGCCTGCCTTATTACAGGGTCTGACTATGGGGGCTGCCTCATTACAGGGTCTGACTATAGGGGTGCTGCCTCATTACAGGGTCTGACTATGGGCGCTGCCTTATTGCAGGGTCTGTCTATGGGGGTGCTGCCTTATTACAGGGTCTGCCGCCTTATTACAGGGTCTGCCTATAGGGGTGCTGCCTTATTACAGGGTCTGACTATGGGAGCTGCCTTATTACAGAGTCTGACTATGGGGTGCTTCCTTATTACAGGGTCTGCTGCCTTATTACAGTGTCTGCTTATGGGGGTGCTGCCTTATTACAGGGTCTGCCTATATGGGGGTGCTGCCTTATTACAGTGTCTGCCTATAGGGGCTGCCGTATGCTATAGAGTCTGCCTACGGGGAGTGCATTATACTATATTGTGTACTATTTGGTGCATTATGCTACTGTATAATGAGGCTATCTAGGGGGCCATCATAGAGTGTGGAGATTACAGTGTGGGGGTCATTATACATTGTTGGAGTCATCAAACAGTTTGGGGGCTACTAAGAAGTCAAAATACTGTGTGGGTGCATTATACTGTGTATAAGAGAGCATCATTCTGTGTAAAGGGGAGCTGTACAGGGGGAGACTCTGGACTTTATTAAATGTAAAGTAGGCACTTATTGTTATAGGGGAACTCAGGTTACTGTGGCTATCAAAGGGGCACACAGGTCATTATTACTTTCTAGGGGCAAAATATGGGCACTGTTTTCTAGGCACTTGCACCTGGCATTACTATATTGTAGAGAGTTGCTTTAGACTTTAGAGGGCACAGAGAACCACAAAGCAGGTGCAGTAATAAGGACACATACGGCAGCAGCAGCTTAGTATTGGGGTATTAGGTGCAGTAATTGGGACACATACGGCAGCAGCGGCTCAGTATTGGGGTATCAGGGGCAGTAATAGGGACACATATGGCAGCAGCAGCTTAGTATTGGGGTATCACGTGCAGTAATTGGGACACATACGGCAGCAGCGGCTCAGTATTGGGGTATCAGGGGCAGTAATAGGGACACATACGGCAGCAGCGGCTCAGTATTGGGGTATCAGGTGTAGTAATAGGGACACATACGGCAGCAGCGGCTCAGTATTGGGGTATCAGGTGTAGTAATATTGGCACATTCGGCAGCAGCGGCTCAGTATTGGGGTATCAGGTGCTGTAGGACACGTACGGCAGCAGCGGCTCAGTATTGGGGTAGCAGGTGCAGTAATAGGGACATGGATCGCCCCCACGTAAGGGCAATGGGGTACTCGGTACCGGGTCCTTCAATTCCCTCAGCGGAGATGTCACGGTGGCCTGACCCGGACCGTGGCCCTATGAGGGACGCCCAATAAAAGGCAGAGTTCGTAGATAACGGTAGTGTTCGTGACACCACCTGTGGTATTCGGTCAGAGTGAGCAACACTGCTTAGGGGTCCGCTGGGGTGATGGAATGGCAGCTAGATGGTATACCTTCCCACAGGTGAAGTATACCACCAGGGCTTCCCAGAAGTGTAGATGGTGATGGTGGATGATGGAAGGCACGTCAAATAACGAGGGCACAATGGGTACAGTCTCTTTACCTTTACTGAAGGCTTCAGCATCCACAGTCCAGAGTGCCGGATGACAGGGTAGGCAGGGTCCGGCCGGTCTAATGGCAATTCCAGAGTCCCCTTATCCAGGTGGAAATCAGTAGCGTTCCCCTTGCGCACAGTAACGTAGAAGGTCCCTACTTGCATTAGCTACCATAAGGTCCTCACTATTGTTACTTCTCTCTCTCTGTCCCCCAGATGGATAGGACATACCCATATGACGGTGGTAGCCTGAGGCTATTTTATAAGGATCCTAGTGTCGCCCCTCCTCCGCGTTGCCACCTTGTCTGCTTAGGTGTTTAGGTCGGACAGCCAACTTGGAATTGAATGCCCTGACGGTCTCTGAAGTAAAGCGTAGAGTCTATTACTCCCTCGGTGTTCCGGCCACCGGATCTGTGCTTCAGATGTAGGCAGCCTGCTTCTAGCCGGTCTCCCACTGATGTTTCACTCCTGTTGCTATGACTTCTGTGCTCACTCACTACAGCACACTTCCTTTCGTGTCCTTCCTTGGGAGGCTGCCGCATGGGTTGCAGGCACAGCTCCGTGTCCTTCTTTCCCACTGAGCCGCTGATGTTCTTCCTTTTTCCTCTGTCTGCCTGACAGGAATCCCCTGGGCCGAGCCCAGTCTGCTTCTCTTCCTCTCCTCCTTCCGACTCCTGACTCACTCTCCCTTCAACTGACTGACTTCCTAACCTACCCACCAGTTTTACCCTATGTGAGGAGGGGCCTAGTGAACAGAACCCTTAGCTCCCCCTGGTGGACTGGCATGTGAAGTGTGTGTGGCTGTGATACCTGGCAGGGTGAACTCCTTTGGTGCCATCAGATGTAACATCACTCCCCCTGGTGGAAGAACAACATTACTGCAACGACCAGGACTCTGGGGCACTGCAGACACATACGGCAGCAGCGGCTCAGTATTGGGGTATCAGGTGCAGTAAAAAGGACACATACGGCAGCAGCGGCTCAGTATTGGGGTATCAGCAGGATGAGGAGTTTGTGCAGGATGGGAATAGATGGTGATGGGGTTGGAAAATGAGAAGTGAAATGTGTCTCTGCTGTATTCTCTGCAGCCGTGTCGTGGCTGGAAGAAGTTGTCATGTTGGTCTGGGCCAGATGGAAAAGACGGGAAAAATGAACGATTCCATCAGAAAGGAAGTCAGCGGTAAGACATTATCTGTAACTGTGCAGTGATCTGTTATATGTTCTGTAGGGCTGGTATCTACCACTGACCATATGGGGGTAATATCCATATAGGTCTTTATATAGAGATTATCTTCAGTAACAGCGCGGTCATCTGCTTGGTTCTCCTCCACTATTAGGGCGCGTCACCGAGTTGTAATCAAGGTTACCTGGTTAGGGGCCCACTCAGAAGCTTGGCCCCCCCATGGACTAAAACCCTAGCTATGCCTCTGCTGCTCATATTTATGGACCACCCGGTAAGCCCCTTGTTTTTGGTGTGATGGGGTAGAGTCAGTGCCCACGTGTAACTTCTGACACCAATCCTCCATCTGTCCTGCAGAGCCATTGTCCTCCGCCTGGTCGCACGGGACCAAAGGTTCTGTTGCTTTTATTGCATTATCATTAACAGTAAACAGTTTAGCAAGTGGTGCATACCTAGGTAAGTGTACCTCCTTCTCTCCACAGTTAAGGACACTGTGAGGCTGTGGCCTCTGATACAGCTAGGGGGCGCTGTTTGTTCTCCCCAGAATGTGCATGCAGACGGATGAAGTCCATAGGTGTGCATGAGAGTCATGGATTTCCGGTCCGGGTTTTCCATGTGGCTGAAGGCCACAGGTTTCTGTGTGTTTAAAAGCCCTGCAGTAAGGGGTATGGGTGTGTCAGGCCGTGTCAGGTGTCTGGCCAGGTGAGGCCAGGTGTGTGAGGTGCACATCAGTGTCAGTCTAGTGTGTGCTGGTCTGCAGAGTGCATGGAGGCCAGCAGAGCCAGCACCCAGGGCAGCTGAATAGCCTGGCACCCGCATAGTACACAGAGATGCAAGTCGTCCATGGTACTGGTCTCGGATGTGGACAGTCTTGTGCCGGGAGGTGGATATCCTGTGCCCGTAGGAGTCGGATGTGGATAGTCCTGTGCCCGCAGGTGGATGACCTGTACCCGAAAGAGGACTAGCATGTGCAATGATTGCAAACAGGTGGATATGGTGCCTGGCTGCTATCCAGAGGATATCCTGAACTGTGTACGACTGTGTGAGTAATGAGTCTGTAAGAGACTGTGATACAGCGATGCAGGACACCCACGAGAACTAGTCAGAGGAGGGTTGGCGTGTGTAGTGTCTGCAACATATGAGGCTGTGTGTACGGAGAGGTATAGAGACTGTGAGATGGCGTGCGGTCGCCCAAGGAAACTGGACAAGGAAAGTTTAGGGACCACAAATCTAAAGCCATGTGATATGCATTACTTTGAACTGGTGTAAATTGATCACTGAAGTTACATGTGTTGTGAATTCTGTTGTTGAACTCCCTCCTGTGGTCGTGAATGGTACTTCGGCGAGTTCTGTCTATGGGCTCCCTCTGATGGCTGTGAGTGAAGCTGCTGCTTCTGAGGTTCCTTACACAGGTGACGTGGTTTATCCTTTGGTTGACTGCTCTATTTAACTTCTCTCAGATCGTTACTCCATGCCAGCTGTCAATGTTTTTGCATTGGTTCAGTTCGCTCCTGGATCTCTCTGGTGACCTGCCTTCTCCTGCAGAAGCTAAGTTCCTGATAGTCATTATTTGTTCATTGTTTGTTCATCGTTGTCTCTTCCTTTGATCGGTGGGATCCTCTTTTGTCGCCGCCAGGGGACGTTCTCCGGACTGGAAGCCAGCTAGATTTTCTCCTTTGGGGATTCCTGCAAGGACTGCATGTTCCTGGCTAGTGCAGCAACGTTTTTAGTCAGTTCCTGAACCTGGAGGCGCAATTCTGTGGAGGGATCATCTTCCAGGATCTGTGCGTAAGCCTCAATGGGGACCTGAGGAAAGGGTGCCATCTCCTGGTGGTACGTGATTGCTGAACGCCTAGGGGGCACTGTGCGGCTGGGCGGTGGTTCATGCAGCACCCGGATGGCCCTGTCTTTAAAATGTGCAAAGTCCAGGACAGGGTTTTACAAGGCTAGAATGCGTAGCTGTGTCCTATGGGCGTTGGACAGGAGTCCCTCAATGAACAGCTCTTTTAATAGTTTGTCCCCATTCTGCATGCTGTTGGGGTCAACCTGTTTGATGGCCTGTAGTGCCTCCTAGAGATTAAGGGCATAGTCCCGTATGCTATCCTGTGCCCTTTGTTTGCACTCAAAAAACCTCATTTTGATTTCTGCAGCGTGCGGGTGTAAAAAGTGGTTTTAAGTTTGGCAAATATCTGCTTGACAGTCCCTTTTTCCAGATCCAGACAGAATTTTACTTCTCTTAGGGCTGCGCCAATTAGTTGGCCAGTTGGGATGCTGACCTTTTGATGTTCTATCGGGGGATATACTTCAAATAGGCTACAGAGCCTTTCCTTAAAGTCACTCAGTGTATGGGACTCCCTTGAATATTGTGGCAGTCAGGCAGCTCCAGGTATATAGGGCATGGATAGCGGCATTATTGGAGCTGTTACTGCGGCGGGGTCCGGCCGACTTGCAAGAGCTGCAGGCACTGCGGGCCTAGTGGCATTATGCGGCCTGCGACTGTGACCGCTACCAATTCTCCTCTCGGGTCCGACTTGTCTCTTCCCCCCTTCCTAACCTTGCAGGGCTGACGTCTTGCCACCGAAGTCTGCAGTGATCCCTCCTGTGTGCGGTATGTCGCTCCTTACGGTGTTTCTTCTGAGGCTTTCCGGCGTCCTCACTTGTGGCTTCCCTGCACGGCGTCCTCACTTGTGGCTCCTCTGGCAGTGTGGCACCTGCTTCCTCTTCGCGCTCTGTTGCTGGCTCCGCCCACAAAGGTACGCCTCCTACTTCCCCTGGCGCTCCATGCGGCGCGGCAATGACAGCTTACAGGCAATGACGGCTTACAGGCAAACTGTCACAGTCTCCGGCGATCAAAAAAACAGATATAAATAACCATGGTACCGCTGAAAACGTCATCTGCTCCTGCAAAAAGCGAGCTGCCATACAGCATCATCAGCAAAAAAATAAAAAAGTTATAGTCCTCAGAATAAAGCAATGCAAAAATAATTCTTTTTTCTATAAAATAGTTTTTATCGTATAAAAGCGCCAAAACATAAAAAAATGATATAAATGAGGTATCGCTGTAAACGTACTGACCCGAAGAATAAAACTGCTTCATCAATTTTACCAAACGCGGAATGGTATAAACGCCTCCCCCAAAAGAAATTCACGAATAGCTGGTTTTTGGTCATTCTGCCTCACAAAAATCGGAAGAAAAAGTAATGAAAAAATGTCACGTGCCCGAAAATGTTACCAATAAAAACGTCAACTCGTCCCGCAAAAAACAAGACCTCACATGACTCTGTGGAAATTATAACTCTCAAAATGTGGTAACGCAAAAAATATTTTTTGCAATAAAAAGCGTCTTTCAGTGTGTGACGGCTGCCAATCATAAAAATCCCCTAAAAAACCCGCTATAAAAGTAATTCAAACCCCCCCTTCATCACCCCCTTAGTTAGGGAAAAATTAAAAAATTAAAAACATTTATTTATTTCCATTTTCCCATTAGGGTTAGGGTTGCTAGGGCTAGGGTTAGGGCTAGGGTTAGGGTTAGGGCTAGGGTTAGGGTTGGGGCTAGGGGTAAGGCTAAAGTTAGGGTTGGGGCTAAAGTTTGGGGTTGGGGCTAAAGTTAGGGTTAGGGTTTGGATTACATTTACGGTTGGGAATAGGGTTGTGATTAGGGTTAGGGGTGTGTCTGGGTTAGAGGTGTGGTTAGGGGTTTGTTTGGATTAGGGTTTCAGTTATAATTGGGGGGTTTCCACTGTTTCGGCACATCAGGGGCTTTCCAAACGATGGTGTCCGATCACAATTCCAGCCAATTCTGTGTTGAAAAAGTAAAACAGTGCTCCTTCCCTTCTGACCTCTCCCGTGTGCCCAAACAGGGGTTTACCCCAACATATGGGGTATCAGCGCACTCAGGACAAATTGCACAACAACTTTTGGGGTCCAATTTCTCCTGTTACCCTTGGGAAAATACAAAACTGGGGGCTAAAAAAAAATAATTTGGGGGGAAATGTTTTTTTTTTTTTTTCACGGCTCTGCGTTATAAAGTGTAGTGAAACACTTGGGGGCTCAAAGTTCTCACAACACATCTAGATAAGTTCCTTGGGGGGTCTAGTTTCCAATATGGGGTCACTTGTGGGGGGTTTCTACTGTTTAGGTACATTAGGGGCTCTGCAAACGCAATGTGACGCCTGCAGACCATTCCATCTAAGTCTGTATTC
Source organism: Ranitomeya imitator (assembly GCF_032444005.1). Lineage (NCBI taxonomy): Eukaryota > Metazoa > Chordata > Amphibia > Anura > Dendrobatidae > Ranitomeya > Ranitomeya imitator. The sequence goes on along the minus strand of NC_091284.1, from coordinate 662,970,083 downwards.
CAAATGGCACTCCTTCCCTTCCGAGCCCTCCCATGCACCCAAATGGTGGTCCCCCCCACACATGGGGTATCAGCATACTCAGGACAAATTGCACAACAAATTTTGGGGTCCAATTTCTTCCATTACCCTTGGGAAAATACAAAACTGGGAGCTAAAAAATAATTTTTATGGGAAAAAAATGTTGTTTTATTTTTACAGCTCTGCATTATAAACTTCTGTGAAGCCCTTGGTGGGTCAAAGTGCTCACCACACCTCTAGATAAGTTCCTTAGTGGGTCTACTTTCCAAAATAGTGTCACTTGTGGGGGGTTTCAATGTTAAGGCACATCAGTGGCTCTCCAAAGGCAACATGGCATCCCATCTCAATTCCTGTCAATTTTGCATTGAAAAGTCAAACGGCGCTCCTTCCCTTCCGAGCTCTCCCATGCGCCCAAACAGTGGTTTACCCCCACATATGGGTATCAGCTTACTCAGGACAAATAGTAAAACAACATTTGGTGTCCAGTTTCTTCTCTTACCCTTGGGAAAATAAAAAGTTGGGGGCGAAAAAATAATTTTTGTGAAAAAATATGATTTTTTATTTTTACAGTTCTGCATGATAAACTTCTGTGAAGCACTTGGTGGGTCAAAGTGCTCACCACACCTCTAGAAAAATTCCTTAGGAGGTCTACTTTCCAAAATGGTGTCACTTGTGGGGGGTTTCAATGTTTAGGCACATCAGTGGCTCTCCAAACGTAACATGGCTTACCATCTCAATTCCAGTCAATTTTGCATTGAAAAGTCAAATGGCGCTCCTTCGCTTCCGAGCTCTGTCATGCGCCCAAACAGTGGTTTACCCCCACATATAAGGTATCGGCGTACTCAGGACAAATTGTACAACAACTTTTGGGGTCCATTTTCTCCTGTTACCCTTGGTAAAATAAAACAAATTGGAGCTGAAGTAAATTTTTTGTGAAAAAATGTTAAATGTTCATTTTTATTTAAACATTCCAAAAATTTCTGTGAAACACCTGAAGGGTTAATAAACTTCTTGAATGTGGTTTTGAGCACCTTGAGGGGTGCAGTTTTTAGAATGGTGTCACACTTGGGTATTTTCTATCATATAGACCCCTCAAAATGACTTCAAATGTGATTTGGTCCCTAAAAAAAAATGGTGTTGTAAAAATGAGAAATTGCTGGTCAACTTTTAACCCTTATAACTCCCTAATAAAAAAAATGTGGTTTCAAAATTTTGCTGATGTAAAGTAGACATGTGGGAAATGTTACTTAGTAAGCATTTTCTGTGACATATCTCTGTGATCTAAGGGAATACAAATTCAAAGTTGGAAAACTGCGAAATTTTCAAAATTTTCGCCAAATTTCCATTTTTTTCACAAATAAACGCAAGTAATATCAAAGACATTTTATGACTATCATGAAGCCCAATATGTCACGAGTAAACAGTGTCAGAATCATTGGGATCCATTGAAGCATTCCAGAGTTATAACCTCATAAAAGGGTATTGGTCAGAATTGTAAAATTTGGCCATCATTAACGTGCAAACCACTTGGGGCTTAAGTGGTGTGATGCAGTGACCCCTGTAACAGGTAGGGGGCGCTGCATGGTCTCCCCAGTGTACGCACGGAGGTGTATTGAGGCTATGAGAGTGCATGGCAGTTGCATGCATGGATGTGATTATGTGACAAAGTCCGGCATTGTGGTGAATGGCCGATATATGTGTCGCAGAGGAGGAGACTCTGCGCTGCCAGCCTGAAGCGATGTGGTGTTCTGGGACCTGTAGTCCTATAGTTATAGTGTTGTATAATAATTCATGGGAGGTTTGGCAGGGCTAGTTGTGTGAGATGGGCAGGACAAACTAGCCACACATCCACACTTCCACCCAGGGGAGTGGTTAAGGATATATAATGTGACCAGGGTGTGGGTCACATGGTCCTGTGTATGGTTCCTGTGTGGTTCCAGTGGAAGGTCCTGGAGAGCCTGTGTGTTGGGAGGTCCTGGGAGTAGGACCGGATCCCTGAAGAGCACACTGAACTACCTGTGTTGGATTTCCTGGGAGTAGGAATCCTGAAGAACACATGGTGGGGCTTTGGACTGACCTGGTGGCCTGGGGTGTTGGACAAGGTCCTGAATAGCACCTGGACAGGTCACATGTGCGGTTCATGTTGGGGGAAGCTACCGTCCTTCAGTGGGTCTGGACTGACTAAGATATGCTGCAAAGGCAAGTTGGTGATTCCCGTGAGGCAGCTCTCGCAGAGGTCTGACAAGGAGTCAGCAGGTGGAGCAGGAGCTCCCATCAGGTACCTGTACAGACTGTTGGTACTTGTGATATGAACTGTGTGGTAACCCACGGCATCTGGTTAGGGGAGGACCAGCGTGTTTAGTTGCTGCAAACCGTGATGTCGTATGTTGGTGCCTGTTGTGCTCCATGGACATTGGTGAAGTGTACGGCATACGGACACCCATGGTAACTGGGCGAAGTGAGATGCCCAGCATGTTTAGTGTCCATGAAACAAAGCCGTAAAAGAAGTGTTTAAGATAAAGATGCAAGTTAATATCACCAGTTGGTGCCTATTGTGTTTGATGAAAGTATAATATAAACTGTGCATACCCGGTTTATGACCCTTTAATAAACCGTACGGACTGTTATGTGTTCAAAAATCGTGCCTGACTACGTTAATCCCGTGCCAAGACACTTAGTGAGAGCAATCTTACAGTGGTTAAAGGGGTCCTCTGGGATGATGTTATGGCAGCCAGATGGTATAACTTCCCACAGGTGAAGTAGGTCCCCAGGGCTCTCGGTGTATAGATGGAAAATGGTGAGTGGTGCAGTAAAGAACAAAGGACGCAGTTGTGCAGTCTTTTTACCTGGTTTACTGATGGTAGCAGGCAGCCACAGTCCAAGGCACCAGATCACAGGTACAGACAAGGTCCGGCCGGCTTGGAAGCGAGTTCAGAGTCCAGCTTTACCAGGTGGAGTTAAAAGCCTTCCTTCTAGCGCTGTGTTGTTGTATTCCCTTACTGCATACTGAGGTCCTCTCAGTTATACAAGTCCGGCAGTGGAGGGGGAAGTTTAAAAAAAAATGTAAATGCATTTGGCAAACAAGTTCCATCCCGCAACCCACCGGCCTTGGCACCGGACCTCCGGTGTGTAGTGGAAAATACCGCCCTGACAATATGTCTACACCCCCTTATGCCACATTCACTCATCTGAGCACGCAGCATGATGCATGGACTTTCCCTGAGTCTTCCGACTCATACACATTAATGAGGCAGTCAAATTTAGGTTGGGAGACCCATGGATAGTACATGCATCACAGTCCGTGCTCAGACCCTCCCACACTGATGTGTGAATGTGTCATTAGTCACAGAGCGCTACAGAAGAGAATCAGATAACAGAGTAATTGGTTTCATAGGGCAGTTGCTCTTTAGCTTTTTCAGCTATATCATTTTCATGCAATTGCTCAAGATGGATTATCCACATAAGCATCCACCCATTATGCATACTATGCAACTAGAAACCCGGTCTCCTTATTATAATGTATCATTTTAGTTATTGCCTTGCACGGAAACTGTGAAATGAAAATATGTTACAGTATGTTGGGTACTAATTAGACTGCCAGAATTAATTGCAGGCTTTGATATTTCCATACAGCCTTCCTGCATCATTGCGACTACTGCTCAAGGGTGTAATGCTATTTTTCTGTTTTCAGTTGCATTACTTTGTGTTTCTCAATAAAAAGTAATATTTATGGCAGCAGTTGCGACAATGCGCCATCACTGACATTGATAACATGCGCCACTTAAAAGAGAACATAATTGTTGGTTTATATGAAGGAGAAATAATATAATTACTGTATTTTTATCCCCTAGAGGAATACAATTATCCCGCCAGTAGTGTTTAGCTTCGAGTTCTAAGCTGACATCTACATATTAAATGCTATTTTCAAACACTGAAATCTATTTGTATGAGAAATGGATGTATACATAAAGAAGACAGATCATATGCATTGCTTCTAGTTTATTACTGTACCAGAAGCGCAATTACGTTTTTCATTAATTGGAGCTAATATGAAACAAATTACTTAAAGTAAAATGTCCCTTGAGTTGTGTGCAATTCCAATATTAATATTTGAAGTGATTTCTAATTACGTTTTTCACGGAAAGTACATGCAAGCAGGTTCTGATTGAAAGCATCGGCTAGACAGCACTGTGTTTTATTGTTAAGAGTTCTCTCTGAAAAATGTGAAGTTACCATAGTGCTGACATTTCAGGATGATAATGAGCAGAACGCGACTGATTTTCAACACTTCAGACTGATGGAAATGTGGAGCTGGTACTGCAATGGTAATAAAACTGCTGATTAGCCACATCGGTTTTTTGTAGAAACCTTTTACAACCATTGTAAGCTCAACTTCTACACAATATTGTCAAAATATACAGGACAATGTGAAAAGAATGGTTTTTGCAATATATTTTAGCTATTTATTTATAACTGGTGCCCTGCGCTTTACAAGTTATCCAAAATAGAAATAAAAATTCAGTTACCGTAACTCTTGTGTAAGGGGTCTTGTCCATAGCATTGCATTATGAAAACGCCATCATACTGGGACAACATAGTCCATTGGTATGCCATGTAATGTAAAGTAGAGGCATGTGCTTGTTTTCATGATGAATTCTTTGTTAATCCGTGGTATGCCTAACCAGGCATCCTATTACAAACTTATTCTTCTTAGAGACATTGCTTCTATCAAAGATGCCTCCGCAGTGCAATTTTTTAGGGTTTCACCACATAACAGCATCTACAGAAACTATGGCTTCGTACCCCAGAGCTCGATATGCCTCCATGTAGACGATGATGTAGATTCAATTACATGATTACGTGGCATGTGCTGCAGCAGAGAAAAGTAGAAACCTTTCTATTTCAATTTTTTTCCCTGTTTTGGTAAGGCCTGTCAGGTAGGTAAAAACAATATATGAATGAAATATTTTTGAAAAGCATTTCTTTCATAATAATTAATATTGTGTAAGACGTGGACCTATAATTACAGAGCCTTAACTGTATATATTTCAATATCAGACAATCTGTACCCATGTTACAAAAACGGTTTGGGATAAAATTTGGTCAATATGACAAAATATTACACTGTCACTCATTCTGGTTTTAATTTTACCCTTTTAACTAAAATCCCATTTGTGAAACTTTTTTTCTAGTGGTTTTAGACTTTCTCTTCTGAAAGTGGCAAATTAATATGCTGTTAAAATATACTTGATGGTGGCCCGATTCTAACGCATCAGGTATTCTAGAATATTCTGACTGACAGAACGTGTTCAGTGAACGTGACTGAACTATGTTGCACTGTGACTGACAGAACATGTTCAGTAAACGTGACTGAACTATGTGGCACTGTGACTGACAGAACTTGATCAGTAAACGTGAGTGAACTACGGCCGGACTGCTCCTGTCGCTGATTGGTCGCGGGCGGCTGGCGTGACCAATCAGCGACGCGGGATTTCCATTACAGACAAACAGACAGAATTAGACAATTATATAGTAGATTAGGGTTTGAAAAGTAGAACTTTTTCCTTTATTTCCCATTACTTGCCAAATAACGAGCACATCCGAGCCCAGTGATATTTGAGTGATAACGGAGTATCACCAAGCACATTCGCTCATCCCTACCTATTGTAGCAGCCTGGTGTGGGGAAGCTCTAGAGTTTAAAGGGAACCTGTCACCTGAATTTGGAGGGACCGGTTTTGGGTCATATGGGCGGAGTTTTAGGGTGTTTGATACACCCTTTCCTTACCCGCTGGCTGCATGCTGGCTGCAATATTGGATTGAAGTTCATTCTCTGTCCTTTGTAGTACACGCCTGCACAAAGAATCATAATAGCAGGTCAGTTTTAGCATTTAGTGAACCTAGCAAAAAAGCCAAACAAAAAACAAGTGTGGGATTGCACTTTTTTGCAATTTCACCGCACTTGGAATTTTTTTCCCGTTTTCTAGTACACGGCATGCTAAAACCAATGATGTCGTTCAAAAGTACAACTACAACCTTACATGGCCAAATTGACGGAAAAATAAAAAAGTTATGGCTCTGGGAAAGAGAGGAGTGAAAAACGAACACGGAAAAACGAAAAATCCCAAGGTCATGAAGGGGTTAAACAACGCCGTAGCCGACTCCACTGGGCAGACTCCATTTCTCCTTCATTACAGCCAGCATCCACATGTCCCTGTGCCCATGACCGTGTCATCCACTGATTCCAGGGTGGCAGACTGGGCAGTGGAGGCATGTGACATTTGGGACCGCACACAGGATGCCATTCGGGCCTTAAAGGAGAGAATGAGGGTGTCTGCCGATGCACACCGGTGCCCTGCTCCGACCTTCGCTCCTGGCCACTTAGTGTGGCTCTCCGCCCATTACATCAGGCTGCGAGTTGAGTCCACTAAGTTTGCGCCTCGCTACATTGGTCCTTTTAAGGTTCTGGATCAGGTTAACCCTGTGGTCTACCGTTTGGCTATTCCTCCATGCCTTGGTATCACCGACACCTTTCATGTTTCCCTCTTAAAGCCCGTCTATATGTCCTGCTTTTTTGAGTCATCTGCCGGGACATCGGGTTCATCCACGGATGAGTACGAGATGAATTCTATCCTGGGGTGCATGGTGGTATGTGGCAAGAAGTACTATCTGGTGGATTGGAAGGGTTATGGCCCAGAGGACAGAACCTGGGACTCTGTGGAGCACATTCGGGCTTCGCTGCTCATTGCAGCCTTTGAGCGTATAGAGGCTCAAGGAGGAGGGGGCCCTAGGAGGGGGGGTAATGTTAGGTGTTGAGTTCCCGCCGCTGCATAGGGGGAATCTCGAACCATGTCTGCTGCGGTCTCCCATTCACCTCCAGCCGCAGTGGAATCTGCTCAGCTGAGACGTCGGTCCCAGCATCTGGCTCTGCCTGATACTGTGCAAATGGTTACTGTTGCCTTTCCAGGCTCTGCCCTTGTAGCCAGCACTGGTCAGCGGTGAGCAGGCTTTTCTGGGACTAAGTCCTGCTTTTCACGCACTGAGCATGCCCACGGGAGGACCTCTCATTGGAGGTCGGGGGTCACACGCTCAGGCCCTGTTGCAGCTCCTGTTGGTCCACCAGGAAGGTTTTGTAGAGCTGCAACTATAAAAGGTTTGCATGGCCGCAAATGTGATTGGCTTATGCCAGTGGATACTATACCATTCTTTACATATGTGGTGTGAGGCTGTAGCTTTGGGACTGTACACTCAGGCAGGCAGCTAGCGTCAGTAGGGGCAATTAGCCTTGGCTTAGCATCTGGTTCCTTCATGTGTGCGGTTAGCACAGAAGAGTTCCAGAGCAAGCACAACCCTTATTTAGGGTAATAGCTTTGTGTACAGCGTGACTCTGTGAGTCAACAGAGATCCCTTCCAGTTCACACGGGGTGAAGCTTAACCCACGTGTGAGCTCAGAGGTTATCCGCCATTACTTTGCCGCAGATATCTCGGCACGGTGGACCCTGGGCTGTGAACGCACCTTGTAGCTACCTATCTATACTTGGTGCGCTCCGCTAGCCCTAACAGTATGTTTCCTCAGGCAACCATTATGTTACACACCTGGCACTGCTCCCTTCTTCTGGGTACTCTGCACTTTATCATGCTTCACATCAGGTCTTGCAGGTTGCCATGTATGGATCAATGACATCATCTCCCTAAACATATTTAAGATCCATTGTCACACACCTGTGACTAGTGTTCCTTAATTGGTATTTTCCATCAATTACACTACTGTGTTTTAACTCGCATTCATCCCTGCTGGTTTTCACTTCATCTACCGATCTGTTCCTGAGTTTCCAGTTAGTTTATGTCCCCATGTTTCAACGTGTTCTCTAGTAGCATCACTAATGTCTGGAGTCTGTGTGCCCACCTGGATCAGAGGTTTTAGTGATCCACCTCACCCTTTGAGCCCTCACACATTGATCATCTCATTGATATCATTCCAAGGTGTATACCTGCATGCACTTCTGCATGTCATGCTCATACTTGATACTGAATAAATGGTAATGTTTAAAAAATGTTATTTCCATTTTTTCATCATTTGCATATGTCCTGTGTCCTGGTCATCGCAGTGGTTTTGCTTTCCTCTCGGGGAGAGTGATGCTATGTTTGGAGGCAATGAAGGATAACTGCTTCCAGGTACCACAAACATGCAACACATTTCACACTCCAGGCCACCAGGGGGAGCCTTGCTCCTATTTATTAGGTCACTCCCCACTTTGGTAAAACTGGTTGCTGGCTGAGCTCCGCTCAGTTAGTTGGTCCCTGGCAGGGGTGGGATCCTGTCAGAGAGCAAAGGAGAAGGATACAGAGCTGTGCATGCCCTCAGAGCTGCAGTTCTTAGAAAGAGACATTGAAGGCAGAATTGTATTGCAGCGAGCATGCAAAGAAGTCATAGCAAAGGAGTGGATATCAGATGGGGACCAGCCCTACACAGGCTGCCTCCTTCTGAGGCGCAGAATCCCGGTAGCCGGAACGACGAGGGAGTAACAACCTTTATGCCTTGCTCCAGAGACCAGCAGGACAGCTAATTTCAAATTACCTGTCCGCCCTACACCCAGGAGGCACGGTGGCACCCCTTAGAGGCTGGGGCATGATAGAGTCCCTATAAACCGCCTCAAGCCACCAGTCATACGGGTTTGTCCTATCCTATCTGGGGGACAGAGAGAGACATAACACCGATAACATCTACAACAGTTGTGAGGACCTTATGAGAAGCTTAGCAGTAAGAGACTACAACACTGCAGCACAAAGGAAGGCTACTGATTTCCACCTGGACAAGTGGACTCTGGACTTGCCTCCAAACCGGCCGAACTCTACCTACCCTGTGATCTAGTGCCCTGGACTGTGGATGCTGAAGTCTTCAGTAAAGGTAAAGAGACTGCAACCTTGTGTCCTTGTTCTTCTCTGCGCCTCTCACCATATCACCATCTACACACCGGGAAGCCCTGGGGACATACTTCACCTAGCTGCCATAACATCACCCCAGCGGACCCCTTAAAGCTCCGTCGGTCACCCTGACCGAATACCACAGGTGGCGTCATGAACACAAACTTTATCCCTTTAAAGATCTTTCCCTTTTACACGGATGTCCCAGGGCCACGGACTGGGTCAGCCACCGTGACATCCCCCTGAGAACCAAAGGACCCCGTACCGAGTACCCTTTGGCCCCATGGGGGCGCTCCACATATAACTAAAATGTCAACTGATCCTGTGACTTCAACAATTCCATGATTTTTCCTTCTTAGTCTTGCAATTTCAATGTTGAGGAGTGTATAATAGAAATACATAAAATTAATGATATATGCAAATAGAAAGCTATAAATGTGACTAATAGAGTTGAGCGACCTTGACCTTTTTAGAGTTGAGCCGGGTTTCGCGAAACCCGACTATCTCAAAAGTCGGGTCGAGTGAAATCGGCCGATTATGACGTAAAGTCGGGATCGACCGAAACACGAAACCCAATGCAAGTCAATGGGGCAGCATAGTCGGCAGTGAGTGGGGGCCAGGAAAACACCTAGAGTGCCCATTTTAATGTCAAAACCATCCATTCTTCTTAATGAAGCTTGTCAAGCGTAATTTACCTTATAATAATTGTAAGGCATTTGAAATTGGGGGTCATTTGGCTAAAGTTGTGGTGGGTAGGGCTGGTTCAAGTAATTAGTGGGCCCAGGAAATCTGGACCACGTCACGGCAGTGGAGCAGGGAGAGGTAAGTATTTCAACTTTGCATGTGCTGTGAACCTGAGCAAGCAGGGGGGGCCCACTCGTTGGCATTGGCACTGGCACAGGGCCCCTCAAAGTACAGCGGTGTGTTTGCACGGCGGGGGCGCCTCCCACCGGCAGCAACACTTTTGCGTACTATGAGAGGCCCTGTGCCAGTGACGTCGCCAACTAGTATTCCTCCCCCCACCTGATGAAGGAACCTGCACTTTCATCTGCACCTTCCTCTTTGTCCCCGTGTAAGGTGGTATGGTATGCGGGAAGAGCAACCTGACTTTCAGCAGGGTCACAATGTTGTTGTGTAGCGTGCACGGGGAATGTTGCGTTATGGGTCAATGTACCAGCAGACTCATCTATCACTGGCTGGGCAATGGGCAGGATGAGGAGGAAACACAGATATAGGCCCAAAGAATAAAGTTGGCTAAATGCAGTTCAAAATTGGTAACACAGGAATAACCAGGGGGCATTGCAGTGGAGGACAACTGGAATGAGAGGCTGACACAGAGAGTAGGCCCAAATCAGTAAGTAGTCGAAATGCAGTTCAAAATTGGCAACCGTAGTAAACAGGCGGCACAGCTTTGTTCAGTGGAGGAGAACAGCAAGGAGTGGCAGACACCGATAGTAGGCCCCAACCCAACTAGTAGGCCAAATGCAGTCTAACATTAACAACTACTTAACCAGCGCCTGAAAACGGAATTTCAGGACAGGAAACCAGGAGAACAGCAAGGAGTGGCAGACACCGATAGTAGGCCCCAAACCAACTAGTACGCCAAATGCAGTTGTTCCGTTTAACCACAATTTAATGAGAGCCTGAAGATAGAAGTTCAGGAAAGGCAACCTGGAGAACACCTTGGAGTGGAACACACCATCTCTCTACACCCCATACCCAATTTGTAGGCCTAATGCAGCGTAGTTTCCAACAACTACTAAACGAGAGCCGGAAGATCGAAGCTCAGGAAAGGCAACCTGGAGAACACCTTGGAGTGGAACACACCATCTCTCTACACCCCATACCCAATTTGTAGGCCTAATGCAGTGTAGTTTCCAAGAACTACTAAACGAGAGCCGGAAGATCGAAGCTCAGGAAAGGCAACCTGGAGAACACCTTGGAGTGGAACACACCATCTCTCTACACCCCATACCCAATTTGTAGGCCTAATGCAGCGTAGTTTCCAACAACTACTAAACGAGAGCATGAAGATCGAAGCATTGGCGAGGAAACCTGGGGAACACCTTGGAGTGGAACACACCATCTCTCTACACCCCATACCCAATTTGTAGGCCTAATGCAGCGTAGTTTCCAACAACTACTAAACGAGAGCCGGAAGATCGAAGCTCAGGAAAGGCAACCTGGAGAACACCTTGGAGTGGAACACACCATCTCTCTCCACCCGATACCCATTTTGTAGGCCTAATGCAGTGTAGTTTTCTACAACTACTAAACGAGAGTCGGAAGACCGAAGCAATGGCAAGGAAACCTGGGGAACACCTTGGAGTGTAACACACCATCTCTCTCCACCCCATACCCAATTTGTAGGCCTAATGCAGCCTACTTTCCGACAACTACTAAACGAGAGCATGAAGATCGAAGCTCAGGAAAGGCAACCTGGGGAACACCTTGGAGTGTAACAAACCCTCTCTCTACACCACGGAAGGGCTGATTCTTAGGAAGGAAGGCTGGCGGAAAGAAGCAGGGCGCGTCCGAGGGTGATTATATTCTTATTAGGTATATACTCACCCTCGGACGCGCCCTGCTTCTTTATTTGTAATGAATGTTTATTTGCAATGTGGTTTTGACTTACTCTATTTTTTTGGTAAATAATGATTTTATTATTTTCATTGTTTTGCATCTTCTTGGCAATAATATAAAGAAGACGCGACAGGACAACACTCGGTGGATGCCATATCTGTGTTTTAAATTGAAAAAAACTTTCAGTTAACTACTTGCAGGAGAAAGTTATTGTAGCTGGTGGCCATTTTTAGTACTGTACCAGATTTTTGTTGTATGTGTTTGTTTTTAATGTTAAAATGTCTGCATTTGATATCTCTCCAGTATTTTCCTTTTTATAAGCAAAATACTTATTTTTATATTTTCTGATGTTGGTTCAAGGGGTACACGGGCAGCAGTAGACAGGTCAGTGGAGGCCTAGTGGAAGGAGGGACCGCAGACAGGCTTCGAAGCCCTAACATAATAAATTGGGCTGGCTGTAGGCAATTTAAAATTGGTTCCAGGGGAACACGGGCAGCAGTAGACAGGTCAGTGGAGGCCTAGTGGAAGGAGGGACCGCAGACAGGCTTGGAAGCCCTAACATAATAAATTGGGCTGGCTGTAGGCAATTTAAAATTGGTTCCAGGGGAACACGGGCAGCAGTAGACAGGTCAGTGGAGGCCTAGTGGAAGGAGGGACCGCAGACAGGCTTCGAAGCCCTAACATAATAAATTGGGCTGGCTGTAGGCAATTTAAAATTGGTTCCAGGGGAACACGGGCAGCAGTAGACAGGTCAGTGGAGGCCTAGTGGAAGGAGGGACCGCAGACAAGCTTCGAAGCCCTAACATAATAAATTGGGCTGGCTGTAGGCAATTTAAAATTGGTTCCAGGGGAACACGGGCGGCAGTAGACAGGTCAGTGGAGGCCTAGTGGAAGGAGGGACCGCAGACAGGCTTCGAAGCCCTAACATAATAAATTGGGCTGGCTGTAGGCAATTTAAAATTGGTTCCAGGGGAACACGGGCGGCAGTAGACAGGTCAGTGGAGGCCTAGTGGAAGGAGGGACCGCAGACAGGCTTCAAAGCCCTAACATAATAAATTGGGCTGGCTGTAGGCAATTTAAAATTGGTTCCAGGGGAACATGGGCAGCAGTAGACAGGTCAGTGGAGGCCTAGTGGAAGGAGGGACCGCAGACAGGCTTCGAAGGCCTAACATAAGAAAAATGTCAATACAATGGTATTGACAGTGCCAGGCATTGAAGGATGTCAGCGCATAGACTAAACATTGGTGGAGCTGTGGGAGAAAATTTTGCAAGTCGTAGAGCACTGTTTGACCTGGGGGGGACTGTCTTGTGGCCGGCGGTACAGGCCCAGGGCCCCTCATATTACAACGGTGTGTCTGACGTTGGGTGCGCACCACCACCGCCAGACACTTTATTGTACTATGAGGGACCCAGTGGCAGTGCCGTCGACCAAAAGCGGGCACACCCACCTCTTCAGACAAAGAGTACTCTCACGGGTGCTGGCGCCCAGTGGCGATACCACGGCCCCGTGTGGGGACTTTGGCCATTTAGGGAGGTGTTAACATGTCGGATGCTGGACAATCAGGTGCTGCAAATTACGAGATTGGAAAAGTCGTTCAGAATAGTCCACAGGCAAGACCTTTACATAGGAAAGCTAGGTGTCAGCCGGGCAAGGTGGGGCAAAAGATTTCGAAATCCAGTTGTGGTTCATTTTAATGAAGGTTAGATCATCTACATTTTGGGTAGCCAGACGAGTCCTTTTTTCTGTTAGTATTGAACCTGCAGCACTGAATACTCTTTCTGATAGGACACTAGCTGCCGGGCAAGCAAGCTCCTGCAATGCATATTCTGCCAATTCTGGCCAGGTGTCTAATTTTGATGCCCAGTAATCAAATGGGAATGACGGTTGAGGGAGAACATCGATAAGGGATGAAAAATAGTTTGTAACCATACTGGACAAATGTTATCTCCTGTCTCTTTGAATTGATGCTGCAGTACCTGTCCTGTCTGCGGTCATAGCAAAATCACTCCACAACCTGGTCAGAAAACCCCTCTGGCCAATGCCACTTCTGATTTCTGCCCCTCTAACTCCTCTGGTCTGCTGGCCCCTGCAGCTCGTGTGAGAACGATCACGGGCGCTGTGTGCAGGGAATGCCAGAAGCAAACGGTCAACAAGAGTTGATTGTTTGGTTGCTAATATTAGTTCCAAGTTCTCATGTGGCATTATATTTTGCAATTTGCCTTTATAGCGAGGATCAAGGAGGCAGGCCAACCAGTAATCGTCATCGTTCATCATTTTAGTTATGCGTGTGTCCCTTTTGAGGATACGTAAGGCATAATCCGCCATGTGGGCCAAAGTTCCAGTTCTCAAATCTCCGGTTGTGCTTGGTTGAGGGGCAGTTTCAGGCAAATCCACGTCACTTGTGTCCCTCCAAAAACCAGAACCCGGCCTTGCCGCGCCACCAATTTCCAGTGGCCCCGGAAAAGCTTCCTCATTACAAATATAATCATCCCCATCATCCTCCTCGTCCTCCTCCTCCTCTTCGCCCGCTAACTCGTCCTGTACACTGCCCTGGCCAGACAATGGCTGACTGTCATCAAGGCTTTCCTCTTCCTCAGCTGCAGACGCCTGATCCTTTATGTGCGTCAAACTTTGCATCAGCAGACGCATTAGGGGGATGCTCATGCTTATTATGGCGTTGTCTGCACTAACCAGCCGTGTGCATTCCTCAAAACACTGAAGGACTTGACACATGTCTTGAATCTTCGACCACTGCACACCTGACAGCTCCATGTCTGCCATCCTACTGCCTGCCCGTGTATGTGTATCCTCCCACAAAAACATAACAGCCCGCCTCTGTTCACACAGTCTCTGAAGCATGTGCAGTGTTGAGTTCCACCTTGTTGCAACGTCTATGATTAGGCGATGCTGGGGAAGGTTCAAAGAACACTGATAGGTCTGCATACGGCTGGAGTGTACGGGCGAACGGCGGATATGTGAGCAAAGTCCACGCACTTTGAGGAGCAGGTCGGATAACCCCGGATAACTTTTCAGGAAGCACTGCACCACCAGGTTTAAGGTGTGAGCCAGGCAAGGAATGTGTTTCAGTTGGGAAAGGGAGATGGCAGCCATGAAATTCCTTCCGTTATCACTCACTACCTTGCCTGCCTCAAGATCTACAGTGCCCAGCCACGACTGCGTTTCTTTCTGCAAGAACTCGGACAGAACTTCCGCGGTGTGTCTGTTGTCGCCCAAACACTTCATAGCCAATACAGCCTGCTGACGTTTGCCAGTAGCTGCCCCATAATGGGAGATCTGGTGTGCAACAGTGGCAGCTGCGGATGGAGTGGTTGTGCGACTGCGGTCTGTGGACGAGCTCTCGCTTCTGCAGGAGGACGAAGAGGAGGAGGAGGGGGTGCGAACGGCTACAGCCAACTGTTTCCTGGACCGTCGGCTAGGCAGAACTGTCCCAAACTTGCTGTCCCCTGTGGACCCTGCATCCACCACATTTACCCAGTGTGCCGTGATGGACACGTAACGTCCCTGGCCATGCCTACTGGTCCATGCATCTGTTGTCAGGTGCACCTTTGTGCTCACAGATTGCCTGAGTGCATGGACGATGCGCTCTTTAACATGCTGGTGGAGGGCTGGGATGGCTTTTCTGGAAAAAAAGTGTCGACTGGGTAGCTCGTAGCGTGGTACAGCGTAGTCCATCAGGGCTTTGAAAGCTTCGCTTTCAACTAACCGGTAGGGCATCATCTCTAACGAGATTAGTCTAGCTATGTGGGCGTTCAAACCCTGTGTACGCGGATGCGAGGCTAAGTACTTCCTTTTTCTAACCATAGTCTCATGTAGGGTGAGCTGGACTGGAGAGCTGGAGATCGTGGAACTAGCGGGGGTGCCGGTGGACATGGCAGACTGAGAGACGGTGGGAGATGGTATTGTTGCCGCCGGTGTCCTAGATGCAGTGTTTCCTACTACGAAACTGGTGATTCCCTGACCCTGACTGCTTTGGCCTGGCAAAGAAACCTGCACAGATACTGCAGGTGGTGCGGAAAATGGTGGCCCTACACTGCCGGAAGGGATGTTGCGTTGCTGACTAGCTTCATTGGCCGAGGGTGCTACAACCTTAAGGGACGTTTGGTAGTTAGTCCAGGCTTGCAAATGCATGGTGGTTAAATGTCTATGCATGCAACTTGTATTGAGACTTTTCAGATTCTGTCCTCTGCTTAAGGTAGTTGAACATTTTTGACAGATGACTTTGCGCTGATCAATTGGATGTTGTTTAAAAAAATGCCAGACTGCACTCTTTCTAGCATCGGATACCTTTTCAGGCATTGCAGACTGAGCTTTAACCGGATGGCCACGCTGTCCTCCAACAGGTTTTGGCTTTGCCACGCGTTTTGGGCAAGATACGGGCCCGGCAGATGGAACCTGTTGCGATGTTGATGCCTGCTGCAGCCCCTCCTCCTCCGCTTCAGAACTGCTGCCGCCTGCACCCTGTTCCCCCAATGGCTGCCAATCGGGGTCAAGAACTGGGTCATCTATTACCTCTTCTTGTAGCTCGTGTGCAACTTCGTCTGTGTCACCGTGTCGGTCGGTGGTATAGCGTTCGTGATGGGGCAACATAGTCTCATCAGGGTCTGATTCTTGATCAGCACCCTGCGAGGGCAATGTTGTGGTCTGAGTCAAAGGACCAGCATAGTAGTCTGGCTGTGGCTGTGCATCAGTGCACTCCATGTCAGATTCAACTTGTAATGGGCATGGACTGTTAACTGCTTCACTTTCTAAGCCAGGGACGGTATGTGTAAAGAGCTCCATGGAGTAACCCGTTGTGTCGCCTGCTGCATTCTTCTCTGTTGTTGTTTTTGCTGAAGAGGACAAGGAAGCGACTTGTCCCTGACCGTGAACATCCACTAACGACGCGCTGCTTTGACATTTACCAGTTTCACGAGAGGAGGCAAAAGAGCTAGAGGCTGAGTCAGCAAGATAAGCCAAAACTTGCTCTTGCTGCTCCGGCTTTAAAAGCGGTTTTCCTACTCCCAGAAAAGGGAGCGTTCGAGGCCTTGTGTAGCCAGACGACGAACCTGGCTCCACAGCTCCAGACTTAGGTGCAATATTTTTTTTCCAATGACCAGCTGATGCTCCACCACTACCACTACCCTCATTACCAGCTGACAATGAGCGCCCCCGGCCACGACCTCTTCCACCAGACTTCCTCATTGTTTTAAATACGTAAACAAACTAACGGTATTTGTTGCTGTCACACAAATTACACGGTGAGCTATAACTTCAGTATGATTTAGCTACCCCTTTACAGGTGAGTGAGACCACAACGAAAATCAGGCACAATGTTACACACTCTGTTGTTGGTGGCAACAAATGAGAGAGATGCCACACACGCAGGACTGTCACTGAAGCACAAATGTAAATATTAATCTCCCACTGATTTGATTTTTTTTTTTTTTCAGGGAGACTTTAGGAAAAAAACTAATAGAATAAAATGATTTTTTCAGGAAGAATTTAGAAACCAAATAAAATAAAATGATTTTTTCAGGGAGAATTTAGAAAACAAATAAAACAAAAAAAGGCTTTCTATGGCCCACTGAGTGAGAGATAACGCACACAGGAGTCAGGAGTGGCACACAAGCCCAGAGGCCAATATTTATCTCCCACTGATTAATGTAGTGATTTTTTCAGGTAGATTTTGGAACCCAAATCAAGCAAAAAAAATAATAGGCTTTCTATGGCCCACAATTGGAGAGAGAGAGAGAGATGGCACACCCAGGAGTCAAGACTGGCACACAAGCAGAAAGGGCAATATTAATCTCCCACTCATTTTTTTTTTTTTTTTTTTCAGGGAGACTTTAGGAAAAAAAAATAATAGAATAAAATGATTTTTTCAGGAAGAATTTAGAAACCAAATAAAATAAAATGATTTTTTCAGGGAGAATTTAGAAAACAAATAAAACAAAAAAAGGCTTTCTATGGCCCACTGAGTGAGAGATGACGCACACAGGAGTCAGGAGTGGCACACAAGCCCAGAGGCCAATATTTATCTCCCACTGATTGATGTAGTGATTTTTTCAGGTAGATTTTGGAACCCAAATCAAGCTAAAAAAATAATAGGCTTTCTATGGCCCACAATTGGAGAGAGAGAGAGAGATGGCACACCCAGGAGTCAAGACTGGCACACAAGCAGAAAGGGCAATATTAATCTCCCACTGATTTGTTTTTTGTTTTTTTTTTCAGGGAGACTTTAGGAAAAAAAAATAATAGAATAAAATGATTTTTTCAGGAAGAATTTAGAAACCAAATAAAATAAAATGATTTTTTCAGGGAGAATTTAGAAAACAAATAAAACAAAAAAAGGCTTTCTATGGCCCACTGAGTGAGAGATGACGCACACAGGAGTCAGGAGTGGCACACAAGCCCAGAGGCCAATATTTATCTCCCACTGATTGATGTAGTGATTTTTTCAGGTAGATTTTGGAACCCAAATCAAGCTAAAAAAATAATAGGCTTTCTATGGCCCACAATTGGAGAGAGAGAGAGAGATGGCACACCCAGGAGTCAAGACTGGCACACAAGCAGAAAGGGCAATATTAATCTCCCACTCATTTTTTTTTTTTTTTTTTTCAGGGAGACTTTAGGAAAAAAAAATAATAGAATAAAATGATTTTTTCAGGAAGAATTTAGAAACCAAATAAAATAAAATGATTTTTTCAGGGAGAATTTAGAAAACAAATAAAACAAAAAAAGGCTTTCTATGGCCCACTGAGTGAGAGATGACGCATACAGGAGTCAGGAGTGGCACACAAGCCCAGAGGCCAATATTTATCTCCCACTGATTGATGTAGTGATTTTTTCAGGTAGATTTTGGAACCCAAATCAAGCTAAAAAAATAATAGGCTTTCTATGGCCCACAATTGGAGAGAGAGAGAGAGATGGCACACCCAGGAGTCAAGACTGGCACACAAGCAGAAAGGGCAATATTAATCTCCCACTGATTTGTTTTTTTTTTTTTTTTCAGGGAGACTTTAGGAAAAAAAAATAATAGAATAAAATGATTTTGTCAGGAAGAATTTAGAAACCAAATAAAATGAAATGATTTTTTCAGGGAGAATTTAGAAAACACATAAAACAAAAAAAGGCTTTCTATGGCCCACTGAGTGAGAGATGACGCACACAGGAGTCAGGAGTGGCACACAAGCCCAGGGGCCAATATTTATCTCCCACTTTTTTTTTTTTGTTCCAGGGAAAATTTATAAACCCAATAAAAAAAATAATAAATAGGCTTTCTATGGCCCACTATCTGAGAGAGAGAGAGAGATGGCACGCTTAGGACTGGCACACAAGCCCAAAGGCCAATATTAATCTCCCTTTTTTTTTTCAGGGAGAATTTATAAAACCAAAAAAAAATAAATAAATAGGCTTTCTATGGCCCACTATTTGTGAGAGAGATGGCACGCTCAGGACTGGCACACAAGCCCAGAGGCCAATATTAATCTCCCACTTTTTTTTTTTTGTTCCAGGGAAAATTTATAAACCCAATAAAAAAAATAATAAATAGGCTTTCTATGGCCCACTATCTGAGAGAGAGAGATGGCACGCTTAGGTCTGGCACACAAGCCCAAAGGCCAATATTAATCTCCCACTGATTGATTTATTGATTTTTTCAAGTAGAATTTAGAACCCAAATAAAGCAAAAAAAAAAAAAAAAGGGCTTTCTATGGCCCACTGAGTGAGTGATGATGCACACAGGAGTCAGGAGTGGCACACAAGCCCTGAGGCCAATATTTTTCTCCCACTGATTGATGTAGTGATTTTTTCAGGTAGATTTTAGAACCCAAATCAAGCAAAAAAATAAATAGGCTTTCTATGGCCCACTATTTGTGAGAGAGATGGCACGCTCAGGACTGGCACACAAGCCCAGAGGCCAATATTAATCTCCCACTTTTTTTTTTTTTGTTCCAGGGAAAATTTATAAACCCAATAAAAAAAATAATAAATAGGCTTTCTATGGCCCACTATCTGAGAGAGAGAGATGGCACGCTTAGGACTGGCACACAAGCCCAAAGGCCAATATTAATCTCCCACTGATTGATTTATTGATTTTTTCAGGTTGAATTTAGAACCCAAATAAAGCAAAAAAAAAAAAATGGGCTTTCTATGGCCCACTGAGTGAGTGATGATGCACACAGGAGTCAGGAGTGGCACACAAGCCCTGAGGCCAATATTTTTCTCCCACTGATTGATGTAGTGATTTTTTCAGGTAGATTTTAGAACCAAAATCAAGCAAAAAAATAAATAGGCTTTCTATGGCCCACTGACTGAGAGATGGCACACACAGGAGTCAAGAGTGGCACATAAGCCCTGAGGCCAATATTTTTCTCCCACTGATTGATGTAGTGATTTTTTCAGGTAGATTTTATAACCCAAATCAAGCAAAAAAATAAATAGGCTTTCTATGGCCCACTGAGTGAGAGATGGCACACACAGGGAGGGCACTCTAGTACAAATGTCAATCTTAATCTCCCACAAAAAAAAAAAAAAAAAACAGGGAGTGTCCTTCAATTACTATCTCCCTGCAGTAATCTCAGCCAGGTATGGCAGGCAGCAATAAGGAGTGGACTGATGCACAAATTAAATAAAAAGTGTGTACAAACAAAAAAGATAGCTGTGCAGAAAGGAAGGAACAAGAGGATTTGTGCTTTGAGAAAAGCAGTTGGTTTGGACAGCGGCGTACACACAGCAACGCAGCTATCAGGGAGCCTTCTAGGGCAGCCCAATGAGCTACAGCGCTGAGGGTAAAAAAAAAAAAAAAATGTAGCTTCCACTGTCCCTGCACACCGAAGGTGGTGTTGGGCAGTGGAAATCGCTACAGCACAAGCGGTTTGGTGGTTAATGGACCCTGCCTAATGCTATCCCTGCTTCTGACGAAGCGGCAGCAACCTCTCCCTAAGCTCAGATCAGCAGCAGTAACATGGCGGTCGGCGGGAACGCCCCTTTATAGCCCCTGTGACGCCGCAGACAGCAAGCCAATCACTGCAATGCCCTTCTCTAAGATGGTGGGGACCAGGACCTATGTCATCACGCTGCCCACACTCTGCGTTTACCTTCATTGGCTGAGAAATGGCGCTTTTCGCCTCATTGAAACGCGACTTTGGCGCGAAAGTCGCGTACCGCATGGCCGACCCCGCACAGGGGTCGGATCGGGTTTCATGAAACCCGACTTTGCCAAAAGTCGGCGACTTTTGAAAATGAACGACCCGTTTCGCTCAACCCTAGTGACTAACTCAAATACCATACATTATTTAGCAACATTATAAAAAATAGCCAAATACAAACCCACAGTCATGTTGAAAAGACATATTCTTTCTCCCTGACATGCATCTGGGCTCGAACCCTTGAGCCTGTGCTTGGCTTCTCTGTCTGCCATGCCACAGCAAATACATGTTTTCTCACGGTATTTAGTTTCTGTTATCCTTTCTTCAGTCTTTTTAGTGTAGCAGGTGTTTTCATTTATTCATTTGTCCGCACTATCACCTTTTGGGTGCAGCTTTATATACTTCCCCCTGCTGGTATTTGCTGTTCATGATAGTCTCATTTAGATGTCCAACCATACTGCTGTAGTTTAAACCAGCCAGTGAAAGACCAGCTAGGGTTTATCTCTCTTCTGTTTATGTTCTTTACCCAGCACCTTTCTTCTGTTTCTTTTTAGGAAGTATTTTCTTTTTAGGCATATTTTCTATCAGTAAGTACTTAATCTTTTATTTTGTATTTCATGGTTTGTTTTACTCACTCTGGAATCTCTTTCTATTCCAGTACACTTTCCCTTCTGTAGGTATTTTGCACTCTGGCTCTGCCCTCCGGTTCTTTAGGAGAAACGTCAAGCGCTAGATGGCCTTTCAAGTAGCATAGGTCTGAGTTGCCATAGTCTAGTCTATACAGACGATCAGGTTTTAAATACATCAGATAGGGATTATATACATTAGATAGGACTGCTCTATAAGGGTATACCTTGATGATTGGTGGAGCAGCTTAGTATACATTTTTTGCAAAAAAAAAGTATCAACTAAGTACCCTGTTTTTTTCCATCTTCTGACTAGCACTTGCTTATTACTATGATTTTTTTTTTTACAACAGAGTATTTTTGACCTCACTGTGGTCTTTTGTGTCTTCTAGTCTATGGTTAAGGCTATCTCAGCTCATGCAAGAACCACTAGAGACTGCGGGGTCAGGATCTCTGGTCTGTAAAGGAACCGCAGGGTCAGTTGCAGTTTTTTAGTGTGCTACCTATTTTCCTGAGTGAGCTGCTTCACTACCATGGCACTCCCACACCAAGCATTCCAACTCACATTTCAAGTGCCACTTCCTCAGGGAAGCCTGTTTAGTCTCTAATCTGCAAATTGATAACTCTCAATGTTTCAATGATTTTGAAAAAAATGAAGGATCCTTCATAAAGCATCATTAGAATTTATCAGTGATAAGCCTTATCGAAAGAAGCATCAAGTCAGGTATCAAAGACTACATTAAAATCTCCAGCCACCACCGCAAGGCACTCAGTGAATTTTTTATATTTAGTACAATAACAATGACACATACGAATTTGATCCCAGTTGGGGAAATTGATTGGTTATCACTTTACAACATACATTGATTTTCCTAAATAGATATTTAGGCACTCTGTCCTTCTCCTTGACTTTGGTAATACTTATGCCTTTTGATTTATATTTATTGTTGGCACTGTGATACCAGTTAGTGAAGCATCTTTCTCTTAATGCAGGAGTGTGACCTCTTGGGAAGTAGAACAAGAGCGACAAAAAAGCAGGTAGGAAAAAGAAACGCATGAAATATCAAAAAAGTTTAAAGCAAAAAATGTAGCAACTCAATTATCTTAAGTTTTACTTAAGATAAAACCATGTAGGTCACTTTAGTACAGGATCTTCTGATGGCAATAAGAGATGTGTATTACAGGTGCATCTCACAAAGTTAGACTATCATCAAAAAGTTAATTTATTTCAGTTCTTCAATACAAAAAGTGAAACTCATATTATAGAGACATTACAAACAGAGTGGTCTATTTGAAATGTTTATTTGTTAATTTTGGTGATTATGGCTTACAGTCAATAAAATCTCAAAATTCATTATCTCATGGAACAAATGATTTAAAATCCAAAATGTTGGCCTACTGAAATGAATATTCAGTAAATGCACTCAATACTTGGTCAGGGCTCCTTTGGCATCAATTACTGCATCAATGCGGGATGTCAGCCTGTGACACTGCTGAGGTGTTATGAAAGCTAAGGTTGCTTTGATAGCAGCCTTCAGCTCATCTGCATTGTTGGGTCTGGTGTCTCTCATCTTTCTCTTGACAATACACCATAGATTCTCTATGGGGTTAAGGTCAGACAAGTTTGCTGGCCAATTAAGCACAGTGATACTGTTGTTTTTAAACCCGGCATTGGTACTTTTGGACAGGTGCCATGTCCTGCTGGAGAATTAAATTTCCATCTCCAAAAAGCTTGTTGGCAGAGGGAAGCATGAAGTGCTCTAATATTTCCTGGTAGACGGATGCGCTTACTTTGGTCTTGATAAAATACAGTGGACCTACACCAGCAGATGACATGGCTCCCAAAACTTTCATTGCTTCTGGATACTTCACACATCCTGTCCATTTCCTTGTGATCCTCCTAGAGATGATTCTACTCCTTCATTGGAGACCAATTGTGTTTAATTAAACTGATAGGACTTGATTTGGAAAGGCACACACCTGTTTATATAAGACCTCACAGATCACAGTGCATGTCAGACCAAATGAAAATCATGAGGTCAAAGGAACTGGCCAAGAAGCTCAGAGACAGAATCGTGGCAAGGCACAGATCTGGCCAAGGTTACAACAGTACTCAAAGTTCCCAAGAGCACAGTGGCCTCCACAATCCTTAAATGGAAGAAGGACCACCAGAAGTCATGCTAGACCTAGCTGTCCAGCCAAACTGAGCAATCGTGGGAGAAGAGCCTTCATGAGAGAGGTAAAGAAGAACCCCAAGATCACTGTGATTGAGCTCCAGAGATGCAGTAGAATGATGGGAGAAAGTTCCATAAAGTAAACTATTACTGCAGCCCTCCACCAGTTGGGCTTTTATGGCAGAGTGGCCCGATGGAAGCCTCTCCTCAGTGCAAGACATATGAAAGCTCCCATAGAGTTTGCTAAAAAAAAACACATGAAGGACTCCCAGACTATGAGAAATAAGATTCTCTGGTCTGATGAGAGGAAAATAGACCTTTTTGGTGATAATTCTAAGCGGTATGTGTGGAGAAAACCAGGCACTGCTCATCACCTGCCCAATATAATCCCAACAGTGAAACATGGTGGTGGCAGCATCATGCTATGGGGGTGTTTTTCAGGTGCAGGGGCAGGACGACTGGTTGTCATTGAAGGAAAATGAATGCGGCCAAGTACAAATATATCCTGGATGAAAACCTCTTCCAGAGTGCTCTAGACCTCAGACTTGGCCGAAAGTTCACCTTCCAACAAGACAATGACCCTAAACACACAGCTAAAATAACAAAGGAGTGGCTTCAGAACAACTCTGTGACCATTCTTGACTGGCCCAGCCAGAGCCCTGACCTAAATCCAGTTGAGCATCTCTGTAGAGACCTGAAAATGGCTATCCATCAATGTTCACCATCCAACCTGAAGGAACTGGAGAGGATCTGCAAGAAAGAATGGCAGAGGATCACCAAATTCAGATGTGAAAAACTTGCATCATTCCCAAGAAGACTCGTAACTGTACTAGCTCAAAAGGATGCTTCTACTCAATGCTGACCAAAGGGTCTGAATACTTATGACCAAGTGATATTTCAGGGTTTTTTTAAGAAATTTGCAAAAATTACTACATTTCTGTTTTTTTTTCAGTCAAGATGGGGTGCAGAGTGTACATTAATGAGAAAAAAATAACTTTTTTGAATTTACCAAATGGCTGCAATGAAACAAAGAGTGAAAAAATTAAAGGGGTCTGAATACTTTCCATACTCACTGTAGGTGCAAAATTAGTGGAACGACTGTCATTAGACTGGATTCTATTTCCTCTAGTACCCTTGGTTGGGACATGACTCCTGAATATCTTTTTGTATCCCTTTCCTGTTTTATACAGTTCAACTATCTTTTCCTGTAGATCTGTTGACAATTCTATTGTTTGCCCCATCCAGAAACATCAGTGGCTGGATGAAAGATGCAAGAGTCTATCTGGATCCCAGAAACTCACTCAGCTTTTATGCACACATACTGATTAAAACCAAACAGGTCACAGGTGAGGATGTTACCTTTAGTAGCCATTCAAACCCATTTGTGTCAACTTCTGTGCATGTTATCAGGCCAAAATCACCAGGGCATGTGAACTTTTGATCAGGGTCATTTGGATGCTTTGGGTTGTTATTATGATTTAGAAGGAGAAATCACAGTAGTTTGACAATAAATGCTTTACCCAACTATTAATCATGAGTGGAGAAAAAAGTTTTGGTGTTATTCTATTCTCTGAAAAACAAGGCCAAAAAAGCAAATATTCTGTCGGGGTATGTAAACTTTAGAGCACAACTGTATATATGCTGTAGCTGTGCATCAAAATCCCCACTGATCACGACAAAAAATGAGGCTGAAGGGGCCAGCTGATTCTCATGCCCACTTGACCTCTTACTGATCTATTTGGAGAGCTAAGCATGAGCAGCATATTTATTATGCCTAAGTAGAGCTGAATATATCCAATATATACTCTGTGCCTAAGGGTACAGAAAACTGTATGCGCCCAAAAGTGTATTGGCACACAATCAAAGGTTGTTTTATACATTTGGTGTAATGTATGAAAAGTTGTGAAGACAATAAGTGGAGATGTTTCTCATAGGTACCAACCTGATCAATGTTTTATAGCTGAAATGTGTTCCAGTTTTTGTTTCCGCTAGTTTTCATACATGACATTCATTGTGCTGTGTTGACTCCCATATAGATGTGCTAAGTACAGCTCTGTCTACTACAGCGAGTAAATTTATGCAGCCACAGTACTCCGGATTGGTAAGAACATGTACATGCCTCATTGTACTTGGAAGCAGCCTCCTCAAGGGAAATACACAGAAGTGCCATTGACCAATTTGCACAAGCCTACGCACTTCTTCTAGAAACTTCCCAACCAGGCAGAATATATCTTTTGCATGGTTTTGAGCAACAATGGAGTAATTACAGGATACGTCACAGAGAGTGTCAAGGTCTGTGGAGTGTATTACTTAGGTGACAGGCAGTGCTACAGAGCTCAGGTAAAGGCCTTAGCGTGGTAATGACTATGTTCCAATTTGTGTAAAGCTGTGGCCTGAATAGGTCTATGGAGCGTATTAACCCAGTCTCTTAAACATACTTAAAATGTACAGAAACTGGCCAATACCCCACCACCATTTTTTTTTGTAAGAACCCAAATGTAGAAAATGTAAGGGAAGCAACAGTTTGATAAAGAGACAAAAGTCTCATTTAGGAGCCTGGAAAAGTCAGCAATGGTCTTTGTCCAGCACCGGACAATGTAAATTGCTAACGAATATGTATGCCCTATCTAACTAAAACTTTGTGAACAGACATACAGTATGTGCTGACAAGGGACAACTGAACGCTGTTGTGTCTGTGCAACTGCAGGTTGTGGAATGGAGGCCTCAGTGCCTCCATCCTGGACCGTAGAGTGGAATTGACCTAACACAGGTGAAGGCTCAGTGTTTTTTTGTACCCAGGCATTTCGCCCACCTACTGGGGTGCGGTGTACATGAGCTGTATACAGCATATGCTAACAGAGGTATTTTGTCAAATATCCCTTTATAAAGGGATGTGTGGGTAAGATTTTCAAACTATCAGCATATCTAGAGAGCACGTTTCATTATTATTACTATTGTTCTGTGTAAGGCTGAAACATGAAGAATTGTGTGGAGCATATTAATGCATTTGTGTTCCAAAATGTCCAAGTGCAAACCCAAAAAACAGGCTACCAGATAGATGATTAAAGATACCGTGAGAAGGGTAACACAATAAAAAAATTCTAATAATTGAATATTAAGACATTGAAAGTAGAAATTTGACCAGTGCACAATATACAAAGGTTCCCAAAAATTACTCCAAAGGGTCTGTGTCATGCATGCTGAAAGACACCGTGATGGGGATCTCACAAAACATTTTGCAGTTATTACAAGAGGTAGAGATAGACAGTACAAGTTCAACCATTGCACAATGTTCAATGTTTTCCAAAAATTATCCAAGGGGTCTATATCATACACGCTGAAAGATGCCATCATGGGGACATCACAATACACTTAACAGTTATTACAAGAGATAGAGAGTACAAGTTTCACAATTGTACAATGTGCAAAGGTTTCCAAAAATTAGTCAAGGGGTCTATATTAAACATTCTGAAAGATGCCGTTGTGGGGACGTCACTAGTGAAGAGCGAGCATACTTGGTAATGCTCGGTACTCGCACGAGCATCGCTGGACTTGCGGTGCTCGGCGAGCGCCGAGCATTTCCGGGATTGTTCAGCTGGAGTTCTGGTCCATGCCCTGCATGTTTTGCGCTCTTTAGAGTGTCAATCAACCTTCAGGGATTGTGTGCCATGCACTGTAATTCCGCAGCCATGTTGGTTGTGGCATTACAGTGATTGGCTGGCCGTCATCAGGTCTATATCTGTTATGACCTGGTGGTCAGGACAATAATGGACCTGGTGGTTAAGAGCACACAGAATGACCTGATAGTTACTGATAATAAAGGACGAGCTCTGGGACGTGGTAACTCTGCTGACCGCAATCCCTAATCCTATCAAACACACTAGAAATAGCCGTGGATTGCGCCTAACGCTCCCTATGCAACTCGGCACAGCCTAAGGAACTAGCTAGCCCTGAAGATAGAAAAATAAAGCCTACCTTGCCTCAGAGAAATTCCCCAAAGGAAAAGGCAGCCCCCCACATATAATGACTGTGAGTAAAGATGAAAATACAAACACAGAGATGAAATAGATTTAGCAAAGTGAGGCCCGACTTACTGAACAGACCGAGGATAGGAAAGGTTACTTTGCGGTCAGCACAAAAACCTACAAAAAGACCACGCAGAGGGCGCAAAAAGACCCTCCGCACCGACTCACGGTGCGGAGGCGCTCCCTCTGCGTCCCAGAGCTTCCAGCAAGCAAGACAACAATAAGAATAGCAAGCTGGACAGAAAAATAGCAAACCAAAGAAATACAAGCTGGAACTTAGCTTCTGCTGGGAAGACAGGTCACAAGAACGATCCAGGAGTGAACTAGACCAATACTGGAACATTGACAGGTGGCATGGAGCAATGATCTAAGTGGAGTTAAATAGAGCAGCGAGCTAACGAATTAACCTCGTTACCTGTGGAAGGAAACTCAGAAACACCCACCAGAGGAAGTCCATGGACAGAACCAGCCGAAGTATCATTCATGACCACAGGAGGGAGCCCGACAACAGAATTCACAACAATATCAGACCTGGCGCCGCCCTGCTTGTCACATTCATTTCTTGAATCAGATAGTGTAGGGAGAGGTGCTGCCGAGATAGGGTCAGATTTGGGGGTTTCAAAGTTAGTGTGGTATACCATAATGGAATATACAAATCCAGCTAAATCAACAGTCTTTCTAAGGACTAATCACGGGGTATATAGATTGCAGTGCTATGTAGGCAGGGAGTGTATGTGGGTATATACATATCAGTGCAAGGCATGCAGGGACTGTATGTGGGTATATAGATATCACTCCTAGTCAGGCAGGCATTGTATGTGGCATACTTCATTTCATACATCAAGAGGGTCCATTCCATTACTGTCTGCTGCCTATTATATATATTGGAGAAAAGTCAAAACACTGCACTCATCCAGTTCAAATTTGCTAAAGTGAAAATGTTTATTGAAAACGTGAGGGCAGAGACGAAACAGTAAGGCAACAAGTTTAACGTTTCGGCCACTCAGTGGCCTTGTTCACAAATGGTGCTGTAACAAAGAGATAAAAAAAGTGTATGAACATAACATATACATAGTGTACAAAATATATACAAGACTATTTACAAGGATGATACAAGAACTGGAACACTACTAATTTACTTGGTTTGCTGGTCTATCCTATAACCTCTATATTGTATACATCCCTATACTATATGTATTCAGGGGCGGGCTGGGCTGGGTGGCAGAAATGCATATGCCCCCGGCCGGTGTCTAAGCAGCTGCACAGGGCCGCTGGAGGACTGGCAGTGACTAATACATAGCGCACCTGTAGTGCGCGGTGGTGTCATCCCGCCAGCAGCCCTGACATGTAGGCTGCAGGGGTATGTGATGAGCAAGCTCCTATGTGCCACTGCCACTCTGAGGGAGAGAGCCAGCAGCCAAGATGAAAGGTCAGCATACCGGCCTGTGTGTGCACAGAGCTCCTGCTTCTCCTGCTCTTATCTGCTATCCTGGCAGAGAAGGAGAGACGGGGGAGGTGCCCGGACAGAGCAGAGCTGTGAGCAGGAGAAACTGAAGAGCTGCACATGGTCATCAGCCGCCCCTGCACCACAGAGGAGAGTGTGTGATATGTGTATGAGGAGAGTGTGTGATGTGTGTATGAGGAGAGTGTGTGATGTGTGTATGAGGTAACTGGTGTGTGATGTGTGTATGAGGTAACGCTTGTGTGTGTGAGCTGCGTGCGTGTGTGAGCTGCGTGCATGTGTGTGTGAGCTGCGTGCGCCTGTGTGTGAGCTGCGTGCGTGTGTGAGCTGCGTGCATGTGTGTGTGAGCTGCGTGCGCCTGTGTGTGAGCTGCATGCGTGTGTGTGTGAGCTGCGTGCGCGTGTGTGTGAGCTGCGTGCGTGTGTGTGTATGAGCTGCGTGCGTGTGTGTGTATGAGCTGCGTGCGTGTGTGTGTGAGAGCTGCGTGCGTGTGTGTGTGAGAGCTGCGTGCGTGTGAGAGCTGCATGCGTGTGTGTGTGAGAGCTGCGTGCGTGTGTGTGTGCGAGCTGCATGCGTGTGTGTGTGAGAGCTGCGTGCGTGTGTGTGAGCTGCATGTGTGTGTCATTATACAGTGGGCTTGTGCGTGTGCCTGTCATTATTCAGTGGGGCTGTGTGGGTATGTCATTATACAGTGGGGCTGTGCGTGTGTGTGTGTGTGAGCTGCGTGCGTGTGTGAGCTGCGTGCGTGTGTGTGTGAGCTGCGTGCGTGTGTGTGTGAGCTGCGTGCGTGTGTGTGTGAGCTGCGTGCGTGTGTGTGTGTGAGCTGCGTGTGTGTGTGAGAGCTGCGTGCGTATGTGTGTGAGCTGCATGTGTGTGTCATTATACAGTGGGGTTGTGCGTGTGCCTGTCATTATACAGTGGGGCTGTGTGGGTATGTCATTATACAGTGGGGCTGTGCGTGTGTGTGAGCTGCGTGCGTGTGTGTGTGAGATGCGTGCGTGTGTGTGTGAGCTGCGTGCGTGTGTGTGTGAGCTGCGTGCGTGTGTATGAGCTGCGTGCGTGTGTGTGTGAGCTGCGTGCGTGTGAGCTGCATGTGTGTGTGTGAGCTGCGTGTGTGAGCTGCGTGCGTGTATGTGAGCTGCGTGCGTGTGTGTGTATGAGCTGCGTGCGTGTGAGCTGCGTGCATGTGAGCTGCGTGCGTGTGTGTGAGCAGCGTGTGTGTGTGAGCTGCATGCGTGTATGTGACCTGCGTGCGTGCGTGTGTGTGTGAGAGCTGCGTGCATGTGTGTGTGAGAGCTGCATGCATGTGTGTGTGAGCTGCGTGCGTGTGTGTGAGCTGCGTGCGTGTGTGAGAGCTGCGTGCGTGTGTGTGTGAGAGCTGCATGCGTGTGTGTGCGAGAGCAGCGTGCGTGTGTGTGTGAGCTGCGTGCGTGTGTGTGAGCTGCGTGCGTGTGTGAGCTGCGTGCGTGTGTGTGTGAGAGCTGCGTGCATGCGTGTGTGTGTGTGAGAGAGCTGCGTGCGTGTGTGTGTGAGCTGCATGTGTGTGTGTGATTATACAGTGGGCTTGTGCGTGTGCCTGTCATTATACAGTGGGGTTGTGCGTGTGGCTGTCATTATACAGTGGGGTTTTGCGTGTGCCTGTCATTATACAGTGGGGCTGTGTGGGTATGTCATTATACAGTGGGGCTGTGCGTGTGTGTGTGTGAGCTGCGTGCGTGTGTGTGTGAGATGCGTGCGTGTGTGTGTGAGCTGCGTGCGTGTGTATGAGCTGCGTGTGTGTGAGCTGCGTGTGTGTGTGTGAGCTGCGTGCGTGTGTGTGTGAGCTGCGTGCGTGTATGTGAGCTGCGTGCATGTGTGTGTGAGAGCTGCGTGCGTGTGTGTGTGAGAGCTGCATGCGTGTGTGTGCGAGAGCTGCGTGCATGTGTGTGTGAGAGCTGCGTGCGTGTGTGTGTGAGAGCAGCATGCGTGTGTGTGCGAGAGCTGCGTGCATGTGTGTGTGAGCTGCGTGCGTGTGTGTGAGCTGCGTGCGTGTGTGAGCTGCGTCCGTGTGAGAGCTGCGTGCATGCGTGTGTGTGTGTGAGAGAGCTGCGTGCGTGTGTGTGTGAGCTGCATGTGTGTGTCATTATACAGTGGGCTTGTGCGTGTGGCTGTCATTACACAGTGGGGTTGTGCGTGTGCCTGTCATTATACAGTGGGGCTGTGTGGGTATGTCATTATACAGTGGGGCTGTGCGTGTGTGTGTCATTATACAGTGGGGCTGTGCGTGTGTGTGTGTGTGAGCTGCGTGTGTGTGTGTGAGCTGCGTGTGTGTGTGAGCTGCGTGCGTGTGCGTGTCATACAGTGGGGCCGTGCGTGTGTGTCATTATACAGTGGGGCTGTACGTGTGTGTCATTATACAGTGGGGCTGTGTGGGTATGTCATTATACAGTGGGGCTGTGCGTGTGTGTGTCATACAGTGGGGCTGTGGGTGTGTGTATGTCATTATACAGTGGGGCTGTGCATGTGTGTCATTATACAGTGGGGCTATGTGTGTGTGTCATTATAAAATGGGGCTGTGTGTGTGTCATTATACAGTGGGGCTGTGCGTGTGCCTGTCATTATACAGTGGGGCTGTGCGTGTGCCTGTCATTATACAGTGGGGCTGTGCATGTGCCTGTCATTATACAGTGGGGCTGTGTGTGTGTCATTATACAGTGGGGCTGTGTGTGTGTGTCATAATACAGTGGGGCTGTGTGTGTGTCATTATACAGTGGGGCTGTGCGTGTGCCTGTCATTATACAGTGGGGCTGTGCGTGTGCCTGTCATTACACAGTGGGGCTGTGTGTGTGTCATTATACAGTGGGGCTGTGAGTGTGCCTGTCATTATACAGTTGGGCTGTGCGTGTGCCTGTCATTATACAGTGGGGCTGTGTGTGTGTGTCATTATACAGTGGGGCTGTGTGGGTGTAATTATACAGTGGGGCTGTGTGGGTGTCATTATACAGTGGGGCTGTGCGTGTCATTATACAGTGGGGCTGTGCGTGTCATTATACAGTGGGGCTGTGCGTGTCATTATACAGCGGGGCTGTGCGTGCGTGTGTGTCATTATACAGTGGGGCTGTGTGTGTCATTATACAGTGGGGCTGTGCATGTGTGTCATTATACAGTGGGGCTGTGCGTGTGTCTGTCATTATACAGTGGGGCTGTGCGTGTGTGTGTGTCATTGTTGCATTCACTCTGTCATTCTTTGGACTGCAGACTTGTGCTTCTCACATTGCTGGCAGTGCTGTGGTCATTTGGCAGGTGTGTGGCTGTAAGTTTGTGATTTGCATACATGCGGTCACATGCCGACTAGACTTGCATGGCCTAATGCAACTGTATTGAACAAGGCCCAAAACAGTCTAGTCGAAATGTGGCTGGGAATATATATATCGCATGCTTGCAGTCACAAGACCACCTGTTGCCGGCACCAGAGAATCTTCACAGCGCACGATATGAGGATTCACACATAGTGTCTGTAGACATGTAGCATAAGATCCAACAACCCCTTTAAGGATGAGCCGCTACTCATGGGCCACTGCTGTGTGCTTGCCCCCAGGCCAAAATTTGCCAGTCAGCCCCTGTATGTATTACAGCCAACCTGACCCTTGACAGATGTCTTAATACTATTGCTGGACTGTACTTTATCTACCGACCATTGAATAATAAGGCAGTATATCCGTCATCAGGGTAATTACTTATTCCTATATATGTATACATACTCCCAAATTCATGTGACTTTGAACACCTTTATTTTAATTGACTTCACCATCTACTTCTCTAGCTACAGATTTTTCTGTTTATTTCATATAGGCTACAGCCGCACTACCCTTACCTGGCTACATATAACTTTATCCCTGTTCTTACATGACGCGTCATAAACAGTCTTTGAGGGTATGTTAATAAATCTCTTACCTCCTATCAGATCCTCTCACCTGTGGAGATCCTATCCTCTATAAACCCAACCTCTTTTTCTTTATATCCATTGGGTATATTATTGATTGCATGATCAGTAGAACCTTTTTCTCCCTTCTACGTGATATGACATGGGTTCCAGTTCTTGTATCATCCTTGTAAATAGTCTTGTATATATTTTGTACACTATGTATATGTTATGTTCATACACGTTTTTTTATCTCTTTGTTACAGCACCATTTGTGAACAAGGCCACTGAGTGGCCGAAACGTTAAACTTGTTGCCTTACTGTTTCGTCTCTGCCCTCACATTTTCAATAAACATTTTCACTTTAGCAAATTTGAACTGGATGAGCGCAGTGTTTTGACTTTTCTCTAGTAACTGGGGGTCTCTGGATCCCGTTCACTAGCACCATCAAAAACCACCTACTTGTCGAGTGCTAGCTCTTTGTATTTTCAAGTATTATATATATTGACCGTATATACATAGCCCCAGGTATCAGTGGGCAGGAATAAGTTTTTTTGTATCTTAATCCTTTTATTCTAAAGAAATCCAGAGTACACATTTTTTCTCCATTTGCTTGCTGACACTGCAGAATACAGACAGATCTTTTTCATGGTACGGCGTGAAAATCCCACTGTTTTAAAAGGATTTGGCTGTCCCAGCGATCACATCTGAGTGCACAAAATATTCTGCCATTTTTGTGGCACTGTAAAATTTATTTGGAGTGTCTTATACAATTTCTTGACACCATTTTGCTACCAAAAAATATTTAACTGCCAAAAAAATATTTAGCTACAGGGCAGATATTTTCCACAGGGTTTTGTCCACCACACGGATCACATATCATTGGGGTCAAAGTTGTGCCATTTCAGGCCTCCATAGAATTGTTTTTGTTGTGTCTTAGCCTACTTATTGACACAATTTTACTGGCCAAAAAAAATAAAAATGCAGGCTAGATATTGGAAATTGTGGTATCTCAGTCACACACCTCATCTATCTGTGGGCTACAAATTGTTACATTTGATGCCTCCATTCAACTGTTTTTGCTGTTCTTGACACTATTTTGATGTAAAAAAAAAATAAAAATACAGGCCACATATTTTACAGTGTGGTATCTCCGTCACCCACCTCATCTATCTGTGGGCTAGAAATTGTGGTATTTCAGGCCTACATTGAAATGTTTTTGCTGTGTGCTACCCTAGTTAGTGACACTATTTTGCTGTAAAAAAATAAAAATACAGGCCACATATTTTACAGTATGGTATCTCAATCACACGACTCAGCTACCTGTGGGCTAAAAATTGTGGCATTTCAGGCCTACATTGAACTGTTTTTGCTGCGTGGTACTATGGTATCCCACAAAGTGGCAATTTCTATGGGATACCGTATATATAGTGTTTTCAAATAAATTCTGTGAATTTTTATGTGGACTGTGCATTTTAAATACATTGCATGCAGCACAAAAATGGTTTATTTTCTCCTTCCCAGCTTGATCAGGTAACCCAGCTCTGTTTTAATAGAGAAGGTTCTGGAAAATGCCTCAGCCAATGACTGCAGCTCTACAGTCACATAGAAGGGGGAGTAGCAAAGTTCTGGGGAAGAGTTTTAAATTTGAAGTAGCAGTTGGTGGTCAAACATCTTGAGAAGAGGAAGCCATTTTGTAGGTGTAGGAATTAACTTCTCTCTTCCTGCCGGCTTTGCTTAAAAAGGGGACTGGCACGGAAAGGGGAGTTAATAGTCTTCATAAGAGGAAGACTACCATTGCACCTCTAGTAGGTAGAATTACCTCAGGGCAGAAACAGATCACAGTGCTGAAGAAGAGATAATCAGACTTAATAAGAACCGAGGTTACTAAGATCTGCCTGTCTGCAGGTACACAGCAATCATCAACCATGAGTGTAGTCCTGTACCTCAGTTTACTGCTGTTTGTAAATAATAATTTGCCCCATTACCTTCAGTAAAAAGACTTCTGTTTTAAGTTCTTATGGCTGCTTCATGACTGGGGCTCAAATGCACCAACTACTACCAACATCATAATCTTCTTCCTAGAGGCAGTTACTGCACAGATAGAAAGTCTGAGAAGCAGAGGGTGAACACTTGGGCAGTCTTGTCCTCTATCAGCGGATTACGAAGGCGAAAGCTTCTATATTAAATCATGACTGGAAAAGCCAGAGCAAGAGCACATGGAAAAGCACGGGGCCAGGACTCACAACCACCCAAGCCTGGTGTTCCTGGTCCCAGATTCTGACAAGCCATCATCTACTAATACTGAACTTGCTGGACGAGGACATCAAAAAGCAGCCCCTGCAGTTGCTAGACATGGCAGCTAGAGATTTTGACATTTCGGCTGGATTTCAAGATGTGTCAATTGGAGAGCGTGGTGGTCGTAGATGTGACTTCCATGACATGGGTGTTTTCACTAGACAATCCATCCAACATGTCATAGAATCAAAATGTTTTTTCTGGCAACTCTATTCAGCTATGCACAAACTATGTCAAATTGATTGCTAGTGTGACGCCCGAGAGACCGGGATACCCAGCACCGGACCAATGGGGTCTGTCTCTTGAGGGGGATGTCACGGGTGGCTTGACCCGGTG
Source organism: Ranitomeya imitator (assembly GCF_032444005.1). NCBI lineage: Eukaryota > Metazoa > Chordata > Amphibia > Anura > Dendrobatidae > Ranitomeya > Ranitomeya imitator. The sequence continues at coordinate 662,934,588 of NC_091284.1, read as the reverse complement.
CTGTAGCCTCAGGCAATGCACAGTGTAAAAGGGTATCGTGAGGGAACAGGCACTTACTTGATCAGCAGCAGGTTCTCCCAGCGGTGATGATCCCAATCCTGGATAGATGGCTATTGTCCAAATGAAAGACTGAGGCACTGAAACGTTTAACCAGTTTACTTTAACAAAAAAAAGGATTTACAACCAGTCCTGTCACCGGAGTCTGTATGGGAACTCTGAGTTACTTTGACCCTGCCGGGGTCTTCGCCTCTTATTGTACGCAATATCTGTGTGGCCCTGCTGCTGTATGTGAACTGGCTGCCGGCCCAATCTGTCCCCTCCGGGTCCTGGTTCGACGGGCAACCCGAGTCCTTTTATCGGCTTACCCCCTCCGGGAGTACCGCTGAACTCTGTGTCTGTTGCTGCGTCCGACCCTAGTGAAGCTGATATCACCTCACGTTTTTCCGGTTGCTGTATTATATGTAATGAATACAGCCACGGATCCGGTATCCGTCTTTGCGCCTGTTCTGGGTAGTGATTAATGCTACCCGGTTCTCACAATGTCCTTTTTCTCTATCCCTCTTCTCCTCAGGCCGGTGATTTGGGCCTGGAAACCGTCATAGGGCTGTTAGAAATTCAGCTGTATGACCTCTCACTTTCAGCTCCTTAGCCCAACTGCCCAACTGCCAGCTCTTCTCTCAGACCAGAATGGATCAAGGGGAGTCTCTGGAGCTCCCCCTTCTGGCCGGAGGAGGTAGTGCAGTCTTGCTATTTTAGTATTTGTATTCAGTGTCAGTAACTATATTTGTGGCAAATACCTCTAGGGGTGCCACATTCCCCCTTAGTTAAGAACAGTACTCCGGGACTGTGGGACGATAACATTTTGAAATAACAATTAATATGTACAGAGTCTTAAAAATGAAAAGTTACAAAAACCACTCAAGGAAACAAAAATAGAGTTCTGTAAAAAGTCACTTCAAATAGCGTCCATTAATACAGTTCTATCCTTGAAGGTACTAGGAAAGGCACTGCACTTTGTGTCCAAGAATTTAGTTCCATTTTTCCAACGGAGTTATCAATATAACGTCTAAAGAAAGTTCAAAAAGAGCAAAAAGCAAAGTTCAAAAAGCAGTCTTTCCGGAGCTTTGATTTAGTGCCTCCGGGCTGATAAAAAGTTCAAGAATATGCAAGAAGTTCATACAGACAAGTCTCTGTAGGTACTGGGCTTAAACGTTGCAGAATGATAACAATGACTATAGTTTTATAGTTGGTAATCTGCATACCTGGCCGGTAATTGACCCTGGGTACTACGCTGTGATCTACGTAACAGCGGTATCTCTCCATGTGGTGTACTACTGTCTACTGCGGATGTAGTATCTGCCCGCTCTGCTAAAGATAATTCCACGACTATGGAGTTGGCAAGTCCACCGTGAATGGGATCACTCTGATCAGGAATCTGTTCTTCCTGGCCTGGAATCTCCTGTAGTACGGGGTCAGCCTCTTCCTGTCTTGGGACTTCTGGTATTGGGTTCGGTGTTGGGTAAAAGGCCACCATGGGAACCACTACTGCACCATGGTATGTTAGTAGGGTTTTGGGAAAGTCTCCTATACAGGTGTGATACATTTCCTCTTCTTTTTCCTTTACTGGTTGGACCTGCATGGGTTGAATAACTTCTGGTTCTGGCTGGACAACTTCTGTCTCTTTCAATGCTTCCGGACATAATTTAAGATTGTCTCTTGACACTAGTACAGATGATAAGCCCCCGTTTTTGCTAATGATACACATTTTAGGATTATCCATTCTTGTTGGTAAAACTGTGTAGGGTACGGCTTCCCACTGATTGTCTAGTTTATTGGTTCGACGATTTCTCTTGAGCACTTGGTCACCCGGTCTTAATGGGGTCGCTAGAGCATTCTGGTTGAGAGTTCGCTCTTGTCTTTCTCTAGTTTGCTGAAGGCTTCTTTCCACACTCTCTTGCACTTGGCGATACTGCTTTTGCCGTATGATATCCCAATTGGAGTCTTGGACTTCTGCGTCTGGTTTCAGAATTCCCATTTCTAGATCGATTGGTAATTGGCCGGGTCTTGCACGCATAAGGTAAGCTGGGGTGCAATTGGTGGAACTCACCGGGACATGATTATACAGATCCACCAAGTCAGGCAATTTCTCTGGCCATTGATTCCTTTCTGCCTCAGGTAAAGTCTTTAGTAGTTCTATTACAATATGGTTCATCTTCTCGCATAAGCCGTTTGTTTGTGGATGATAGGCCGCCGTCCGGATCTTTTTGCAACCATACATATTACAGAATTCTCTGAAGATCTCTGATTCAAAGGCTGTACCTTGGTCGGTGAGAACCTGTTCCGGATATCCATGGGGTCTACAAAAGTACGTTTGGAATGCTTTGGCTGCTGTTTTTGCTGTCAGATCTTTTACGGGTACTACTACCAAGAAGCGTGAATAATGGTCCACGATGGTCAAGGCATAGACATAGCCGGACCGGCTTGGTGTCAACTTCACGTGGTCCATGGCTACAAGTTCAAGTGGTTGTTTGGTGATTATGGGCTGCAGTGGTGCTCTTTGGTTCTTTTGATCGTTTCTTCTGAGGTTGCACGGGCCACAATTTCTGCACCACTGTTCGATTGATTTTCTCATCCCGACCCAGTAAAATCTTTCTCTTAGAAGTACTTCTAACTTTTTCCAACCGAAGTGACCAGCACCATTATGGTAAGCTTCGAGGACCATCTTGACATCTTGTTTAGGCACGATAATCTGCCAAACCAATTCATGTGTTTTCGGATTGGTGTACCTTCTACAGAGCTTCCCTTGATACAGGAACATTTTGCCTCTCTCTTTCCAGAGTTGATGCGTCTCTTCTGGGGCATCCTCATCGGGATATGCACTTTGCTCAGTTAACAGTTCCTTCACCAACTTCACAGCCGGATTGCTGTCTTGGGTGTCAGCCCATCTATGGTGTGCTAACGGATTAAAATTCACCTTTGTTGTTTCTGATAGGTACTTGACTGATGATGTTTTGCCTTGGGATGATGGAAGGCTGGTAGTTCAATTTCTTCAAGCTCCCCCGTTTCTTCTTCTACAGCTCTCAAGTGTGGCATCCGGGATAGGGCATCGGCATTTCCATTCTTGCGACCTGCTTGATACTTGATCTTGAAGTTGTAATTAGATAACCGGGCTATCCATCGCTGTTCTAACGCACCTAATTTGGCTGTGTCCAGGTGGGTCAACGGATTGTTGTCAGTATAGACAATAAATTCTGCAGCAGCCAGATAGTGTTTGAAATGTTCAGTCACAGCCCAAACTACTGCCAGTAGTTCCAATTTGAAGGAGCTATAATTTTCTGGATTTCTTTCAGTAGGCCGGAGCTTTCTACTTGCAAAGGCGATGACTTTCTCCCGACCTTCTTGCTTTTGTGACAGCACCGCTCCTAGTCCCACATTACTGGCATCGGGGTAGAGGATGAAAGGTTGATGGTAATCTGGGTATGCCAGAACCTCTTCTCCGGTTAGTGCCTTCTTTAGTTGTTCAAAGGAGTCTTCCCTTTCATCGTTCCACTGAAAAGGAGGGTTTCGGTTTGAAGGTTTCTTCGTCTGCCCTACCAAGGCGTCTTGCAAGGGTGCTGCCAATTTGGTAAATCCTTTTATAAATCTGCGATAGTAACCCACCAATCCCAGGAATTGCCTCACTTCTTTTGCGTTGGTAGGTCTTGGCCAATCCCTTATGGCGCTTATTTTCTCGGGATCCGGTGCTACTCCCTCCGAACTCACGATGTGTCCCAGGTACTGTACCTTTGGCTTGAGAAGGTGACATTTGGATGGCTTGATTTTCATGCCATACCTGGATAAGGCTTCGAACACTTCTGCCAGGTCTATTAAGTGTTGTTCGTAAGTCTTTGAGTAGACGATCACATCATCTAGGTACAGGAGGACGGTCTCGAAGTTCTTGTGTCCGAGGCAGCATTCCATCAGCCGCTGGAAGGTACCGGATGCGTTGCAGAGTCCGAATGGCATGCGATTAAATTCACATAGACCCATTGGTGTGGTGAATGCCGTCTTTTCCTTATCTCTCTCAGCCACAGGGACTTGCCAATACCCGCTTGTTAAGTCTAAGGTGGAAAAATAATTAGCAGATTTCAAAGCAGTCAAGGACTCTTCTATCCTAGGCAAGGGGTAGGCGTCTTTATGGGTGATGTTATTAATCCGCCGGTAGTCTACGCACATTCTCATGGTTCCGTCCTTTTTTTTGACAAGCACTAGAGGGGCCGCCCAGGGGCTACAGCTGTCTCTTATTACCCCGGCCTTTTTCATCTCCCTCAGCATATCTTTTGCACATTGATAGTGAGCGGGCGGTATGGGTCTATATCTTTCTTTTATTGGGGGATGGTCACTGGTGGGGATTGTGTGTTCTACCCCTTCTATCCGTCCGAAGTCCAATGGGTGTTTACTGAAGACTTGTTCATATTCCGTCACTAGCCTATACACCCCTTGTTTTTGATGGGTAGGTGTTGAATTTATGCCCACGTGTAGCTGTTGACACCAATCCTCCAATTCTCCGTCTGAGCCGTTGCCTTCCACCTGACAGGTTGGTTCTAAGGGCTCAATGGTTGTGATGGCATTGTTGTCAACAGCATATAGCTTTGCCACTGTAGCATACCTTGGCAAAGTGACCTCTTTCTCTCCACAGTTCAAAAGTCGTACCGGCACTCGTCCCCGGTGTACCTCGACTACCCCTCGTGCTGTGAGTATAGTGGGCCTGCTGTCGGTGTACACTGGTTCTATTAAGGCTTGATAATCTCGTCCCTTAGTACCAATGGCTGCTCTACACCATACCAGCATTTCTGTTTTTGGTGGGATTACAATAGATGTTGGATCACTTACCCTCACACTGCCGATTTCTCCACCTGCAACTTCTACCTGTTGCCTTAACATCAATACTTTTATTTCCCTTTGGAGAACTCTCTGCTGGCAGGATTGGGCAGTTTCAGCAATTTGCTGTAAGACAGAAATAACTTCGGAAAAGCAGTTCTCTAACACATTCATTCCTATCAATACAGTTGGTTCACAGTTCCGCCGGTCAACATCAACAACAACTATACCCTGTTTCTTCAATTCTACTTTACCAATCTTTATGGTCATCTCCCTGAATCCTAGTTTCGGTACCAACTTACCATTACTGGCCCATATATCTAGTTCAACATCAGAGGGCCCTTTATCAATATCTGCATCAGCCCAGTACCTCTTATAAAGGATATACGGTATAGATGAAATCTGGGAACCTGTGTCCAGCAAAGCGTTGAGGGGAATTCCGTCCAGCACGATAGGGATAATGGGTCGTCCTCCGATGTACCTGTCATGCCAGGGTGTTGGGCCTTGAAAGTTCATTCCTGCGAAGCGGCCCGCATTCACAGGGGATTCCCGTTTAAATCACAATCTCGTGCAAAGTGGCCTGGCTGCTGGCAACGGCGGCAAATGGGCTGTCCATCCGGTTGGTAGCGGTCGCGGGGTCGTCCTCTCCATGTCGGGTATCTCCGGGGTCTCATCCATGGAACATCCTCTCTACGGTTTGCAAACTCTATCTTGGGTCCTCTCATCTCCTGCATGGTTTTAGCCATTGAAGCAAAAACATCAGTTAAAGAGTCAAGCTTTTGTTGAAGAGCCTCATTAGTACTGGGCCCTAGGGGCTTAGCAATGGCCCCGGACATAGCTGATGTCACTGGCACTCCCTGTTGTTGAGGTGCCTCTGCCATAGGTTGCGCAGGATCCTGATCCCGAGGTGCCTCTGCCAGCTGGAGACGTATAGCGCTCTCCTTTAATTGAGCAAATGTCAATTCAGGGTTCTTAAAAACAAGCATGCTCACATGCCCCCGGTGAGAAGGGGTGTAGAGTCCCTCCATAAATTGATCTCTTAGCAGTTTATCCGCTCCGGTGTTAAAAATGGGTTCAGCCAGTGTAAGTGATTTAAGGGCTTCCTGCAGGTTTAAGGCAAAGTCTCTCACGCCCTCATTAACTTTTTGTTTGCAATTAAAGAATCGTATTTTAGCTTTGCTGCTGGCAGTGGTTTCAAATGTAGCTTTTAATCCAGCAAATATGCGTTCAACAGTGCCTTTTAGATCAGCTGCCCATGCTGTGACTTCTCGCTTAGCATGGCCACTTAACTGCATCATCAGGAGACTAACACGCTGAACTTCACCCACGGGGAACATGTTAAAATGGGCCAGCATCTTTTCTCTGAAATCGTCAAGGGTATTAGGCTCACCTTCATACATTGGAAGCCATGGGCCACCTGGGGTATATGGCATCAGCACCGGCATGATGGGCGCCACTCCTTGCACCGCTGCGCTACCAGACGCTCTATCGACACTCTGTCTTTCAGCTGCATTAGGGCCGCCGGGTGCTGCGGCGTCTCCGTGCTGCGACATACTGTGCCCCCTTAGTTAATCCGGACCCTTCCGGTCCTCCGCTTCCGTCGGGATAGTGTAGATTTGTTCTGCTGTGCAGCAGGATTGGTTTTCCCCTTGCTCTGACGTCAGAGCTCTCAGCTTGGTGCCGCCCACAATGACACGCCCCCTGCTGCTCCCGCCCGCCGCGCGCTCTGTAATGGCGGATTCTGAAGTTTTTCAGTTAGACTGGGGCTCAGGTAATGGCGTAGCTCAATTAACAGTCTCGCGCCTAACGGTTATGAGGTGATTACCTCAGGGGATGGCGGCCATCTTTACTCCATTATAACCAATGGGGAAAAGTCACTTTCAATAGTTTTTAATGGGAAATGGAATTTTCTTTAATAAAGTCAATTTTCACGATTTTTCATCCAAGTTTTCAAAGTTTTGGGCTCCAATCACGGCACACAATACTCGGTATATGGGCTGGCTCCATCCTGTTCGTGACGCCAATTGTGACACCCGAGAGACCGGGGTACCCAGCACCGGACCAATGGGGTCTGTCTCTTGAGGGGGATGTCACGGGTGGCTTGACCCGGTGCTGTGGCCTCAGGCAATGCACAGTGTAAAAGGGTATCGTGAGGGAACAGGCACTTACTTGATCAGCAGCAGGTTCTCCCAGCGGTGATGATCCCAATCCTGGATAGATGGCTATTGTCCAAATGAAAGACTGAGGCACTGAAACGTTTAACCAGTTTACTTTAACAAAAAAAAGGATTTACAACCAGTCCTGTCACCGGAGTCTGTATGGGAACTCTGAGTTACTTTGACCCTGCCGGGGTCTTCGCCTCTTATTGTACGCAATATCTGTGTGGCCCTGCTGCTGTATGTGAACTGGCTGCCGGCCCAATCTGTCCCCTCCGGGTCCTGGTTCGACGGGCAACCCGAGTCCTTTTATCGGCTTACCCCCTCCGGGAGTACCGCTGAACTCTGTGTCTGTTGCTGCGTCCGACCCTAGTGAAGCTGATATCACCTCACGTTTTTCCGGTTGCTGTATTATATGTAATGAATACAGCCACGGATCCGGTATCCGTCTTTGCGCCTGTTCTGGGTAGTGATTAATGCTACCCGGTTCTCACAATGTCCTTTTTCTCTATCCCTCTTCTCCTCAGGCTGGTGATTTGGGCCTGGAAACCGTCATAGGGCTGTTAGAAATTCAGCTGTATGACCTCTCACTTTCAGCTCCTTAGCCCAACTGCCCAACTGCCAGTTCTTCTCTCAGACCAGAATGGATCAAGGGGAGTCTCTGGAGCTCCCCCTTCTGGCCGGAGGAGGTAGTGCAGTCTTGCTATTTTAGTATTTGTATTCAGTGTCAGTAACTATATTTGTGGCAAATACCTCTAGGGGTGCCACACTAGACACCAGTGGGTCTTGTACCATTACCATGTTGACTATAGTCCACAGATGGAATCTTGATCCCTGAGGTCAGCTTTACTTTACCAGCATGATGAATTAATAGGAAAAGCACGTGCTTTTGATGGAGCTGTTCTTTTCTTGCCAAAGAAACTAAATAATATAAATGAGGTGGTTAGCCGCACACGCAATGGAGAAATAGTAAAGATTACAATTACTTTGACAAATGAGTTACCACCAACTTCACCAACCTGCTTTCACTTTTACAACATTATATTCCAAAGGCTTCTGAAGATGATGAATATGAAGCAAATTGGTCTGAATTATCACGCAACCTATCTGTGTGGCAAGGATTTCCAACCTCAATTTTGCAATATGAGACTAGTATTATGTTGTACATTGATGTGAGCCACAAAGTCCTTCGAAGTGAAACTGTTCTGGATGTAATGTACAATTGGCACTTGAAAATTGGATCACATGCCTTCTATGATGCTTGCAGTAAAGAACTGATTGAACAGATAGTTCTTACCAAATGCAACAATTGTACATATCGTATTGATGATATCAACTGGATTTAACTCCGGAGTCTACTTACAAGTCAGATGACTGTGAAATCAGTTTTATCGATTACAAAAATCAATATAACAAGCAAATCACAGACCTGAAACAGCCTGCTCTCATACACAATCCCAAAAAAGCAATAGGTCAAGGAAAAATGTCATCAGGGCCTATTATTCTGATTCCAGAATTCTTCAATTTAACAGGTTTAATTGATAGAATGAGAGCTGAATCGCCAGTTTCAAATTCGAGCTGTTTTGGGCGCTGCTCGAGTCGTTCGGCGAACTCAAACAATTTGCTTAAAATTCGGCTGTTCAAATTTCTGTTCAATAACTGTTCGTTCACCAAAAGCCTAACTTGATTTGCACATTAAAACTGTTTATCATTGTTAATAGACTGTTTCAGTGTATAGTGGTCCGGGGGGGTCCTCACTGCTGCAGCTTACTTTTAGACGGCACCGCTGCTGCTGTGGGCGCTATACAGTCTAAGAGTGATTTTTTTGGAGCAAACTTTCAGAGAGATAGGTTTAGGGAGTCAGAAGGAGTCGGGACTAGTTGTAATATCAGCCCTTTTCAGGGTAGGTTACAGTAGTTCATAGCACTGTTTGCCAGGCAGGTCCGTGCCAGTGCTGAGCAAGTGTTTGTCACAGCATTTGGTGTAATCTAGCTCAGCCAATCCTTTTGGGCTGGTAGCATTGTCTGATAGTCATCTGAGTAGCCCGCCTGTGAAGCTAACTACACCGCCTGTGTATCTCAATTTTTACTGCATCTAACCCAGTTAATAGTTTTGGGCCTAGGAGCAGTGTCTGCACGTCAGCAGAGTGGCCCGCCTGTGAAACTAACAATACCGCCTGTGTATCTCTATTTTTACTGCATCTAATCCAGTTAATAGTTTTGGGCCTAGGAGCAGTGTCTACAAGTCAGCAGAATAGCCGGCCTGTGAAACTTACTACACCGCCTGTGTATCTCAATTTTTACTGCATCTAATCCAGTTAATAGTTTTGGGCCTAGTACCAAAGTTTGGCCACTCAGTTCTGCTCGGTTTTCATCCATCGGTTGTTGTGCCAACAACTACAGATACAGAGTTGCCAATTAGTTAAACACTAAAATGAGTGGCAAAAGGCCTGCTGCTGGTGGAAAGGGGAATAGGCGTGTTGGAAAGGGAAAAAAAAGGTTGTCTCCGTGGGGTAGGTGGTAAAGCAACAGTAACATCTGCAGAAGAAAGACCATCTTCAAGCCAAAGAAAGATGTCTACTTCTTTTCGTGGACAATCTGATATGATCCCTTTCTTACGACCATCGCTACAAGCATCACTAAAAATTCTAGATGAGGCACAAAAACAGCAGGTGCTTGAACGGATATCAAATGCTCATTCAAGTGGGCTCTCCTCCATGTCAACTTCAACATCACAACTACTCCAGTCCTCAGAGTTGTCACCTCAATCTCACTTGCTTCCTCACAGCTCCCAAGTCTCCAGCCGACCGTCTGAGCATGGGGTAACACACATGGTTGATAGAGTTGAGCGACCTTGACCTTTTTAGAGTCGAGCCGGGTTTTGCGAAACCCGACTATGTCCAAAGTCGGGTCGAGTGAAATCGGCCGATTATGACGTAAAGTCGGGATCGACCGAAACACGAAACCCAATGCAAGTCAATGGGGCAGCATAGTCGGCAGTGAGTGGGGGCCAGGAAAACACCTAGAGTGGCCATTTTAATGTCAAAACCATCCATTCTTCTTAATGAAGCTTGTCAAGCGTAATTTACCTTATAATAATTGGAAGGCATTTGAAATTGGGGGTCATTTGGCTAAAGTTGTGGGGGGTAGGGCTGGTTCAAGTAATTAGTGGGCCCAGGAAATCTGGACCACGTCACGGCAGTGGAGCAGGGAGAGGTAAGTATTTCAACTTTGCAAGTGCTGTGAACCTGAGCAAGCAGGGGGGGCCCACTCGTTGGCATTGGCACTGGCACAGGGCCCCTCAAAGTACAGCGGTGTGTTTGCACGGCGGGGGCGCCTCCCACCGGCAGCAACACTTTTGCGTACTATGAGAGGCCCTGTGCCAGTGACGTCGCCAACTAGTATTCCTCCCCCCACCTGATGAAGGAACCTGCACTTTCATCTGCACCTTCCTCTTTGTCCCCGTGTAAGGTGGTATGGTATGCGGGAAGAGCAACCTGACTTTCAGCAGGGTCACAATGTTGTTGTGTAGCGTGCACGGGGAATGTTGCGTTATGGGTCAATGTACCAGCAGACTCATCTATCACTGGCTGGGCAATGGGCACGATGAAGTGGAAACACAGATATAGGCCCAAAGAAGAAAGTGGGCTAAATGCAGTTCAAAATTGGTAACACAGGAATAACCAGGGGGCATTGCAGTGGAGGACAACTGGAATGAGAGGCTGACACAGAGAGTAGGGCCAAATCAGTAAGTAGTCGAAATGCAGTTCAAAATTGGCAACCGTAGTAAACAGGCGGCACAGCTTTGTTCAGTGGAGGAGAACAGCAAGGAGTGGCAGACACCGATAGTAGGCCCCAAACCAACTAGTACGCCAAATGCAGTTGTTCCATTTAACCACAATTTAATGAGAGCCTGAAGATAGAAGCTCAGGAAAGGCAACCTGGGGAACACCTTGGAGTGTAACACACCATCTCTCTCCACCCCATACCCATTTTGTATGGCCTAATGCAGTGTACTTTTCTACAACTACTAAACGAGAGTCGGAAGACCGAAGCAATGGCAAGGAAACCTGGGGAACACCTTAGAGTGTAACACACCCTCTCTCTACACCCCATACCCAATTTGAAGGTCTAATGCAGTGTAGTTTCCAAGAACTACTAAACGAGAGCCGGAAGATCGAAGCTCAGGAAAGGCAACCTGGGGAACACCTTGGAGTGTAACACACCCTCTCGCTACACCCCATACCCAATTTGAAGGCCTAATGCAGCGTAGTTTCCAACAACTACTAAACGAGAGCCGGAAGATCGAAGCTCAGGAAAGGCAACCTGGGGAACACCTTGGAGTGTAACAAACCCTCTCTCTACACCCCATACCCAATTTGTAGGCCTAATGCAGCGTAGTTTCCGACAACTACTAAACGAGAGCATGAAGATCGAAGCTCAGGAAAGGCAACCTGGGGAACACCTTGGAGTGTAACACACCCTCTCTCTACACCCCATACCCAATTTGTAGGCCTAATGCAGCGTAGTTTCCGACAACTACTAAACGAGAGCCGGAATATCGAAGCTCAGGAAAGGCAACCTGGGGAACACCTTGGAGTGTAACACACCCTCTCTCTACACCCCATACCCAATTTGTAGGCCTAATGCAGCGTAGTTTCCGACAACTACTAAACGAGAGCCGGAATATCGAAGCTCAGGAAAGGCAACCTGGGGAACACCTTGGAGTGTAACACACCCTCTCTCTACACCCCATACCCAATTTGAAGGCCTAATGCAGTGTAGTTTCCAAGAACTACTAAACGAGAGCCGGAAGATCGAAGCTCAGGAAAGGCAACCTGGGGAACACCTTGGAGTGTAACACACCCTCTCGCTACACCCCATACCCAATTTGAAGGCCTAATGCAGCGTAGTTTCCAACAACTACTAAACGAGAGCCGGAAGATCGAAGCTCAGGAAAGGCAACCTGGGGAACACCTTGGAGTGTAACAAACCCTCTCTCTACACCCCATACCCAATTTGTAGGCCTAATGCAGCGTAGTTTCCGACAACTACTAAACGAGAGCATGAAGATCGAAGCTCAGGAAAGGCAACCTGGGGAACACCTTGGAGTGTAACACACCCTCTCTCTACACCCCATACCCAATTTGTAGGCCTAATGCAGCGTAGTTTCCGACAACTACTAAACGAGAGCCGGAATATCGAAGCTCAGGAAAGGCAACCTGGGGAACACCTTGGAGTGTAACACACCCTCTCGCTACACCCCATACCCAATTTGAAGGCCTAATGCAGCGTAGTTTCCAACAACTACTAAACGAGAGCCGGAAGATCGAAGCTCAGGAAAGGCAACCTGGGGAACACCTTGGAGTGGAACACACCATCTCTCTACACCCCATACCCAATTTGAAGGCCTAATGCAGAGTAGTTTCCAAGAACTACTAAACGAGAGCCGGAAGATCGAAGCTCAGGAAAGGCAACCTGGGGAACACCTTGGAGTGTAACACAACGTCTCTCTACACGACGGAAGGGCTGATTCTTAGGAAGGAAGGCTGTTGGAAATAAGCATTGCGCGTCCGAGGGTGATTATATTCTTATTAGGTATATACTCACCCTCGGACGCGCCCTGCTTCTTTATTTGGAATGAATGTTTATTTGCAATGTGGTGTTGACTTTCTCTATTATTTTGGTAATTAATGATTTTATTATTTTCATTATTTTGCATCTTCTCGGCAATAATATAAAGAAGACGCGACAGGACAACACTCGGTGGATGCCATATGTGTGTTTTCAATTTAAAAAAACTTTCAGTTAACTACTTGCAGGAGAAAGTAATTGTAGCTGGTGGCCATTTTTAGTACTGTACCAGATTTTAGTTGTGTGTTTGTTTTTAATGTTAAAATGTCTGCATTTGATATCTCACCAGTATTTTCTTTTTTATAAGCAAAATACTTATTTTTATATTTTCTGATGTTGGTTCCAGGGGTACACGGCCAGCAGTGCCCTGGTCAGTGTAGTAGTAGTTGAAAGAATGGACCGCAGACAGGCATCGAAGGCCTAAAATAATAACACATGGCTGTAGGCAATTTTAAATTGGTTCCAGGGGTACACGGACAGCAGTGGTGTGGTCAGTGGAGGCCTAGTGGAAGGAGTGACCGCAGACAGGCATCGAAGGCCTAAAATAATAACACATGGCTGTAGGCAATTTTAAATTGGTTCCAGGGGTACACGGGCAGCAGTGACCTGGTCAGTGTAGTAGTAGTTGAAAGAATGGACCGCAGACAGGCATCGAAGGCCTAAAATAAAAAAATTGGGCTGGCTGTAGGCAATTTTAAATTGGTTCCAGGGGTACACGGGCAGCAGTGGTGTGGTCAGTGGAAGTCTAGTGGAAGGAGTGACCGCAGACAGGCATCGAAGGCCTAAAATAATAACACATGGCTGTAGGCAATTTTAAATTGGTTCCAGGGGTACACGGACAGCAGTGGTGTGGTCAGTGGAGGCCTAGTGGAAGGAGTGACCGCAGACAGGCATCGAAGGCCTAAAATAATAACACATGGCTGTAGGCAATTTTAAATTGGTTCCAGGGGTACACGGACAGCAGTGGTGTGGTCAGTGGAGGCCTAGTGGAAGGAGTGACCGCAGACAGGCATCGAAGGCCTAAAATAATAACACATGGCTGTAGGCAATTTTAAATTGGTTCCAGGGGTACACGGGCAGCAGTGGTGTGGTCAGTGGAGGCCTAGTGGAAGGAGTGACCGCAGACAGGCATCGAAGGCCTAAAATAATAACACATGGCTGTAGGCAATTTTAAATTGGTTCCAGGGGTACACGGACAGCAGTGGTGTGGTCAGTGGAGGCCTAGTGGAAGGAGTGACCGCAGACAGGCATCGAAGGCCTAAAATAATAACACATGGCTGTAGGCAATTTTAAATTGGTTCCCGGGGTACACGGGCAGCAGTGACCTGGTCAGTGTAGTAGTAGTTGAAAAAATGGACCGCAGACAGGCATCGAATGCCTAAAATAATAACACATGGCTGTAGGCAATTTTAAATTGGTTCCAGGGGTACACGGGCAGCAGTGACCTGGTCAGTGTAGTAGTAGTTGAAAGAATGGACCGCAGACAGGCATCGAAGGCCTAAAATAAAAAAATTGGGCTGGCTGTAGGCAATTTTAAATTGGTTCCAGGGGTACACGGACAGCAGTGGTGTGGTCAGTGGAGGCCTAGTGGAAGGAGTGACCGCAGACAGGCATCGAAGGCCTAAAATAATAACACATGGCTGTAGGCAATTTTAAATTGGTTCCAGGGGTACACGGGCAGCAGTGACCTGGTCAGTGTAGTAGTAGTTGAAAAAATGGACCGCAGACAGGCATCGAATGCCTAAAATAATAACACATGGCTGTAGGCAATTTTAAATTGGTTCCAGGGGTACACGGGCAGCAGTGACCTGGTCAGTGTAGTAGTAGTTGAAAGAATGGACCGCAGACAGGCATCGAAGGCCTAAAATAAAAAAATTGGGCTGGCTGTAGGCAATTTTAAATTGGTTCCAGGGGTACACGGACAGCAGTGGTGTGGTCAGTGGAGGCCTAGTGGAAGGAGTGACCGCAGACAGGCATCGAAGGCCTAAAATAATAACACATGGCTGTAGGCAATTTTAAATTGGTTCCCGGGGTACACGGGCAGCAGTGACCTGGTCAGTGTAGTAGTAGTTGAAAAAATGGACCGCAGACAGGCATCGAATGCCTAAAATAATAACACATGGCTGTAGGCAATTTTAAATTGGTTCCAGGGGTACACGGGCAGCAGTGACCTGGTCAGTGTAGTAGTAGTTGAAAGAATGGACCGCAGACAGGCATCGAAGGCCTAAAATAAAAAAATTGGGCTGGCTGTAGGCAATTTTAAATTGGTTCCAGGGGTACACGGACAGCAGTGGTGTGGTCAGTGGAGGCCTAGTGGAAGGAGTGACCGCAGACAGGCATCGAAGGCCTAAAATAATAACACATGGCTGTAGGCAATTTTAAATTGGTTCCAGGGGTACACGGGCAGCAGTGACCTGGTCAGTGTAGTAGTAGTTGAAAAAATGGACCGCAGACAGGCATCGAATGCCTAAAATAATAACACATGGCTGTAGGCAATTTTAAATTGGTTCCAGGGGTACACGGGCAGCAGTGACCTGGTCAGTGTAGTAGTAGTTGAAAAAATGGACCGCAGACAGGCATCGAATGCCTAAAATAATAACACATGGCTGTAGGCAATTTTAAATTGGTTCCAGGGGTACACGGACAGCAGTGGTGTGGTCAGTGGAGGCCTAGTGGAAGGAGTGACCGCAGACAGGCATCGAAGGCCTAAAATAATAACACATGGCTGTAGGCAATTTTAAATTGGTTCCAGGGGTACACGGGCAGCAGTGACCTGGTCAGTGTAGTAGTAGTTGAAAGAATGGACCGCAGACAGGCTTAGAAGGCCTAACATAACAAACTTGGGCTGGCTGTAGGCACTTTTAAATTGGTTCCAGGGGTACACGGGCAGCAGTGGTCTGGTCAGTGGAAGTCTAGTGGAAGGAGTGACCGCAGACAGGCTTCCAAGGCCTAACATAACAAACTTGGGCTGGCTGTAGGCACTTTTAAATTGGTTCCAGGGGTACACGGGCAGCAGTGGTCTGGTCAGTGGAAGTCTAGTGGAAGGAGTGACCGCAGACAGGCTTCGAAGGCCTAACATAACAAAATTGGGCTGGCTGTAGGCACTTTAAATTGGTTCCAGGGGTACATGGGCAGCAGTGTATGGTCAGTGGAAGTCTAGTGGAAGGAGTGACGGCAGACAGTCTTCGAAGGCCTAACATAACAAAATTGGGCTGACTGTAGGCACTTTTAAATTGGTTCCAGGGTAACACGGCCAGCAGTGGCCTGGTCAGTGTAGTAGTTGTAGAAAGAAGGGACCGCAGACAGGCTTCGAAGGCCTAACATAACAAAAATGTCAAAACAATGGTATTGTCAGTGCCAGGCATTGAAGGATGTCAGCGGCTAGACTACACATTGGTGAAGCTGTGAGAGATAATTTTGCTAGTGGTAGAGCACTGTTTGAGCTGGGGGGGGGAACTGTCTTGTGGCCGGCGGTACAGGCACAGGGCCCCTCATATTACAACGGTGTGTCTGACGTTGGGTGCGCACAACCACCGCCAGAGACACTTTATTGTACTATGAGGGACCCAGTGGCAGTGCCGTCGACCAAAAGCGGCCACACCCACCTCTTCAGACAAACAGCACTCTCAAGGGTCCAAGCGCAAAGTGGCGATAGCACGGCCCCGTGTGGGGAGTTTGGCCATTTCGTGAGGTGGAAACATGTCGTATGCTGGACAATCAGGTGAAGAAAATTACGAGATTGGAAAAGTCATTCAGAATAGTCCACAGGCAAGACCTTTTCATAGGAAAGCTAGGTGTCAGCCGGGCAGGGTGGGGCAAAAGATTTTGAAATCCAGTTGTGGTTCATTTTAATGAAGGTTAGATCATCTACATTTTGGGTAGCCAGACGAGTCCTTTTTTCTGTTAGTATTGAACCTGCAGCACTGAATACTCTTTCTGATAGGACACTAGCTGCCGGGCAAGCAAGCTCCTGCAATGCATATTCTGCCAATTCTGGCCAGGTGTCTAATTTGGATGCCCAGTAATCAAATGGGAATGACGGTTGAGGGAGAACGTCGATAAGGGATGAAAAATAGTTTGTAACCATACTGGACAAATGTTGTCTCCTGTCACTTTGAATTGATGCTGCAGTACCTGTCCTGTCTGCGGTCATAGAAAAATCACTCCACAACCTGGTCAGAAAACCCCTCTGTCCAACGCCACTTCTGATTTCTGCCCCTCTAACACCTCTGGTCTGCTGGCCCCTGGAGCTCGTGTGAGAACGATCACGGGCGCTGTGTGCAGGGAATGCCAGAAGCAAACGGTCAACAAGAGTTGATTGTTTTGTTGCTAATATTAGTTCCAAGTTCTCATGTGGCATAATATTTTGCAATTTGCCTTTATAGCGAGGATCAAGGAGGCAGGCCAACCAGTAATCGTCATCGTTCATCATTTTTGTAATGCGTGTGTCCCTTTTGAGGATACGCAAGGCATAATCCGCCATGTGGGCCAAAGTTCCCGTTGTCAAATCTGCGGTTGTGCTTGGTTGAGGGGCAGTTGCAGGCAAATCTACGTCACTTGTGTCCCTCAAAAAACCAGAACCCGGCCTTGCCACGCCACCAATTTCCCGTGCCCCCGGGAAAGCTTCCTCATTAAAAATATACTCATCCCCATCATCCTCCTCATCCTCCACCTCCTCTTCGCCCGGTACCTCGTCATGTACACTGCCCTGACCAGACAATCGCTGACTGTCATCAAGGCTTTCCTCTTCCTCTGGTGCAGACGCCTGATCCTTTATGTGCGTCAAACTTTGCATCAGCAGACGCATTAGGGGGATGCTCATGCTTATTATGGCGTTGTCTGCACTAACCAGCCGTGTGCATTCCTCAAAACACTGAAGGACTTGACACATGTCTTGAATCTTCGACCACTGCACACCTGACAACTCCATGTCTGCCATCCTACTGCCTGCCCGTGTATGTGTATCCTCCCACAAAAACATAACAGCCCGCCTCTGTTCGCACAGTCTCTGAAGCATGTGCAGTGTTGAGTTCCACCTTGTTGCAACGTCTATGATTAGGCGATGCTGGGGAAGGTTCAAAGAACGCTGATAGGTCTGCATACGGCTGGAGTGTACAGGCGAACGGCGGATATGTGCGCAAAGTCCACGCACTTTGAGGAGCAGGTCGGATAACCCCGGATAACTTTTCAGGAAGCACTGCACCACCAGGTTTAAGGTGTGAGCCAGGCAAGGAATGTGTTTCAGTTGGGAAAGGGAGATGGCAGCCATGAAATTCCTTCCGTTATCACTCACTACCTTGCCTGCCTCAAGATCTACAGTGCCCAGCCACGACTGCGTTTCTTGCCGCAAGAACTCGGACAGAACTTCCGCGGTGTGTCTATTGTCGCCCAAACACTTCATAGCCAATACAGCCTGCTGACGTATGCCAGTAGCTGCCCCATAATGGGAGACCTGGTGTGCAACAGTGGCAGGTGCGGATGGAGTGTTTGTGCGACTGCGGTCTGTGGACGAGCTCTTGCTTCTGCAGGAGGACGAGGAGGAGGAGGAGGAGGGGGTGCGAACGGCTACAGACAACTGTTTACTAGACCGTGGGCTAGGCAGAACTGTCCCAAACTTGCTGTCCCCTGTGGACCCTGAATCCACCACATTTACCCAGTGTGCCGTGATGGACACGTAACGTCCCTGGCCATGCCTACTGGTCCATGCATCTGTTGTCAGGTGCACCTTTGTGCTCACAGATTGCCTGAGTGCATGGACGATGCGCTCTTTAACATGCTGGTGGAGGGCTGGGATGGCTTTTCTGGAAAAAAAGTGTCGACTGGGTAGCTCGTAGCGTGGTACAGCGTAGTCCATCAGGTCTTTGAAAGCTTCGCTTTCAACTAACCGGTAGGGCATCATCTCTAACGAGATTAGTCTAGCTATGTGGGCGTTCAAACCCTGTGTACGCGGATGCGAGGCTAAGTATTTCCTTTTTCTAACCATAGTCTCATGTAGGGTGAGCTGGACTGGAGAGCTGGAGATCGTGGAACTAGCGGGGGTGCCGGTGGACATGGCAGACTGAGAGACGGTGGGAGATGGTATTGTTGCCGCCGGTGCCCTAGATGCAGTGTTTCCTACTACGAAACTGGTGATTCCCTGACCCTGACTGCTTTGGCCTGGCAAAGATACCTGCACAGATACAGCAGGTGGTGCGCTAAATGGTGGTCCTACACTGCCGGAAGGGATGTTGCGTTGATGACTAGCTTCATTGGCCGAGGGTGCAACAACCTTAAGGGACGTTTGGTAGTTAGTCCAAGCTTTCAAATGCATGGTGGTTAAATGTCTATGCATGCAACTAGTATTGAGACTTTTCAGATTCTGACCTCTGCTTAAGGAAGTAGAACATTTTTGACAGATGACTTTGCGCTGATCAATTGGATGTTGTTTAAAAAAATGCCAGACTGCACTCTTTCTAGCATCGGATACCTTTTCAGGCATTGCAGACTGAGCTTTAACCGGATGGCCACGCTGTCCTCCACCAGGTTTTGGCTTTGCCACGCGTTTTGGGCAAGATACGGGCCCGGCAGATGGAACCTGTGGCGATGTTGATGCCTGCTGCGGCCCCTCCTCCTCCTCTGCTTCAGAACTGCTGCCGCCTGCACCCTGTTCCCCCAATGGCTGCCAATCGGGGTCAAGAACTGGGTCATCTAATAACTCTTCTTGTACCTCCTGCGCAACTTCGTCTGTGTCACCGTGTCGTTCGGTGGTATAGCGTTCGTGATGGGGCAACATAGTCTCATCAGGGTCTGATTCTTGATCAGCACCCTGCGAGGGCAATGTTGTGGTCTGAGTCAAAGGACCAGCATAGTAGTCTGGCTGTGGCTGTGCGTCAGTGCACTCCATGTCAGATTCAATTTGTAATGGGCATGGACTGTTAACTGCTTCACTTTCTAAGCCAGGGACGGTATGTGTAAAGAGCTCCATGGAGTAACCCGTTGTGTCGCCTGCTGCATTCTTCTCTGTTGTTGTTTTTGCTGAAGAGGACAAGGAAGTGACTTGTCCCTGACCGTGAACATCCACTAACGACGCGCTGCTTTTACTTTTACCAGTTTCACGAGATGAGGCAAAAGAGCTAGAGGCTGAGTCAGCAAGATAAGCCAAAACTTGCTCTTGCTGCTCCGGCTTTAAAAGCGGTTTTCCTAATCCCAGAAAAGGGAGCGTTCGAGGCCTTGTGTAGCCGGACGACGAACCTGGCTCCACAGCTCCAGACTTAGGTGCAATATTTTTTCCCCCACGACCACCTGATGCTCCACCACTACCACTACCCTCATTACCAGCTGACAATGAACGCCCCCGGCCACGACCTCTTCCACTAGACTTCCTCATTGTTTTAAAAACGTAACCAAACTAACGTTATTTGTTGCAGTCACACAACTTACACGGTGAGCTATAACTTCAGTATGATTTAGCTACCCCTTTACAGGTTGGTGAGACCACAGCGAAAATCAGGCCCAATGTTACACACTCTTTTTTTGGTGGCTGCAAATTAGAGAGATGCCCCACACGCAGGACTGTCACTGAAGCACAAATGTTAATATTAATGTCACACTATTATTTTTTTTTTATTTTTATTTTTTTCAGGAACACTTTAGAAACCCCCCCAAAAAAAAAAAATAGATTTTTGCAGGGAGAATTTAGAAAACAAATGTAACAAACTATATGCTTTCTATGGGCCACTGAGTGAGAGATGACGCACACAGGAATCAGGAGTGGCACACAAGCCCAGAGGCCAATATTTTTCTACCAATGATTGATGGAGTTATTTTCTCTGGTAGATTTTGGAACCCAAATCAAGGAAAAAAAATGTAGGCTTTCTATGGACCACAATTGGAGAGAGAGAGAGAGAGAGAGATGGCACACCCAGGAGTCAAGACTGGCACACAAGCAGAAAGGCCAATATTAATCTCCCACTGTTTTTTTTTTTTTTTTTTTTTTTTTTTTTTCAGGGAGACTTTAGAAAAAAAAATAATAAAAAAAATATGATTTTATCAGGAAGAATTTAGAAACCAAATAAAATAAAATGATTTTTTCAGGGAGAATTTAGAAAACAAATAAAACCAAAAATAGGCGTTCTATGGCCCACTGACTGAGAGATGACGCACACAGGAGTCAGGAGTGGCACACAAACCCAGAGGCCAATATTTTTCTACCAATGATTGATGTAGTTATTTTCTCTGGTAGATTTTAGAACCCAAATCAAGGAAAAAAAATATAGGCTTTCTATGGACCACAATTGGAGAGAGAGAGAGAGAGAGAGAGAGAGAGAGAGAGATGGCACACCCAGGAGTCAAGACTGGCACACAAGCAGAAAGGCCAATATTAATCTCCCACTGTTTTTTTGGTTGTTTTTTTTTTTTTTTTTTCAGGGAGACTTTAGAAATAAAAATAATAAAAAAAATATGATTTTATCAGGAAGAATTTAGAAACCAAATAAAATAAAATGATTTTTTCAGGGAGAATTTAGAAAACAAATAAAACCAAAAATAGGCGTTCTATGGCCCACTGACTGAGAGAGAGAGAGAGATGGAACGCTTAGTACTGGCACACAAGCCCAAAGGGCAATATTAATCTCCCTTTTTTTTTCCAGGGAGAATTTCTAAAACCCAAAAAAAAAATAAAATAGGCTTTCTATGGCCCACTATTTGTGAGAGAGATGGGACGCTCAGGACTGGCACAGATGGCACGCTCAGGACTGGCACAGAAGCCCAGAGGCCAATATTAATCTCCCTTTTTTTCTGGGAGAATTTATAAAACCAAAAAAATATTTAAATAGGCTTTCTATGGCCCACTATTTGTGAGAGAGATGGCACGCTCAGGACTGGCACAGATGGCACGCTCACAACTGGCACACAAGCCCAGAGGCCAATATTAATCTCCCTTTTTTCAGGGAAAATTTATAAAACAAAAAAAAAAATTAAATAGGCTTTCTATGGCCCACTATTTGTGAGAGAGATGGCACGCTCAGGGCTGGCACAGATGGCACGCTCAGGACTGGCACACAAGCCCAGAGGCCAATATTAATCTCCCTTTTTTTCAGGGAGAATTTATAAAACCCCCAAAAAAAATAAAATAGGCTTTCTATGGCCCACTATTTGTGAGAGAGATGGGACGCTCAGGACTGGCACAGATGGCACGCTCAGGACTGGCACAGAAGCCCAGAGGCCAATATTAATCTCCCTTTTTTCAGGGAGAATTTCTAAAACCCAAAAAAAAAATAAAATAGGCTTTCTATGGCCCACTATTTGTGAGAGAGATGGGACGCTCAGGACTGGCACAGATGGCACGCTCAGGACTGGCACAGAAGCCCAGAGGCCAATATTAATCTCCCTTTTTTTCTGGGAGAATTTATAAAACCAAAAAAATATTTAAATAGGCTTTCTATGGCCCACTATTTGTGAGAGAGATGGCACGCTCAGGACTGGCACAGATGGCACGCTCACAACTGGCACACAAGCCCAGAGGCCAATATTAATCTCCCTTTTTTCAGGGAGAATTTCTAAAACCCAAAAAAAAAATAAAATAGGCTTTCTATGGCCCACTATTTGTGAGAGAGATGGGACGCTCAGGACTGGCACAGATGGCACGCTCAGGACTGGCACAGAAGCCCAGAGGCCAATATTAATCTCCCTTTTTTTCTGGGAGAATTTATAAAACCAAAAAAATATTTAAATAGGCTTTCTATGGCCCACTATTTGTGAGAGAGATGGCACGCTCAGGACTGGCACAGATGGCACGCTCACAACTGGCACACAAGCCCAGAGGCCAATATTAATCTCCCTTTTTTCAGGTAAAATTTATAAAACAAAAAAAAAAATTAAATATGCTTTCTATGGCCCACTATTTGTGAGAGAGATGGCACGCTCAGGGCTGGCACAGATGGCACGCTCAGGACTGGCACACAAGCCCAGAGGCCAATATTAATCTCCCTTTTTTTCAGGGAGAATTTATAAAACCAAAAAAAAAAATAAATAGGCTTTCTATGGCCCACTATTTGTGAGAGAGATGGCACGCCTAGGGCTGGCACAGATGGCACGCTCAGGACTGGCACACAAGCCCAGAGGCCAATATTAATCTCCCTTTTTTTCAGGGAGAATTTATAAAACCCCAAAAAAAATAAAATAGGCTTTCTATGGCCCACTATTTGTGAGAGAGATGGCACACTCAGGACTGGCACACAAGCCCAAAGGCCAATATTAATCTCCCACTGTATTTTTATCAGGGAGAATTTATACACCCCACAAAAAAAAATACAGAAAAATGAAAAGGCTTTCTATGGCCCACTATGTGAGAGAGATGGCACACACAGGGATGGCACTCTAGCAGAAATGCCAAATTGCCAATCTTAATCTCCCACCAAAAAAAAAAAAAAAAAAAAAACAGGGAATGTCCTACAATTACTATCTCCCTGCCTGCAGTAATCTCAGCCAGGTATGGCAGGCAGCTACTATCTCCCTGCCTGCAGTAATCTCAGCCAGGTATGGCAGGCAGCAATAAGGAGTGGACTGATGCACAAATGAAATAAAAAGTGTGGACAAACAAAAAAGATAGCTGTGCAGAAAGGAAGGAACAAGAGGATTTGTGCTTTGAAAAAAGCAGTTGGTTTGCACAGCGGCGTACACACAGCAATGCAGCTATCAGGGAGCCTTCTAGGGCAGCCCAATGAGCTACAGCGCTGAGGGGAAAAAAAAAAAAAAAAAAACTTCCACTGTCCCTGCACACCGAGGGTGGTGTTGGACAGTGCAAATCGCTGCAGCACAAGCGGTTTTGTGGTTAATGGACCCTGCCTAACGCTATCCCTGCTTCTGACAAAGCGGCAGCAACCTCTCCCTAAGCTCAGATCAGCAGCAGTAAGATGGCGGTCGGCGGGAACGCCTCTTTATAGCCCCTGTGACGTCGCAGACAGCAAGCCAATCACTGCAATGCCCTTCTCTAAGATGGTGGGGACCAGGACCTATGTCATCACGCTGCCCACACTCTGCGTTTACCTTCATTGGCTGAGAAATGGCGCTTTTCGCGTCATTGAAACGCGACTTTGGCGCGAAAGTCGCGTACCGCATGGCCGACCCCGCACAGGGGTCGGATCGGGTTTCATGAAACCCCGACTTAGCCAAAAGTCGGCGACTTTTGAAAATGTTCGACCCGTTTCGCTCAACCCTAATGGTTGAGTCTGTAGAGCTGTTTATGCATACTATAGCCTGGGAATCAGTGGTCTGCTCCAGAGCTTCCATGAATCCAGATGAGGAAATGATCTGCACTGATGCCCAGAATCTTTGTGAGTCGGATCCAGGCCCAGATGAAGAAGGTTCTGATCATAATGTAGACCCTCATTCCCAAACTGTAACTCCTGTTGGTGGAGACAATGAGGAAGATGATGATGAGACTGAGATACCTGATTGGAAAAAAAACTTGACTTTTCGGTCAGGGCAGGAAGAGGTTGGCTCTGAGGACGACTGGTGTTACGTTGCGCCTTCCTGGACAGAGACAGACTACTGGAAGCACGTCAACAACTACATCCTCAACCCCAACTGTGCCTCAGACAAGAAGTCATGGTGGCTCTTCAGGTCCCACGGGCTGTAAGCCTTGCATAGCCTGGGCATTTTTTGAAATTGCAAAGGATGACCCAACTCATGTTGTCTGTAAGATTTGTCAACAAAATCTCAGTAGAGGACAAAAAATGACTAGCCTGAGTACTTCATGCATGAACCGTCACATGGATATGAGGCATAAGTTGCAGTGGGAAGCTCACTGTGCTACATTGCGGCCTAGTGGGCCGGCTCAACCACCGTCTGCCCCATCAAGTGCATCCGCGTCCTCTTCATCCTCTGTGACTGTGGGGACAGCAGTCGCACATGGTTTTGGATGCAGACCTTACACCTTTTTACCCGCAACAGCCAGTGTGATTGGCAGGTTGTCAGGACATTTGCAAGTGGAAACACCTGCTGTTGCTGAGCGCTCTCCGACATCGACACCACATTTTGATCAAGGAAACATAACATCTCCGCCTTCCTCACAGACCAGCCATTTGCCGGGGACACCTTAATCAACTCTGTCTAAGCACGGCAGCCAGCCCTCAGTTCCTCAGATGTGGACAAGTAAAAGACCATTTCCTCCTAGCCATGACAAAGCTAACAGGTTGAATTTCTCCATCTGCAAGCTGTTGGCTACAGAAATGCTGCCTTTCTGCCTGGTGGACACAGAGGATTTTCGAGACCTTATGTCCATCGCAGTGCCCCAGTACCAGATGCCCAGTCGTCACTACTTCTCAAAGAAAGCTGTGCCTGCGCTACACCAGCATTTCACACACAACATCACCGATTCCTTTAGAAACTCCATGTGTGACAGGGTGCATTTCACCACAGACACTTGGATGAGTAGGCACGGACAGGGGCGTTACATGTTGGTGACTGGGCACTGGGTAACTATGGCGACATCAGGAGAAGGGGCTGCTGTCTGAGTCTTGCCGTCCCCATGAGTAGCTCGTCGATCCTCTGTACCTAGAAGTTTCTCCACTGCTTCTGCCTCCCCAACCTCCTCGGTCCTCCACCTGCACCCAAAGCCTGTCTGGTAATGCCACCTGCGTTGTAACTGCGCAGAAGGAATCCTGCACACCTCCTCACTATGCTGTCACCAGGGCTCAACGGCATCAGGCAGTGTTTACATTGAAATGTCTGGGAAATGTGAGTCACACAGCTGAAGAGTTGTGGTCAGCTCTGGAGACTGAGTTCCATCAATGGTTTTCTCCACTCAACCTGCAGCCAGGGAAGGCTGTGTGCAACAATGCTGCAAACCTGGGTGCGGCCCTTCGCCGGGGCAATATCACACACGTGCCTTGTATGGCTCACATTTTGAACCTGGTTGTCCAGAAATTTTTATCCCACTATCCCGGACTAGATGGGCTTCTGCAGAGGGCACGGTCGCTGTGTGCTCACTTCCGCCGTTCACATCCCGCAGCTCAACAACTTAGATCTCTACAGAAGTTGTTGTGCCTGCCAGTTCACCGGCTGAAATGCGATGTGCCCACACGGTGGAATTCAACTCTGCACATGTTGCAGTGACTGTGGCAGCACCAACGAGCCCTGGTGCAATACATTATGACGTATAGCCTGGGCCAACGAGATCAAGAGGTGGGGCAAATCACGCTGCATGAGTGGTCTCAGATTAGGGACCTATGCACTCTTCTGCACAGTTTTTAAATAGCAACAAAGATGTTTAGTGCTTACGATGCCATTATCAGCATGACCATTTACATGCTGGAGCACACATTAAACAGTGTTCGGAGTCAGGTGATAGAACAAGAGGAGGAGGAGGAGGAACAGGAGGAGTCATATGCAGAAGGGATAATATCTCCAAGGTCAAGAAGGTTGGCAGCACCAAGGCGGCTGGCATTGCAGGCTGGGGGAGAGGGTTTACCGAGGGTGCATGGTAGCAGCCAAACTGTTGAGGAAGGTGCAGGAGGCGAGGAAGAAGTGGAGGATGAACTGGCGCTGGGCATGGAACACTCATCAGATGAGGGAGACCTTGATCAAATTTCTGTTGTGCGAGGTTGGGGGGAGAGGGCAGATGAAGGAAGCATGATTCTCACCTCGCCACCACCAAGACAACAAGGACTTGGTACTCCTGGATGCGCAAGACACATGAGTGCCTTCTTGCTGCACTACCTGCAACATGACCCTCGGATTGTCAGAATCCGAAGTAATGCGGACTACTGGGTTGCCACACTCTTAGATCCCCAGTACAAAAGTAAATTTGGTGAAATAATTCCTGCCATAGAAAGGGATTCACGCATGCAGGAGTATCAGCAGAGACTGTTACAGAATCTAACATCTGCTTTTCCACAAAACACCAGTGGTGCACGTAGTGAATCTTTGAGTTCTAACTTGCCAACCATGGGACTATCGAGTCATCACTTAAACCGTAACAGTAACATCGTATCTGGTGGTTACAGCAATTTTTTACAATCGTTTCAAGATTTTATTAGATTATCCTTTGCAAGGCCACAGGAGAGGATGGTACAAGAGTATCTCCAAGTTAACATCGATGCCATGACTGTGGAACTGGACACTTGCTCATTTTGGGCTTCCAATCTTGAAAAATGGCCCCAGCTCACCACTCACACTTTGGAGATATTGTCGTGCCTCGCAGCCAGCGTTCTCTCTGAACGTGTGTTCAGCGCTACTGGTTGTGTGCTGACAGATAAGCGCACGCGGCTGTCCAGTGACAATGCAGACAGACTAACGTTCATCAAGATGAACAAATCCTGGATTCGCAAGGACTTTTCTACCCCTGTGTCATCTTGGGGAGACTAAAAGCTTGATGATTTTTGAAAATCACCTCACCAACCGTTTTAAAAAACTCTGGTGAAATTGATTCCACTTAAGTAGTGTCTGTGGCCAAATTTTTGGAAAAAATGGAGACTCTTTATTTAGTCCTCTTGCTGAGTTTTACATGACGTTGCCATCGTCAATTCCAGGTGGGTGGGGTCGTCTGCAGAGTTGTTTCCTCATACTATGGCCTGGGATTCAGAGGTCTGCTCCAAAGCTTCAGTGTTTGCTAGTCAGCAGAGTAGCCCAGCCACACACCGCCTGTTTACCTAAGTACTATTTTTAACGGCATCTGGCCCAGGAAATCCTTTTGGGCCTAGTAGAATTTAGTCCTACTCAGCAGCGTACCCCACCCATGAAGTAAGCTACACCGCCTGTTGTCCTAACTACTATTTTGTAATGGCATCTAGCCCAGGAAATCCTTTTGGGCCTAGTAGAATTTAGTCCTACTCAGCAGCGTACTTCACCCATGAAGCAAGCTACACCACCTGTTTACCTAAATACTATTTTGTAACGGCATCTAGCCCAGGAAATCCTTTTGGGCCTAGTAGAATATGGTGCTACTCAGCAGCGTACCCCACCCATGAAGCAAGCTACACCACCTGTTTACCTAAGTAGTATTTTTAACGGCATTTGGCCCAGGAAATCCTTTTGGGCCTAGTAGAATTTGGTGCTACTCAGCAGCGTACTTGTCATGCAGCTGCAGTGCAGTACAGCGCAACTGTTGTGAATTCCGTTCTTGGGCTCCCTCCGGTGGTTGTAAATGGCACTTTTGTGAATTCTGCCCTTGGGCTCCCTCTGGTGGTTTTGAGTGGAACTGCCGCTCCTTGGGTTTAGCTTTAGCAGCTGCTTTCACTAATCGTCTCTCCTGGCTCTGCTATTTAACCTGGCTCTAGTCTTCAGCCTATGCCACTTGTCAATGTTTTCAGGCTGGATTCACATCTCTGCTTGGATTCTCCTGGTTTCCTGACCAGTTCTGCAAAGATAAGTTCTGGCTTTGCTCATTTCAGTCCACATGTTGTGGACTTATTGTTCTGTGCATTCTATTTTTGTCCAGCTTGTCATTATGGATTTTTTCTGCTTGCTGGAAGCTCTGGGAAGCAGATTTACCCTCCACACCTTTAGTCAGGTGTGGAGATTTTGTAAACTCTGTGTGGATTGTTTTGTAGTTTTTATACTGACCGCACAGTATCCTTTCCTGTCCTATCTATCAAGCTAGACTGGCCTCCTATGCTAAAATCTGATTTCATCTCTGCGTATGTTATTTTCCCCTCCTCTCACCGTCAATATTTGTGGGGGGCTATCTTTCCTTTGGGGATTTTCTCTGAGGCAAGATAGGTTTCCTGTTTCCATCTTTAGGGGAAGTTAGATCTTAGGCTGTGCCGAGGGGTCTAGGGAGCGTCAGGTACCCCCCACGGCTATTTCTAGTTGCGCTGCTAGGTTCAGGGTCTGCGGTCAGTACAGATACCACCTCCTTTAGAGCTTGTCTCATGTTGTTCCTAAACCACCAGATCATAACACGCAACCTCCAACAGGGGGAGCCTGGTAGGGAAGCCAGACTGCACACACAGAGAAACTGAACAGACGCCACCTAGTGGCGAGAGCGAAGTCAGGAAAACCAAGTCAGAACACAACAGTACAAAAGGATTTAAACAGAATAGATAGTCAGGACATAGCAAGGGATCAGTAAACTCCTACTCCCACCTCTGATGCGTCCACCTCTACAATGAATGGTTCAGATGGATCGGGCTGAACTAATACAGGAGCAGTCATAAAACGCTTTTTAATGTAATAAATGCTTCAACTGCCAAGGATGACCAAACTTTGAGATCAGCCCCTTTGTGAGTGAGATCGGTGAGAGGCTTGAAAACCTGAGAAAACCCCTTAATGAATTTCCGATAATAATTGGCGAAACCCAGAAAATGCTGCAACCCCTTGAGGTCTTTGGGTTGCACCCAATCAACAATGGCCTGTACCTTTCCGGGATCCATCCGAAACCCATTGGCAGAAAGGATGATCCCCAGAAAAGAAAGCTCCTGGACACAAAACAAACATTTCTCGGGTTTAGCGAACAGAGAATTTCCCCGTAACCTGTGAAGAACAGCACGTAAATGACCAATGTGGGATTCCTTGTCCGGCGAGAAAACAAGGATATCATCCAGGTATACACCCATAAAGCGCCCGATAAAATCAGAAAATACATCATTCATGAAATTTTGAAACACCACAGGCACGTTAGTGAGACCGAAGGGCATGACCAAGTTCTCAAACAGACCCTCGGAGGTGAGAAATGTAGTTTTCCACTCATTCTCCTCCTGAATATGGATAAGGTTATATGCTCCCCTAAGATCCAGTTTGGAAAACCACTTAGCCCCAGACAATTGGTTATAGAGCAGAGGTGTCAAACTGCATTCCTCGAGGGCCGCAAACAGGTCATGTTTTCAGGATTTCCTTGTATTGCACAAGGTGCTGGAATCATTCTGTGCAGGTGATTAAATTATCACCTGTGCAATACAAGGAAATCCTGAAAACATGACCTGTTTGCGGCCCTCGAGGAATGCAGTTTGACACCTCTGTTATAGAGATCAGGAATGAGTGGGAGAGGGTAGGTATTTCTCACCGTAATTTTATTTAGTTCCCGGCAATCGAGGCATGGACGTAAACCACCATCTTTCTTCTTGACAAAAAAAAATCCCGCGGCCACAGATGAGACAGAGGGACGGATGTGACCTTTGCGAAGACTTTCAGAGATATAGTTTTTCATGCCAATATGTTCCGGGCCAGAAAGATTGTACAAACGGGCTTTGGGCAATTTAGCACCCGTAAAAAGATTGATGGTACAATCATAAGAACAATGGGGTGGTAAGACCTCAGCCTCTTTTTCGGAGAACACGTCCCCAAAGTCCTTTAGGTACTCCGGAATACCCTCCGGACTAATGGTGGACACAAACACAGCACAAAAACAACCATTGGAACACTTAGGACCCCATTTAACAATATCACGAGATCCCCAGTCTATAACAGGATTATGCCTCTGCAACCAGGGGAAACCCAACACCAGTCCCGCAGGAAGATTATTCATAACATAACATGAAATTCGTTCCTTGTGCAAGGACCCCACCTTGAGGGGGAACTCCTCAGAGATAAATTTAAGGACATTTTGAGCCAACGGTGTCTTATCAATGGCAACTATATGAATGGGAGTCTTTAGCCTAATTGTCCCTAACTTGGACACCAGACTAGAGTCAATGAAGTTCATGGAAGATCCACAGTCCACAAACACTGAAGTGGATGCAAAGCCATCTCCAGAACACAGTTCCACCTCTAACAAAACTTTTTGAAATGACAAAAATAGTACCTGAGAGTCTGGATGGCCTCCCAGACCATCACCCAGACTCAGCAGCTTGTTACTCGATGGACAAGAGGGGCAGTCTTTCTGCCAATGTCCCGGATCTCCACAATAAAAACATAATCTCCCATCATGTCGCCGTTTCCTCTCCTTCTCCTTGAAATTGATGGCACCAACTTCCATTGTCTCCTTGAATGACATCGCCTCAGACTTGGCAGGCAAAACAGGAATCTCACGCTGGATAATTCTTCTCTCCTGTAACCTCCGGTCCATACGAATGGCCTGGGTCATGGCCTCTACCAGGGAACTGGGTGGCGTATGAAGGGCCAGCCCGTCTTTGAGATAATCTAAAAGTCCTCTCTCAAGCAGGCGCTTCAGAGCAGCGTCACCCCAAGACACCTCAATTCACCACCGCCTATACTGAACAATACTGTTCAGCAGTGAGTTCATTATGGGAGAGACTCATGATCATGTCCTCTGCTACCCTGACCAGTCTGGTTCGTCATAAATCAGTCCCAAACCTCAAAGAGTTTGTCCACAGACACACGTTCAGGGGCAGAAGCAGGTAAAGAGAAGGCCCATGACTGAGGTCCCTCCCGCAGTAAGGAAATGATTATCCCCACCCGCTGACTCTCATCTCCAGAAGATCGGGGTCTAAGAGAAAAAAAGCTTGCAACTCTCCTTAAAAGTAAAAAATCTCTCCCTCTCCCCAGAGAAGGTATCTGGGAGCTTGACTGTAGGTTCAGGAGAGTGAAAAGAGACATCAACAGTGTCAGAGCACTTACAGTCAGTCTGCAATGATTTAACTGTGTCAGAAAGCTCCCTTTGCAGGTGGTTATGTGTTGTGAATTCTGCTCTTGGGCTCCCTCCGGTGGTTATGAGTGGTAGTGCTGCTGTCTTTGGATCGCAGCATTTATCAGGTGTGTCCACTTGGACAAATTGCAATTTGGACTGGGCTATTTAGTCTTGCTTGATCCTTTAGTCAGTGCCAGTTGTCCATTGTTTTTGGAGGATTCACATCCCAGACGGGTCTCTCCTGTTTGCTGTTCTTTTCAACAAAGATAAGTTCTGGCTTTGTTTTTGTTAGGATTTTTTGCAGCCAAGCTGTATCTCTGGAGATGCAGATACACCCTCCATGTCTTTAGTCAGAGGTGGAGTTTTGTATTTTCTGTGGTGGATATTTTCTAGTGTTTTAATACTGACCGCATAGTTCTCTGACCTATTCTTTCATTTTAGCTAGCAAGGCCTCCTTTGCTAAATCCTGATTTCAGTCTGCGTATGTCATTTCCCTCTCCTCTCACAGTCAATATTTGTGGGGGGCTGTTTATCCTTTGGGGATTTTCTCTGAGGCAAGATAGTTTTCCCGTTTCTATCTTTAGGGGAAGTTAGTCCTTAGGCTGTGTCGAGGTGTCTAGGGAGTGTTAGGTACATCCCACGGCTACTTCTAGTTGCGGTGCTAAGTTCAGGGTCTGCGGTCAGTACAGGTACCACCTTCTCCAGAGTACATCACATGCTGCTCCTAGGCCACCAGATCATAACAGTACAACTGGCCCACAATGAGTTAAACGCATCTCAGAAGAAGGGAAGGAAAGTGCTGAGCCATTTTTTTTTCTGTAGTCTGTTGTGTCTTTCCTTCCCTCTTTTCCTCTGGGTGGCTCAGGAGTTAGGCGCTGGCATGGAGGTTCAGGAATTGGTTTCTCGTGTGGACCAACTTGCTGCTAGAGTACAGGGTATTTCCGAATATATCGTTCAGACTCCGGTTTTAGAGCCTAGAATTCCTACTCCTGATTTGTTTTTTGGGGACAGGTCCAAATTTTTGAGCTTTAAAAATAACGGTAAACTGTTTTTTGCTCTGAAACCCCGTTCTTCTGGTGATCCCATTCAGCAGGTTAAAATTGTTATTTCCCTGCTGCGTGGTGATCCTCAGGATTGGGCATTTTCCCTGGAATCTGGGAATCCTGCTTTGCTTAATGTAGACACCTTTTTTCAGGCGCTAGGGTTATTGTATGATGAACCTAATTCAGTGGATCATGAGGAGAAAACCTTGTTGGCCCTGTGTCAGGGTCAAGAAGCGGCAGAATCGTATTGCCAGAAATTTAGAAAATGGTCTGTATTGACTAAATGGAATGAGGATGCCTTGGCGGCAATTTTCAGTAAGGGTCTTTCTGAATCCGTTGAAGATGTTATGGTGGGGTTCCCCACGCCTGCTGGTCTGAGTGATTCTATGTCTCTGGCCATTCAGAATGATCGGTGCTTGCGCGAGCGCAGAGTTGTGCACACTGTGGCGTTGTCCTCCGAGCAGAGCCCTGAGCCTATGCAGTGTGATAGGATTTTGTCTAGAGCTGAACGACAAAGATTCAGGCGTCAGAATAGGTTGTGTTTTTACTGCGGCGATTCTGCTCATGTTATTTCTGATTGCCCTAAGTGTACAAAGAGAATCGCTAGTTCTGTTACCATCAGTACTGTACAACCTAAATTTCTGTTATCTGTGACCTTGATCTGCTCATTATCATCATTTTCTGTCATGGCATTTGTGGATTCAGGCGCCGCTCTGAACTTAATGGACTTGGAATTTGCCAGACGTTGTGGTTTCCCCTGGCAGCCTTTGCAGAACCCTATTCCTTTAAGGGGCATTGATACTACACTGTTGCCTAAAAATAAACCTCAGTTTTGGACACAGCTGACCATGTGCATGGCGCCAGTTCATCAGGAAGATTGTCGTTTTCTGGTGTTGCATAATTTGCATGATGCTATTGTGCTAGGTTTTCCATGGTTACAGGTACATAATCCGGTGTTAGATTGGAAATCTATGTCTGTGACTAGTTGGGGTTGTCAGGGGGTTCATGGTCACGTTCCTTTGATGTCAATTTCCTCTTCCCCTCTTCTGAAATTCCTCAGTTTTTGTCAGATTTCCAGGATGTATTCGATGAGCCCAAATCCAGTTCCCTTCCACCGCATAGGGACTGTGATTGTGCTATTGACTTGATTCCAGGTTGTAAATTCCCTAAGGGCCGACTTTTCAACCTGTCTGTGCCAGAACATGCCGCCATGCGGAGCTATATTAAGGAGTCTTTGGAGAGGGGGCATATTCGGCCATCTTCTTCACCATTGGGAGCAGGTTTTTTTTTGTTGCCAAGAAGGATGGCTCCTTGAGACCCTGTATTGATTATCGCCTCTTGAATAAGATCACGGTCAAATTTCAATATCCTTTGCCTTTGCTTACTGTTTTGTTTGCTAGGATTAAGGGGGCTAGTTGGTTTACTAAGATTGACCTTCGAGGGGCATATAATCTTGTTCGTATTAAGCAGGGTGACGAATGGAAAACTGCATTTAATACGCCCGAAGGCCATTTTGAATACCTTGTGATGCCATTCGGACTCTCTAATGCCCCATCTGTGTTCCAGTCCTTCATGCATGATACCTTCCGGAGTTATCTTGATAAATTCATGATTGTATATTTGGATGATATTTTGATTTTTTCCGATGATTGGGAGTCTCATGTGAAACAGGTCAGGATGGTATTTCAGATCCTCCGTGAGAATGCTTTATTTGTGAAGGGGTCTAAGTGCCTCTTTGGAGTGCAGAAGGTTTCTTTTTTGGGCTTCATTTTTTCTCCCTCATCAATAGAAATGGATCCAATTAAGGTTCAGGCCATTCATGATTAGATTCAGCCCACATCTGTGAAGAGCCTTCAGAAACTCTTGGGCTTTGCTAATTTTTATCGACGTTTCATTGCCAACTTCTCCAGTGTGGTTAAACCTCTGACCGATTTAACGAAGAAAGGCGCTGATGTGACGAATTGGTCCTCCGTGGCTGTTTCTGCCTTTCAGGAGCTTAAACGCTGATTTACTTCTGCCCCTGTGTTGCGTCAGCCGGATGTTTCTCTTCCATTTCAGGTTGAGGTTGACGCGTCTGAGATTGGGGCAGGGGCCGTTTTGTCTCAGAGGAATTCTGATGGTTCCTTGATGAAACCGTGTGCCTTCTTTTCTCGGAAGTTTTCGCCTGCGGAACGCAATTATGATGTCGGCAATCGGGAGTTGTTGGCTATGAAGTGGGCATTTGAGGAGTGGCGACATTGGCTTGAGGGGGCCAAGCACCGTATTGTGGTCCTGACCGATCATAAAAATCTGATTTTCCTCGAGCCTGCCAAACGACTGAACCCTAGACAGGCTCGATGGTCCCTGTTTTTCTCCAGTTTTGTGGTCTCGTATCTTCCGGGTTCTAAGAATGTTAAGGCTGATGCCCTCTCTAGGAGTTTTTTGCCTGATTCTCCTGGGGTCCTTGAGCCGGTCGGCATTCTGAAGGAAGGGGTGATTCTTTCTGCCATCTCCCATGATTTACGATTGGTTCTTCAGGAATTTCAGGCTGATAAACCTGACCGCTGTCCAGTGGGGAAACTGTTTGTTCCTGATAGATGGACTAGTAAAGTGATTTCTGAGGTTCATTGTTCTGTGTTGGCTGGCCATCCTGGGATTTTTGGTACCAGAGACTTGGTTGGTAGGTCCTTTTGGTGGCCTTCTTTGTCACGGGATGTGCGTTCTTTTGTGCAGTCCTGTGGAACTTGTGCGCGGGCCAAGCCTTGTTGTTCCCGTGCTAGTGGGTTGCTTTTGCCTTTGCCGGTCCCTGAGAGGCCTTGGATGCATATTTCTATGGATTTTATTTCAGATCTTCCGGTTTCCCAGAGGATGTCGGTTATCTGGGTGGTTTGTGATCGGTTTTCTAAGATGGTTCATTTGGTACCTTTGCCTAAATTGCCTTCCTCTTCTGATTTGGTTGCATTGTTTTTTCAGCATGTGGTTCGTTTGCATGGCATTCCGGAGAATATTGTGTCTGATAGAGGTTCCCAGTTTGTTTCTAGGTTTTGGCGGGCCTTTTGTGCAAGGCTGGGCATTGATTTGTCTTTTTCTTCCGCATTTCATCCTCAGACAAATGGCCAAACCGAGCGAACTAATCAGACTTTGGAAACTTATTTGAGATGCTTTGTGTCTGCTGATCAGGATGATTGGGTGGCTTTCTTGCCATTGGCCGAGTTTCCTAGTTCTGCTACCTTGGTTTCGCCTTTTTTTTGTAATTTTGGTTTTCATCCTCGTTTTTCTTCAGGGCAGGTTGAGTCTTCTGATTGTCCTGGTGTGGATTCTGTGGTTGACAGGCTGCAGCAAATTTGGGCTCATGTGGTGGACAATTTGGTGTTGTCTCAGGAGGAGGATCAGCGTTTTGCTAACCGTCGTCGGTGTGTTGGTTCCCGGCTTCGGGTTGGGGATTTGGTCTGGTTGTCTTCCCGTCATGTTCCTATGAAGGTTTCTTCCCCTAAGTTCAAGCCTCGGTTTATTGGTCCTTATATGATTTCTGAGATTATCAATCCAGTGTCTTTTTGTTTGGCCCTTTCAGCCTCTTTTTCCATTCATAATATTTTCCATAGATCTTTGTTGCGGAAGTATGTGGTGCCCGTTGTTCCCTCTGTTGATCCTCCGGCTCCGGTGTTGATTGCTTCAGTATCTTGTCAACTGGAAGGGTTATGGCCTGGAGGATAATTCTTGGGTTGTTGCCTCCGATGTTCATGCTGACGATTTGGTTCGTGCCTTTCATTTGGCTCGTCCTGATCGGCCTGGGAGCTCTGGTGAGGGTTCGGTGACCCCTCCTCAAGGGGGGGGTACTGTTGTGAATTCTGCTCTTGGGCTCCCTCCGGTGGTTATGAGTGGTAGTGCTGCTGTCTTTGGATCGCAGCATTTATCAGGTGTGTCCACTTGGACAAATTGCAATTTGGACTGGGCTATTTAGTCTTGCTTGATCCTTTAGTCAGTGCCAGTTGTCCATTGTTTTTGGAGGATTCACATCCCAGACTGGTCTCTCCTGTTTGCTGTTCTTTTCAACAAAGATAAGTTCTGGCTTTGTTTTTGCTGTCCACATGTTGTGGGCCTTATACAGTGGGGCAAAAAAGTATTTAGTCAGTCTGCAATAGTGCAAGTTCCACCACTTAAAAAGATGAGAGGCGTCTGTAATTTACATCGTAGGTAGACCTCAACTATGGGAGACAAACTGAGAAAAAAAAATCCAGAAAATCACATTGTCTGTTTTTTTAACATTTTTTTTGCATTTTATGGTGGAAAATAAGTATCTGGTCAGAAACAAACAATCAAGATTTCTGGCTCTCACAGACCTGTAACTTTTTCTTTAAGAGTCTCCTCTTTCCTCCACTCATTACCTGTAGTAATGGCACCTGTTTAAACTTGTTATCAGTATAAAAAGACACCTGTGCACACCCTCAAACAGTCTGACTCCAAACTCCACTATGGTGAAGACCAAAGAGCTGCCAAAGGACACCAGAAACAAAATTGTAGCCCTGCACCAGGCTGGGAAGACTGAATCTGCAATAGCCAACCAGCTTGGAGTGAAGAAATCAACAGTGGGAGCAATAATTAGAAAATGGAAGACATACAAGACCACTGATAATCTCCCTCGATCTGGGGCTCCACACAAAAAATCCCACCCCGTGGGGTCAGAATGATCACAAGAACAGTGAGCAAAAATCCCAGAACCACACGGGGGGACCTAGTGAATGAACTGCAGAGAGCTGGGACCAATGTAACAAGGCCTACCATAAGTAACACACTACGCCACCATGGACTCAGATCCTGCAGTGCCAGACGTGTCCCACTGCTTAAGCCAGTACATGTCCGGGCCCGTCTGAAGTTTGCTAGAGAGCATTTGGATGATCCAGAGGAGTTTTGGGAGAATGTCCTATGGTCTAATGAAACCAAACTGGAACTGTTTGGTAGAAACACAACTTGTCGTGTTTGGAGGAAAAAGAATACTGAGTTGCATCCATCAAACACCATACCTACTGTAAAGCATGGTGGTGAAAACATCATGCTTTGGGGCTGTTTCTCTGCGAAGGGGCCAGGATGACTGATCCGGGTACATGAAAGAATGAATGGGGCCATGTATCGTGAGATTTTGAGTGCAAACCTCCTTCCATCAGCAAGGGCATTGAAGATGAAACGTGGCTGGGTCTTTCAACATGACAATGATCCAAAGCACACCACCAGGGCAACGAAGGAGTGGCTTCGTAAGAAGCATTTCAAGGTCCTGGAGTGGCCTAGCCAGTCTCCAGATCTCAACCCTATAGAAAACCTTTGGAGGGAGTTGAAAGTCCGTGTTGCCAAGCGAAAAGCCAAAAACATCAGTGCTCTAGAGGAGATCTGCATGGAGGAATGGGCCAACATACCAACAACAGTGTGTGGCAACCTTGTGAAGACTTACAGAAAACGTTTGACCTCTGTCATTGCCAACAAAGGATATATTACAAAGTATTGAGATGAAATTTTGTTTCTGACCAAATACTTATTTTCCACCATAATATGCAAATAAAATGCTAAAAAAACAGACAATGTGATTTTCTGGATTTTTTTTCTCAGTTTGTCTCCCATAGTTGAGGTCTACCTATGATGTAAATTACAGACGCCTCTCATCTTTTTAAGTGGTGGAACTTGCACTATTGCTGACTGACTAAATACTTTTTTGCCCCACTGTAGTTCTGTGCATTTTCATGTTTTGTCTTGTCCAGCTTTGTCTGTGTTAGGATTTTTTGCAGCCAAGCTGTATCTCTGGAGATGCAGATATACCCTCCATGTCTTTAGTCAGAGGTGGAGTTTTGTATTTTCTGTGGTGGATATTTTCTAGTGTTTTAATACTGACCGCATAGTTCTCTGTCCTATTCTTTCTTTTTAGCTAGCAAGGCCTCCTTTGCTAAATCCTGATTTCAGTCTGCGTATGTCATTTCCCTCTCCTCTCACAGTCAATATTTGTGGGGGGCTGTCTATTCTTTGGGGATTTTCTCTGAGGCAAGATAGTTTTCCCGTTTCTATCTTTAGGGGAAGTTAGTCCTTAGGCTGTGTCGAGGTGTCTAGGGAGTGTTAGGTACATCCCATGGCTACTTCTAGTTGCGGTGCTAAGTTCAGGGTCTGCGGTCAGTACAGGTACCACCTTCACCAGAGTACGTCACATGCTGCTCCTAGGCCACCAGATCATAACAGTTATGAGAAGAGGACAAGGCCCTCTGTTCCACAAACAGGTCTTGTATCATAACTGTCAAGCTATCCATTTGATCCACCAAGGTATAGAGCCGATCCATAGCAAACGGAGCAGAGGAAAGAAATGCAGAAATCCCTTTAAATATGTGGTCAGCTATATTGTCATGCAGCTGCAGTGCAGTACAGCACAACCTCCACCATGGGGAGCCTGGTATGGAAGCCAGACTGCACACACAGAGCAACTGAACAGACGCCACCTAGTAGCGAGAGTGAAGTCAGGAAAACCAAGTCAGAGCACAACAGTAAAAAAGGATTTAGACAGAATGGATAGTCAGGACATAGCAAGGGATCAGTAAACCAGGACTGGCAAAATACGGTACAATAGGGACAAACTGAAACGGAGTCAAAAACCAAGCCAAGAAATCAGAACCAGGGAGTCAAGCAGATATACAGACAAACAAAGAGACACAGTGAAATGGCAGACAGGGGGAGATAACAGACACAGGACAAGTCAGGGTTCACAGTAGGACAAATCAAGGGCTTCCATAGTCAGGTTCACACGCCAAAGACAGAGCTATTGCTGACACAACCCTCAGGATATTTGGAAGCTAAATAGCAAACCTGAGCCCAGAATGAGGCAGAGCAAAGTTAACCCTTGACATGATACACCCAGAGAAAGAGCAGGCAAGACTAAACTCCGGAATGGATCATGACAGTACTTCATCCATGAAGCAAGCTACACCGCCTGTTTACCTAAATACTATTTTGTAACGGCATCTAGCCCAGGAAATCCTTTTGGGCCTAGTAGAATTTGGTGCTACTCAGCAGCGTACCCCATCCATGAAGCAAGCTACACCGCCTGTTTACCTAAGTACTATTTTGTAACGGCATCTAGCCCAGGAAATCCTTTTGAAACATAGAAACAAAGAGAGAGGTGAGCGCACATGAATGGTATCAGCCGAGAAAGGAATGCAGAAAGGTCAAAGACCTACTCACCGCCGACAGTTATGCTGGACAAGCATAACAATGTGGAATAGCGCAGAAGGATTCCTGATCCTATACGACAGATGAATAGCAGCTCCCAGACCTCAACACGGAAGGCGCAGAACAATGATGGACGGTTGAAGTCCGGAGATGTGCCGGCGTGCAGGAGACTCCGAGTGCTGCGTCCCACGTGATCAATGACCTGCCGGTCACGTGGTGGAAGGTACTGGAGCACTGAAAGGCGATTTGGCTTGTCAACTACAACTCCCACTGCGATCCCTCAAGGAGGGAGCAGCAATACAAATAAAAGGATATAGCGGTCTAGATGGAGCGCTGATGACAGAGGCTACCGAAGCACAGATTGAGAGGTTTAAAAACATTAATCACAAAGCATTTCACCAGCCAATCGCTGTCTTCTTCAGGTAACAATAAATAAAAAGGTTAAAAGGGAAGAGGGAAGTATTTAACCCCTTTACCCCCAAGGGTGGTTTGCACGTCAATGACCAGGCCAATTTTTACAATTCGGACCACTGTCCCTTTATGAGGTTATAACTCTGGAATGCTTCAACAGATCCTGGTGGTTCTGACATTGTTTTCTCATGACATCTTATACTTCATGATAGTGGTAAAATTTATTTGATATTACCTACATTTATTTGTGAAAAAAATGGAAATGTGGCAAAAATTTAGAAAATTTTGCAATTTTCCAACTTTGAATTTTTATGCAATTAAATCACAGAGATGTGTCACACAAAATACTTAATAAGTAACATTTCCCACATGTCTACTTTACATCAACACAATTTTGGAACCAAAATTTGTTTTTGTTAGGGAGTTATAAGGGTTAAAAATTGACCAGCAATTTCTCATTTTTACAACACCATTTTTTTTAGGGACCACATCTCATTTGAAGTCATTTTGAGGGGTCTATATGATAGAAAATACCCAAGTGTGACACCATTCTAAAAACTGCACCCCTCAAGGTGCTTAAAACCACATTCAAGAAGTTTATTAAC
Source organism: Ranitomeya imitator (assembly GCF_032444005.1). NCBI lineage: Eukaryota > Metazoa > Chordata > Amphibia > Anura > Dendrobatidae > Ranitomeya > Ranitomeya imitator. Next base: position 662,894,199 of record NC_091284.1, on the reverse strand, counting down.
CCTTCAGGTGTTTCACAGGAATTTTTGGAATGTTTAAATAAAAATGAACATTTAACTTTTTTTTCACAAAAAATTTACTTCAGCTCCAATTTGTTTTATTTTACCAAGAGTAACAGGAGAAAATGGACCCCAAAAGTTGTTGTACAGTTTCTCCAGAGTACGCCGATACCCCATATATGGGGGTAAACCACTGTTTGGGCGCATGACAGAGCTCGGAAGCAAAGGAGGGCAATTTGACTTTTCAATGCAAATTTGACAGGAATTGAGATGGGACGCCATGTTGCGTTTGGAGAGCCCCTGATGTGCCTAAACAGTGGAAACCCACACAAGTGACACCATTTTGGAAAGTAGACCCCCTAAGGAACTTATCTAGAGGTGTGGTGAGCACTTTGAACCACCAAGTGCTTCACAGAAGTTTATAATGCAGAACCGTAAAAATAAAAAATCATATTTTTTCACAAAAATCATATTTTTGCCCCCAATTTTTTATTTTCCCAAGGGTAAGATAAGAAATTGGACCCCAAAAGTTGTTGTATAATTTGTCCTGAGTACGCCGATACCGCATATGTGGTGGTAAACCACTGTTTGGACGCATGGGAGAGCTCGGAAGGGAAGGAGCGCCGTTTGACTTTTCAATGCAAAATTGACAGGAATTGAGATGGGACACCATGTTGCGTTTGGAGAACCACTGATGTGCCTAAACATTGAAACCCCCCACAAGTGACACCATTTTGGAAAGTAGACCCCCTAAGGAACTTATCTAGAGGTGTGGTGAGCACTTTGACCCACCAAGTGCTTCACAGACGTTTATAATGCAGAACCGTAAAAAAAAAAATCATATTTTTTCACAAAAGTCATCTTTTTCCCACAATATTTTATTTCCCCAAGGATAAGATAAGAAATTGGACCCCAATAGTTGTTGATTAATTTGTCCTGAGTACGCTGATACCACATATGTGGGGGTAAACCACTGTTTGGGCGCAAGGGAGAGCTCGGAAGGGAAGGAGCGCCGTTTGACTTTTCAATGCAAAATTGACAGGAATTGAGATAGGACGCCATGTTGCATTTGGAGAGCCCCTGATGTGCCTAAACAGTGGAAACCCCCTACAAGTGACACCATTTTGGAAAGTAGACCCCGTAGGGAACTTATCTGGATGTGTGGTGAGCACTTTGACCCACCAAGAGCTTCACAGAAGTTTATAATGCAGAGCCGTAAAAATAAAACAAAAATTTTTTCCCACAAAAATTATTTTCTATCCCCCAGTTTTGTATTTTCCCGAGGGTAACAGGTGAAATTGGACCCCCAAAGTTGTTGTCCAATTTGTTCTGAGTACGCTGATACCCCATATGTGGGGGGGAACCACCGTTTGAGCACATGGCAGAGCTCAGAAGGGAAGGAGCATCATTTGGAATGCAGACTTAGATGGATTGGTCTGCAGGCGTCACATTGCGTTTGCAGAGTCCCTAATGTACCTAAACAGTAGAAACCCCCCACAAGTGACCCCATATTGGAAACTAGACCCCCCAAGGAACTTATCTAGATGTGTTGTGAGAACTTTGAATCCCCAAGTGTTTCACTACAGTTTATAACGCAGAGCCGAGAAAATAAAAAATCTTTTTTTTCCCACAAAATTTATTTTTTAGCCCCCAGTTTTGTATTTTCCCAAGGGTAACAGGATAAATTGGACCCCAAAAGTTGTTGTCCAATTTGTCCTGAGTACGCTGATACCCCATATGTTGGGGTAAACCCCTGTTTGAGAGGGTTCGGAAGGGAAGGAGCACTGTTTTACTTTTTCAACGCAGAATTGGCTGGAATTGAGATCGGACGCCATGTTGCGTTTGGAGATCCCCTGATGTGCCTAAACAGTGGAAACCCCCCAATTATAACTGAAACCCTAATCCAAACACACCCCTAACCCTAATCCCAACGGTAACCCTAACCACACCCCTAACCCAGACACACCCTGTTAGGACTGGCGGAACGCACCAAGTACAAGATGAAATGGAACTAGGTGCGTTCGCAGTCCGAGGTCCACCGTGCAGGTAAAAACCCTGCTGCTAGTAAGACGGACTATATGGCGGTACTACAAGTATACACGCACGGGTTAACTGCACCCTGCGTGAAGGAAGCGATCCTGTTGCGTCACAGGACCGCGGTACCGCACATAGAGCGCGAGCAATAAGTCAGCGAACTCAACCCCAACTAGGATTGAAGTCCGATTAGACACTTGCTGGCACAACACAGCAACTGGGTGTGTAAGGAAACTAAATAATAATATAAAGGCACAAGAGTGCATGCGGTGCCGCACAGACGGACGCCACTAACCACCCAGGCTTTGGTCAGGAAAGCACAGAGCAAGCGCACGGCGCCGTACAGGCGGACACAGCAACTGGTAGCTGTAATGTGTGTTACGTGCTGTTGGATAAGTCGGGCGCTAGATAGCAAACATACAACTTCCGCGAACAGACATTCAATAGGGAGGGTATTTAAAGAGCGACTTTCACTCACAACACACACACATATTTACAAGACAATACTAGCACATGGCCGTGCGGTCATGCGCAGTTTATATAGCTGCAGCACAGGAAACAGCTACAGAAGTTTTGCCCTTTCAGGACCTGCCAAAAGGACTAATGGGATGTGCTGCAGTACCTGAGCATGTGACCCTCGATCTCCAACAGGAGATCTTGCCCTGGGCATGCTCAGTGTGTGCAAATAAGGACTTAGATCCAGAAACGTTCACTCGCCGCTGCCCAGCACTGGCTTCAATGGCAGAAGCAGGAAAAGCAGCAGTAACTCTTCGCACAGAGTCAGACTGAGCGAGACGCTGGGATCGACGTCCCTGCTGAGCAGACTCCACTGCGGCTGGAGGAGAATGGGAGACCGCAGCGGAGACGGATCAAGATTCCCCCTGTGCAGCAGAGGAAACTCGACTCCTAACATTACCCCCCCTCCTAGGGCCCCCCCTCCTTGGGCCTCGCTACGTTCGAAGGCAGCAATGAGCTGCGGGGCCCGAATGTGCTCAACAGGCTCCCAGGACCTGTCCTCGGGGCCATAACCCTTCCAGTCTACCAAATAAATTTTTTTGCCACGTACCACCTTGCACCCCAAAATAGCGTTCACCTCATAATCGTCCGTAGACGATCCCGATGTCCCAGCAGATGACTCGGAGAACCGGGACATATACACGGGTTTCAAGAGGGACACATGAAAGGTGTCGGTGATACCCAGGCGTGGCGGAAGGGCCAAACGATAGACCACAGGATTAACCTGCTCGAAGACCTTGAATGGGCCCAAGTAGCGAGGAGCAAATTTAGTGGACTCAACTCGCAGCCTGATGTTACGGGCGGAGAGCCACACCAAGTCGCCAGGAGCAAAGGTCGGAGCGGGGCGCCGATGAGCATCGGCGGAGGACCTCATTCTCTCCTTAGAGGCCCGAATGGCATCCTGAGTGCGGTCCCAAATATCCCGTGCCTCCACAGCCCAGTCTGCCACCCTGGAGTCTGCGGAAGACACGGGCATAGGCACAGGTACCCGTGGATGCTGACCATAGTTGAGGAGGAATGGGGTTTGTCCAGTGGAGTCGGCTACGGCATTGTTCAGTGCAAACTCTGCCCATGATAGCAAAGATGCCCAGTCATCCTGCCTGGCTGAAACAAAATGTCGCAGGTATGTGACCAAGGTCTGGTTGGCCCTCTCTACCAACCCATTCGTCTCGGGATGATATGCGGAAGAGAGATTTAACTCAATGCTGAGAAGACGACAAAGCTCTCTCCAGAACCGAGACGCAAGCTGGGGACCCCGGTCACTGACAATTTTGTCTGGCATGCCGTGTAGGCGGAAGATGTGTCTTATGAACAACGCTGCCAAGCCCGTGCAGAACGTAACCGTGGGAGCGGCGCCAAATGCACCATTTTCGAGAAATGATCGGTAATAACCCAAATGACCGTAGAGCCGCGAGACTTGGGCAAACCCACTACAAAGTCCATCCCGACCATCTCCCAGGGCCTGTCTGCCACCGGCAAGGGATAGAGTAACCCAGATGGCCGTTGTCGAGGAGACTTATTTTTGGCGCATGAGACACATGCCAGAACATAATCTCTGACATCTCGGACCATATGCGGCCACCAGTATGTCCTCGCCAGTAGCTCAGATGTCCTCTTTGTCCCAAAGTGTCCACCCACCCTGGACGAATGAGCCCAAGAGAGAACCTCCGGTCGCAAATTAATGGGCACAAAAGTCTTGCCCAGAGGCATAGACTCTAGCGAAACCGGCGCTACAGTTCTCAGGCTCTCGGAAGGGACAATACGCCGAGGCTCCTCTTCCTCCTCCTCAGTTGACATAAGGGAGTGAGAGAGAGCGTCAGCACGGATATTCTTCTCCCCGGTGAGAAAATGAAGGGAAAAGTGGAACCGAGAGAAGAATAGGGACCATCTGGCCTGGCGAGAATTTAGCCGCTGGGCTGTCTGCAAATAGACCAAATTTTGTGGTCCGTGTAAACTTGGAAGGGAAACCGCGCATCTTCCTGAAGGTGTCTCCACTCCGAAAAGGCCAACTTCATTGCTAGCAACTCCCTGTCCCCGATGGAGTACTTTCTCTCCGCTGGCGTGAAGGTCTTAGAGAAGAAGAAGCATGGATGCTTCCGACCTTGAGCATCCTTTTGATAGAGGACTGCTCCAGCACCAACGGACGAGGCATCCACCTCCATTAGGAATGGCTTATCCACATCGGGACGATGTAAGTTGGGAGCGCTAGCAAAGTGGGACTTAATAGAAGTGAAGGCCTTGGAGACCTCTTCCGACCACAATTTGGGATTCGCTCCCTTCTTGGTGAGGGCTACCAAGGGAGCTACCAGAGTTGAGAAGTGGGGAATGAACTGGCGGTAATAGTTTATGAACCCCATAAAGCGCTGCACCGCTTTAAGAGAATGGGGCTCTTGCCAATCCATCACAGCCTGTAGTTTGCCAGGATCCATAGCCAATCCCTGGGCGGAGATGATATAGCCCAGGAAAGGTAAAGACTCCTGCTCAAACATACACTTCTCCAACTTTGCATAAAGAGAGTTTGCCCGTAGGAGGTCGAAGACTCTGCCAACATCTCTCCGGTGGGAGTCAATATCTGGAGAAAAGATGAGAATATCATCCAGATAGACTACAACTGAGGTGGAAAGCATATCCCGGAAGATGTCGTGGACAAAGTCTTGGAAAACGGCTGGGGCATTACAGAGCCCGAAGGGCATTACCAGATACTCATAGTGCCCATCTCTGGTGTTAAACGCCGTTTTCCATTCGTCCCCCTCACGGATGCGAATCAGGTTGTAAGCACCCTGCAGATCTAGTTTAGTAAACACCCTTGCTCCCCGAAGCCTATCGAAAAGCTCAGATGTCAAGGGCAAAGGATACTTGTTCTTAACGGTGATAGCGTTAAGACCCCTGTAGTCTATGCATGGACGTAGTTCCCCATTCTTCTTCTGCACGAAGAAGAACCCTGCCCCAGCAGGTGACACCGACTTCCTGATGAACCCTCTTGCCAGATTCTCTTGAATGTACTGAGACATTGCCTCCGTCTCCGGGAGAGATAATGGATAGACTCGACCCCGGGGAGGCTCAGCACCAGGCAAGAGATCAATAGGACAGTCATAGGGGCGATGGGGCGGAAGGGTCTCCGCCGCCTTTTTGGAGAACACGTCTGCATAAGACCAATATTGCTTGGGGAGAGAGGATAGATCTGCGGGTACCTCTGTAGTAGCAACCTGAACGCACTCTCGGTGACACCTACCCCCACAAGATTCACCCCATCCCAGAATTCTGCCTGAGGACCACTCGATGTGAGGAGAGTGGTACCGTAGCCAAGGTATCCCCAACAGGACCTCATCATTTCCCTCAGGAATGATGAGCAGAGATATAATCTCCTGATGGGATGGCGACATGGACAGAGTAAAAGGGATGGTCTGATGTGTTATCTGTGAGGGCAGTGTCGACCCATTCACCACTCGTACCGTTACTGGTTGAGCTAGCATAACCAGGGGTATTGCATGACGTTGGGCGAAGGCAGAAGACATAAAATTGCCCTCCGCCCCAGAATCCACACAGAGCTCTACCGAGTGGCAGAATGAGCCAATAATAATTGTCCCCTTAAAGGATAATTTGGAGGCAAACGTCGCCGTGTCTAGTGCACCTCCACCTACTACCACTAGACGCTGACGTTTCCTCGTCCGCTGGGAACATCTGGTGGCAAGATGTCCTGACTGCTGGCACACATGACAAACCTGGAGTGCACGAGCGGTCCGGGACTTAGATCCCGCTCGTGACACTACCATAGGCTCATGGGACTCAGGGGCCTAGACTGGAGATTCCAAAGGTTTGGCGAAGGTGGGAGCCAGCCGAAACCTCTGCCTACACTGGGCTCGCTCTAACCTCCGCTCGTGAAAACGGAGGTCAATACGAGTGGATACTGTTATTAATTCCTCCAGTGTGGCGGGAATCTCCCTAGTGACCAGAGCGTCCTTAACGTGGTCAGCCAGCCCCCTCCAAAATATAGGAATAAGGGCTTTATACGACCACTCCAGCTCAGATGCTAGGGTGCGGAAGTGTACGGCAAAATGGCTGACCAAGGATGAGCCCTGAGTCAATGCCAACAGTTGGAGCGCCATATCATGGGTGACACGAGGTCCTAAAAGACCTGTTTCAGAGTGCTCAGGAATAACGGAGCACTCTGCACCACATGATCGCCACGCTCCCACAGCGGCGTAGCCCACTGCAACGCCCTGTCCGACAGGAGAGACACGATAAACCCCACCTTTGCCCGCTCTGTAGGGAAACGAGAGGCCAGAAGCTCGAGATGTATAGAGCACTGACTCACGAAACCCCTACAAGACTTAAGGTCACCAGAAAATTTCTCTGGTAGCGGGAGGCGAGATAGAGTCGGAACAGGGGTGGCAGTGGACAAGGTAGCTGCAGCCACGCTAGCAGCCTGAACAGCGACAGCAGTGACATCCACAGCTGAGGTTGAACGCTCTAGAGCCGCCAACCTTCCCTCCAGCTGCTGGATGTACCGCTGTAAACGCTGATCGTCCGCCATTTACTAGCCAGACCTTGGCGCTAGTATTATGTTAGGACTGGCGGAACGCACCAAGTACAAGATGAAATGGAACTAGGTGCGTTCGCAGTCCGAGGTCCACCGTGCAGGTAAAAACCCTGCTGTTAGTAAGACGGACTATATGGCGGTACCACAAGTATACACGCACGGGTTAACTGCACCCTGCGTGAAGGAAGCGATCCTGTTGCGTCACAGGACCGCGGTACCGCACATAGAGCGCGAGCAATAAGTCAGCGAACTCAACCCCAACTAGGATTGAAGTCCGATTAGACTCTTGCTGGCACAACACAGCAACTGGGTGTGTAAGGAAACTAAATAATAATATAAAGGCACAAGAGTGCGTGCGGTGCCGCACAGACGGACGCCACTAACCACCCAGGCTTGGGTCAGGAAAGCGCAGAGCAAGCGCACGGCGCCGTACAGGTGGACACAGCAACTGGTAGCTGTAATGTGTGTTACGTGCTGTTGGATAAGTCGGGCGCTAGATAGCAAACATACACCTTCCGCGAACAGACATTCAATAGGGAGGGTATTTAAAGAGCGACTTTCACTCACAACACACACACATATTTACAAGACAATACTAGCGCATGGCCGTGCGGTCATGCGCAGTTTATATAGCTGCAGCACAGGAAACAGCTACAGAAGTTTTGCCCTTTCAGGACCTGCCAAAAGGACCAATGGGATGTGCTGCAGTACCTGAGCATGTGACCCTCGATCTCCAACAGGAGATCTTGCCCTGGGCATGCTCAGTGTGTGCAAATAAGGACTTAGATCCAGAAACGTCCACTCGCCGCTGCCCAGCACTGGCTTCAATGGCAGAAGCAGGAAAAGCAGCAGTAACTCTTCGCACAGAGTCAGACTGAGCGAGACGCTGGGATCGACGTCCCTGCTGAGCAGACTCCACTGCGGCTGGAGGAGAATGGGAGACCGCAGCGGAGACGGATCGAGATTCCCCCTGTGCAGCAGAGGAAACTTGACTCCTAACACACCCCTAACCCTAATCCCAATCGTAAATGTAATCCAAACCCTAACCCTAACTTTAGCCCCAAACCTAACTGTAGCCTTAACCCTCACCCTAGCCCTAACCCTAACCCTAATGGGAAAATGGAAATAAATACATTTTTTTAATTTTTTAATTTTTCCCTAACTAAGGGGGTGATGAAGGGGGTTTGATTTACTTTTATGGCGGGTTTTTAGCGGATTTTTATGATTGGCAGCCGTCACACACTGACAGACGCTTTTTATTGCAAAAAATATCTTTTGCATTACCACATTTTGAGAGCTATAATCTTTCCATATTCGAGTCCACAGAGTCATGTGAGGTCTTGTTTTTTGCGGGACGAGTTGATGTTTTTATTGGTAACATTTTCAGGTACGTGACATTTTTTGATCGCTTTTCATTCCGATTTTTGTGAGGCAGAATGACCGAAAACCAGCTATTCATGAACTTCTTTTGGGGGAGGCGTTTATACCGTTCCGCGTTTGGTAAAATGGATAAAGCAGTTTTATTCTTCGGGTCAGTCCGATTACAGCGATATCTCACTTATATTTTTTATGTTTTGGTGCTTTTATACAATAAAAACTATTTTACAGAAAAAATAATTATTTTTGCATCGCTTTATTCTGAGAACTATAACTTTTTTATTTTTTTGCTGATGATGCTGTGTGGCAGCTCATTTTTTGCGGGACAAGATGATGTTTTCAGCGGTACCATGGTTATTTATATCTGTCTTTTTGATCGCGTGTTATTCCACTTTTTGTTCGGCGGTATGAGAATAAAGCGTTGTTTTTTGCCTCGTTTTTTTTTTTTTTACGGTGTTCACTGAAGGGGTTAAATAGTGATATAGTTTTATAGGTGGGGTCGTTACGGATGCGGCGATACTAAATATGTGTACTTTTATTGTTTTTTTTATTTAGATAAAGAAATGTATTTATGGGAATAATATACATATTTTTTTTCATTATTTGGGATTTTTTTTTTTTTTTACACATTTGGAATTTTTTTTTTTACTTTTTTACTTTGTCCCAGGGGGGGACATCACAGATCGATGATCTGACAGTTTGCACAGCACTCTGTCAGATCACCGATCTTACTTACAACACTGCAGACTTACCAAGCGCCTGCTCTGAGCAGTCACTTGGTAAGCCACCTCCCTCCCTGCAGGACCCGGATGCCGCGGCCATCTTGGATCCGGGCCTGGAGCAGGGAGGGAGGTAGGGAGACCCTCACAGCAACGCGATCACATCGCGTTGCTTCGGGGGTCTCAGGTAAGCTCGCAGGGAGCCCCCTCCCTGTGCGACGCTTCCCTATACCGCCGGCACACCGCGATCATGTTTGATCGCGGTGTGCCGGGGGTTAATGTGCCGGGGGCAGTCCGTGACCGTTCCTGGCACATTGTGCCAGATGTCAGCTGCGATAGGCAGCTGACACCCGGCCGTGATCGGCCGCGCTCCCCCCGTGAGCGCGGCCGATCGCTATGATGTGCTATCCCGTCGAGGGTCAGATAGGCCCAGGGCACCTCGACGGGATAGTACGTCTAAGGTCAGAGAGGGGTTAAAGGGACAAAGACCAATAAAAATTGAGGAGAGAAGTGCAAAAGAGGAAAGGGGGAGGAGGTACAAAAAGTAATAAATAACCAGTAAGATAGTGAACACAAAATGCAACTATGCTATAAAATATTAAAAACCAAAATAGAAATAAAATATAATATATAGTGTAAGAATAACATGATAAATAGTGTTGAGCGATACCGTCCGATACTTGAAAGTATCGGTATCGGATAGTATCGGCCGATATCCGAAAAATATCGGATATCGCCGATACCGATATCCGATACCAATACAAGTCAATGGGACATCAAGTATCGGAAGGTATTCTCATGGTTCCCAGGGTCTGAAGGAGAGGAAACTCTCCTTCAGGCCCTGGGATCCATAGGGATGTGTAAAATAAAGAATTAAAATAAAAAATATTGATATATTTACCTCTCCGGCGGCCCCTGAACTCAGCGCGGGTAACCGGCAGGCTTCGTTGTTCAAAATCAGCGCTTTTAGGACCTGAGAATCACGTCCCGGCTTCTGATTGGTCGCGGGCCGCCCATGTGACCGCCACGCGACCAATCACAAGCCGTGACGTCACCGCAAGCTATTAACGCGCTCATTTTTAAAAATGAGCGCGTTAATGGCTTTCAAAGACGTAGCGGCTTGTGATTGGTCGCGGCCACGCGACCAATCACAAGCCGCGACGTCACCGCAAGCTATTAACGCGCTCATTTTTAAAAATGAGCGCGTTAATGGCTTTCAAAGACGTAGCGGCTTGTGATTGGTCGCGGCCACGCGACCAATCACAAGCCGCGACGTCACCGCAAGCTATTAACGCGCTCATTTTTAAAAATGAGCGCGTTAATGGCTTTCAAAGACGTAGCGGCTTGTGATTGGTCGCGGCCACGCGACCAATCACAAGCCGCGACGTTACCGCAAGCTATTAACGCGCTCATTTTTAAAAATGAGCGCGTTAATGGCTTTCAAAGACGTAGCGGCTTGTGATTGGTCGCGGCCACGCGACCAATCACAAGCCGCGACGTCACCGCAAGCTATTATCGCGCTCATTTTTAAAAATGAACGCGGTAATGACTTTCAAAGACGTAGCGGCTTGTGATTGGTCGCGGCCACGCGACCAATCACAAGCCGCTACGTCTTTGAAAGCCATTAACGCGCTCATTTTTAAAAATGAGCGCGTTAATAGCTTGCGGTGACGTCGCGGCTTGTGATTGGTCGCGTGGCCGCGACCAATCACAAGCCGCTACGTCTTTGAAAGCCATTAACGCGCTCATTTTTAAAAATGAGCGCGTTAATAGCTTGCGATGACGTCGCGGCTTGTGATTCGTCGCGTGGCGGTCACATGGGCGGCCCGCGACCAATCAGAAGCCGGGACGTGATTCTCAGGTCCTAAAAGCGCTGATTTTGAACAACGAAGCCTGCCGGTTACCCGCGCTGAGTCCAGGGGCCGCCGGAGAGGTAAATATATCAATATTTTTTATTTTAATTCTTTATTTTACACATCTCTATGTATCCGATACCGATACCCGATACCACAAAAGTATCGGATCTCGGTATCGGAATTCCGATACCGCAAGTATCGGCCGATACCCGATACTTGCGGTATTGGAATGCTCAACACTAATGATAAACAACCATAATACACAGTTTAAAAAAAACTAAAAAAATCAGAAGTATATGTAAAATAAGATAAATGTCACATTATTTAGCAAAATATTTAGAATTGAGAGTCCTCAGTGGTTGAGCTCAATTCTAAATATTTTTCTATCCACTGGCTAACACGGTACCAAGATATATTTCTTTCCTGTACATTATTTAGCCACATTTTCTATTGTGAGATTAAGTCCCTCAGGGGAGAGAGCGCCCAATTTAAAAATCCAAAAGCTCTCCCTATTGATTAATCTCCCATACCGATCAGGAACATTATCAGGTATGTAATCAATAATAATAAGTGCCTCAAAAAGTGCCTCAAAAAAGTGCCTCAAAAGCCCCCATAAAGAGGTTTGCAAAGCTGGGGGCAAATCTCGTCCACATTGCACAACCTTTCAACTGTCTGTAAGCAGCATTCTCAAATGAGAATATATTGTTGTTTAACCCCTCTGTGACCTTAGACGTACTATCCCGTCGAGGTGCCCTGGGCTTATCTGACCCTGGACGGGATAGTACGTCATAGCCGATCGGCCGCGCTCACGGGGGGAGCGCGGCCGATCGCGGCCGGGTGTCAGCTGCTTATCGCAGCTGACATCTGGCACTATGTGCCAGGAGCGGTCACGGACCGCCCCCGGCACATTAACCCCTGGCACACCGCGATCAAAGATGATCGCGATGTGCCGGCGGTGCAGGGAAGCACCGCGCAGGGAGGGGGCTCCCTGCGGGCTTCCCTGAGCCCCCCGCAGCAACGCGATGTGATCGCGTTGCTGCGAGGGTCTCCTCACCTCCCTCCCTGCTCGAGCCCCGGATCCAAGATGGCCGCGGATCCGGGTCCTGCAGGGAGGGAGGTGGCTTCACAGAGCATGCTCAGAGCAGGCACTGTGAAGCCTGCAGCGCTGCATGTCAGATCAGTGATCTGACAGAGTGCTGTGCAAACTGTCAGATCACTGATCTGTGATGTCCCCCCCTGGGACAAAGTAAAAAAGTAAAAAAAAAATTTTCCAAATGTGTAAAAAAAAATAAAAAAAATATTCCAAAATAATGAAAAAAAAAAAAAATATTATTCCCATAAATACATTTCTTCATCTAAATAAAAAAAAAAAACAATAAAAGTACACATATTTAGTATCGCCGCGTCCGTAACGGCCCGACCTATAAAACTGGCCCACTAGTTAACCCCTTCAGTAAACACCGTAAGAAAAAAAAAAAAAAAGAGGCAAAAAACAACGCTTTATTATCATACCGCCGAACAAAAAGTGGAATAACACGCGATCAAAAGGACAGATATAAATAACCATGGTACCGCTGAAAGCGTCATATTGTCCCGCAAAAAAAGAGCCACCATACAGCATCATCAGCAAAAAAATAAAAAAGTTATAGTCCTGAGAATAAAGCGATGCAAAAATAATTATTTTTTCTGTAAAATAGTTTTTATCGTATAAAAGCGCCAAACCATAAAAAAATGATATAAATGAGGTATCGCTGTAATCGTACTGACCCGAAGAATAAAACTGATTTATCAATTTTACCAAACGCGGAACGGTATAAACGCCTCCCCCAATAGAAATTCATGAATTGCTGGCTTTTGGTCATTCTTCCTCACAAAAATCGGAATAAAAAGCGATCAAAAAATGTCACGTGCCCAAAAATGTTTTCAATAAAAACGTCAACTCGTCCCGCAAAAAACAAGACCTCACATGACTCTGTGGACCAAAATATGGAAAAATTATAGCTCTCAAAATGTGGTATTGCAAAAAATATTTTTTGCAATAAAAAGGGTCTTTCAGTGTGTGACGGCTGCCAATCATAAAAATCCGCTAAAAAACTCGCTATAAAAGTAAATCAAACCCCCCTTCATCACCCCCTTAGTTAGGGAAAAATAAAAAAAAATGTATTTATTTCCATTTTCCCATTAGGGCTAGGGTTAGGGCTAGGGTTAGGGCTAGGGCTAGGGTTAGGGCTAGGGTTAGGGCTAGGGTTAGGGCTAGGGTTAGGGCTAGGGTTAGGGCTAGGGCTAGGGTTAGGGTTAGGGCTAGGGTTAGGGCTAGGGTTAGGGCTAGGGTTAGGGTTAGGGCTAGGGTTAGGGCTAGGGTTAGGGCTAGGGTTAGGGCTAGGGCTAGGGTTAGGGCTAGGGTTAGGGCTAGGGTTAGGGCTAGGGTTAGGGTTGGGGCTGCAGTTAGGGTTGGGGCTAAAGTTAGGGTTAGGGTTTAGATTACATTTACAGTTGGGAATAGGGTTGGGATTAGGGTTAGGGGTGTGTCAGGGTTAGAGGTGTGGTTAGGGTTATCGTTGGAATTAGGGTTAGGGGTGTGTTTAGATTAGGGTTTCAGTTATAATTGGGGGGTTTCCACTGTTTCGGCACATCAGGGGCTCTCCAAACACGACATGGCGTCCGATCTCAATTCCAGCCAATTCTGCGTTGAAAAAGTAAAACAGTGCTCCTTCCCTTCCGAGCTCTCCTGTGTGCCCAAACAGGGGTTTACCCCAACATATGGGGTATCAGCGTACTCAGGACAAATTGGACAACAACTTTTGTGGACCAATTTCTCCTGTTACCCTTGGGAAAATACAAAACTGGGGGCTAAAAAATAATTTTTGTGGGAAAACAAAAAGATTTTTTATTTTCACGGCTCTGCGTTATAAACTGTAGTGAAACACTTGGGGGTTCAAAGTTCTCACAACACATCTAGATAAGTTCATTGAGGGGTCTAGTTTCCAATATGGGGTCACTTGTGGGGGGTTTCTACTGTTTAGGTACATTAGGGGCTCTGCAAACGCAATGTGACGCCTGCAGACCAATCCATCTAAGTCTGCATTCCAAATGATGCTCCTTCCCTTCCGAGCCCTCCCATGCGCCCAAACGGTGGTTCCCCCCCACATATCGGGTATCAGCGTACTCAGGACAAATTGGACAACAACATTTAGGGTCCAATTTCTCCTGCTAACCTTGGAAAAATACAAAACTGGGGGCTAAAATATAATTTTTGTGGAAAAAAAAATAATTTTTATTTGCATGGCTCTGCGTTATAAACTGTAGTGAAATACTTGGGGGTTCAAAGCTCTCACAACACATCAAGATGAGTTCCTTAGGGGGTCTACTTTCCAAAATGGTGTCACTTGTGGGGGGTTTCTACTGTTTAGGTACATTAGGGGCTCTGCAAACGCAATGTGACGCCTGCAGACCATTCCATCTAAGTCTGCATTCCAAATGGCGCTCCTTCCCTTCCGAACCCTCCCATGCGCCCAAACGGTGGTTCCCCCCCACATATGGGGTATCAGCGTACTCAGGACAAATTGGACAACAACTTTTGGGGTCCAATTTCTCCTGTTACCCTAGGGAAAATACAAAACTGGGGGCTAAAAAATAATTTTTGTGGGAAAAAAATTTTGTTTTATTTTTATGGCTCTGCATTATAAACTTCTGTGAAGCCCTTGGTGGGTCAAAGTGCTCACCACACATCCAGATAAGTTCCTTAGGGGGTCTACTTTCCAAAATGGTGTCACTTGTGGGAGGTTTCAATGTTTAGGCACATCAGTGGCTCTCCAAACGCAACATGGCGTCCCATCTCAATTCCTGTCAATTTTGCATTGAAAAGTCAAACGGCGCTCCTTCCCTTCCGAGCTCTCCCATGCGCCCAAACAGTGGTTTACTGCCACATATGGGGTATCAGCGTACTCGGGACAAATTGGACAACAACTTTTGAGGTCCAATTTCTTCTCTTACCCTTGGAAAAATAAAAAATTGGGGGCAAAAATATAATTTTTGTGAAAAAATATGATTTTTTATTTTTACGGTTCTGCATTATAAACTTCTGTGAAGCACTTGGTGGGTCAAAGTGCTCACCACACCTCTAGATAAGTTCCTTAGGGGGTCTACTTTCCAAAATGGTGTCACTTGTGGGGGGTTTCAATGTTTAGGCACATCAGTGGCTCTCCAAACGCAACATGGCGTCCCATCTCAATTTCTGTCAATTTTGCATTGAAAAGTCAAACTGCGCTCCTTCCCTTCCGAGCTCTCCCATGCGCCCAAACAGTGGTTTACTGCCACATATGGGGTATCAGCGTACTCAGGACAAATTGGACAACAACTTTTGAGGTCCAATTTCTTCTCTTACCCTTGGAAAAATAAAAAATTGGGGGCAAAAATATAATTTTTGTGAAAAAATATGATTTTTTATTTTTACGGTTCTGCATTATAAACTTCTGTGAAGCACTTGGTGGGTCAAAGTGCTCACCACACATCCAGATAAGTTCCTTAGGGGGTCTACTTTCCAAAATGGTGTCACTTGTGGGGGGTTTCAATGTTTAGGCACATCAGTGGCTCTCCAAACGCAACATGGCGTCCCATCTCAATTCCTGTCAATTTTGCATTGAAAAGTCAAATAGCGCTCCTTCCCTTCCGAGCTCTCCCATGCGCCCAAACAGTGGTTTACTGCCACATATGGGGTATCAGCGTACTCAGGACAAATTGGACAACAACTTTTTGGGTCCAATTTCTCCTGTTACCCTTGGTAAAATAAAACAAATTGGAGCTGAAATAAATTTTTTGTGTAAAAAAGTTAAATGTTCATTTTTATTTAAACATTCCAAAAATTCCTATTAAACACCTGAAGGGTTAATAAACTTTTTGAATGTGGTTTTGAGCACCTTGAGGGGTGCAGTTTTTAGAATGGTGTCACACTTGGGCATTTTCTATCATATAGACCCCTCAAAATGACTTCAAATGAGACGTGGTCCCTAAAATAAAATGGTGTTGTAAAAATGAGAAATTGCTGGTCAACTTTTAACCCTTATAACTCCCTAACAAAAAAAAAAATTGGTTCCAAAATTATGCTGATGTAAAGGAGACATGTGGGAAATGTTACTTATTAAGTATTTTGTGTGACATATCTCTGTGATTTAATTGCATAAAAATTCAAAGTTTGAAAATTGCGAAATTTTCAAAATTTTCGCCAAATTTCCGTTTTTTTCACAAATAAATGCAGGTACTATCAAAGAAATTTTACCACTATCATGAAGTACAATATGTCACGAGAAAACAATGTCAGAATCACCAGGATCCGTTGAAGCGTTTCGGAGTTATAACCTCATAAATGGACAGTGGTCAGAATTGTAAAAATTGGCCTGGTCATTAACGTGCAAACCACCCTTGGGGGTAAAGGGGTTAAAATAAATTTAATGGCGTTAAGCAAAAATTCTTGCTGTGTGGGGGGCACGTCCTCATCATGGAGTAGAGATTGTTTAGTTGTTTCCAAACCACGGTCATGAGGTATGTTGCTATAAAGAGCTTGAACATCCATAGTTATCAGAATACAATCAGGATGGGCGGGCAAGGAGTGGAGAAGGTTAATTACCTGGGACGAATCCTTTAAATAGGAGTCTAGCTCAATAACATACCTCTCAAGGAAAAGATCCAAATAATGAGAAAGGTTACTGGTTATAGAACCGATACGAGAGATTATGGGGTGTCCGGGGGGGGATTTATTGGGTCCTTATGGATCTTAGGAAGAAAATAAAAGAAAGGAACCTTAAAATGAGGGATGTTACGAAATTTAAATTCCCATCTGTTCAGGATGCCAAGAAATAGAGTGTTCTTTATAAAATTATTATATTCCCCGAAGATGGATATAGAAGGATCAGGTTCGACTCTTTCATAATACTCCTGATCACTCAAAATTCTCAGACCTTCATTTTATATACCAAATCCAATCCATGATGACTACCCCCCCTCCCTTATCAACACTCTTTATTATAATATCCTTATTGTCCCTAAGGGAATTTATAGCTAATTTTTCTGCTATGGTAAGGTTAGTATTCCTTTTTTTATTGAACGATAAAGAGCGGACATCATTCAGAATGAGATGTTGGAAAGTTTCTATATGAGAGCCCCTATAATGAAGGGGGTAAAAATTACTGGATAATATTTGTGTATTAACATGTAAATAGGGATCCTCTATATTAACGAGTGAAGGGGGGTCTGATTAGTGGTTTTGTTTCTTTCTTCCAATAAAAAAATGACGCCGGATAGTCAATTTGCGCACAAATTCATTGAGATCCATGAAGAGATTTAGGCTGTGTGCACACGTTGCTGTTTTTTCGCGATTTTTTCGCATTTTTTCCCAATAAAAACGCTATAAAACCGCAAAAAAACAGCGTACAATAAGCATCCCATTATTTAGAATGAATTCCGCATGTTTTGTGCACATGATGCGTTTTTTTCCGTGACAAAAACGCATCGCGGTAAAAAACGCAGCATGTTTATTAATTTTGCGGGGTTTTTGCGGATTTCCCACTACAAAATGCATTGGGAAATGTCGGGAAAAAAAACGCATCAAAAACGCTGCAAAATCGCATGCAGATTTCTTGCAGAAAATTTCAGGGTTTTCTCAGGAATTTTCTGCGAGAAATCCTGAACGTGTGCACATAGCCTAAATGTGTTAACTGGGGCATCAGGACAAAAGGAGAGGCCGTGTTCCAGCAGAGATTTTTCCTCATTTGTTAGATTGTAACTGGACAAATTAAAAATTCCCAATTTTGAAGTAGTATTAATATTCAGATTGCTTTGGTTTTCTTCGTCGTTTGCTCTGACAGTGGGGTGGTATTTCTTAAATGATTTTCCTCTACCTCTGCGGTCTCGTTGTCTTTTTCTTTTTATTTTCGGTGGTCGTCCCAGGGCAATCTGAAAAAACGGAGTAATTTTGGCGTTTTTTGATGGGCCAACCGTTAATGAGGGATGAGACCCATTGGATGACATGGGACATGAAACAAAAGTATCAATGGAAGATGAAATGCTTATATTATTTGGTAATGAACTTACTGATTCTATTGTTGAAATTATTGGGAGTGGAGGGAGAGGAGGCTCCACAGGAAAAGGGGGGGATGAAGTAGGTAACGGATTTGTTGTTACAATAATCTGTGGGGAATAAGTGTTGTCGTAAGTAGTTATTTGAGAAAGACCCAGCAACTCCAAAGATTCTTGGGATTGTGTGGATGTAACATTAACCAAATCTTGCTTAGGTTTAACTCCGATAGGAGATACATGGGAAATGTGTTGTAAAAGATCATAGTTAGATGAAGTGGTGACAACAGTATTAGATGTTGAGGGCAATCCAGTACATAAAAGTGGGTTTTTAAAAATTAATAAGGATTTTATTGTAAAAAAATAGAAATTTAAAAAAAATCTGCTAAATGAAGTTTTAATGTTTACAATGTCAGTTGTTACTACTGTCCGTGTAAATGAGCAATAAAAATATCTTGATCATGAATTAACCTATTTGTTTATACATATGCATGTAATATATGTTTCTCTGAGTTTAAATTCACTTGCGCTAGATTAGTCACAGAAGTCTCAGTGAATGAAAATTTGTTCCATCTATCATATGAATGTAAATGTTAAATTTATCTTTGCAGCAAATATTCCACATGTGAAAAAATGTAATGTTTTGTACGTTTAGTGTAAATCGAAATTTGCCAGGTCTGTGATTGGACAATGTCGCAATATGAATAAAACCAATTTCGTTAAAAAGTCTGCACATTGATAATAATAATGGCACACTGAAACCATTAAAGAAGCTCTTCCATGAAGATTTTTAAAAAATAAATATTTCAATAAATATCTGTATCCAGTGTAGTGTGAATGTGCTAGGATATCCCCCCCCTCCCCCCCCCGTGGTGCCTTCCCTGGGATCCAGAGCAGTTCCGCTTCTCTTTTCAGTGACACCACTACTCTTTAGACTATGCAGCAAACATTATGCATGAGCCAGAAGTCTCTTTCAGGGCATAGACATCCGTGTAAATTGGTCCGACATTAGACCGCAATGTACAGACTGGCCGCGGGTCTCCTGGCACAAACGTGGCGTGACAGAAATATATGAAGCTGTTACGCTTGGGTCAGGAGACTCATGGCCAACCTGTGTATTGCAATCCAGTCTCAGACCAATTTGCATGGACATCTGAGAAGAGGACCAGTGCGGCACTGGATCCCAGAGAAGCAACCCAACTGCAATGTCCAGCTATCGCCCCATATCACTGCTCCAGTTTGCTTCAAAACTCCTTGAGCAGCATGTCCGTGCTCAACTTTCCTCCCATCACTCATCTTACTCTCTCCTTGACAACCTCCAATCTGGCTTCCGCCCCCACCACTCCACCGAAACTGCCCTGACAAAAATTACTAATGACTTAAGGTACCTTCACACATAACGATATTGTTAACGATATCGTTGCTTTTTGTGACGTAGCAACGATATCGTTAATAAAATCGTTATGTGTGACAGCGACCAACGATCAGGCCCCTGCTGGGAGATCGTTGGTCGCTGAAGAAAGTCCAGAACTTTATTTCATCGCTGGACTCCCTGCGATGTCTTCACTGGTAACCAGGGTAAACATCCTCCTGTACTGGCTGTGAGCGTCGGTCAGCCGGAAAGCAGAGCGGTGACGTCACCGCTCTGCTTTCCGGCCGCTGTGCTCACAGCCAGTACAGGAGGAGTGCAGAGCACAGTGCCGGGGACAGTCAGCAGTAGGTAAGTATGTACTGTTTGTTTTTTTTACTTTTAGGATGGTAACCAGGGTAAACATCGGGTTACTAAGCGCGGCCCTGCGCTTAGTTACCCGATGTTTACCCTGGTTACCGGCATCGTTGGTCGCTGGAGAGCGGTCTGTGTGACAGCTCTCCAGCGACCAAACAGCGACGCTGCAGCGATCCAGATCGTTGTCGGTATCGCTGCAGCGTCGCTTAATGTGAAGGGGCCTTTACTCACAGCCAAAACTAACAGAGTTCTCCATCCTCCACCTTCTCGACCTGTCCTCTGCCTTCGACACAGTCGACCACTGCCTACTGCTAAAGATTATTTCTTCCCTTGGCATCAAAGACTTTGCCCTGTCCTGGATTGCTTCATACCTTTCCGACTGCACATTTAGCATTTCCCACTCCCACACTACCTCCTCCTCCGCCCTCTCTCTGTTGGAGACCTCAAGGTTCTGTTCTAGGGCCCCTGCTTTTTCCATATATACCCTTGGCCTTGGGCAACTCATAAAGTCCTATGGCTTCCAGTACTACCTGTATGCGGCCGACACTCAGATCTACCTCTCTGGCCCAGATGTCATCTCTCTGCTGTCCAGAATCCCGTAGTGTCTATCAGCCATATCCTCCTTCACCTCTCGCTTCCTAAAACTCAATGTAGACAAAACCAAACTCATCATCTTTCCCCCATTTCGCATATCCCCCCTACCTGATCTATCTATTATGGTAAACGGCATCACACTCTCTCCCGCACCTGAAATCCGCTGCCTCGGGGTAACTCTCGACTCTGCCCTGTCCTTCAAACCGCACGTCCAAATTCTTGCCACCACCTGTCGCCTCCAACTCAAAAATATTGCCAAAATTCATCCCTTCCTCAACCCACAATCTATCAAAACTCTTGTGCATGCCCACATCATCTCCCGCCATCATCATTACTCCAACACCCTCCTCTGTGGCCTCCGCGCTAACTCCCTTGCACCGCTCCAGTCTGTCCTCAACTCTGCTGCCCACTAATCCACCTCTCTCCTCGCTACTCCCCTGCTTCTCCCCTCTGCAACTCCCTCCACTGGCTCCCAATTCCCCAACGAATCCAGTTCAAACTACTAACACTGATCTATAAAGCCATCCACCACCTGTCCCCTCCCTATATCTCTGAATTAATCTCCCAATATTTTCCTTCACGTAATCTCCGATCATCCCAAGACCTCGATCCTCACACAACCACCTCCAAGATTTCTCCCGAATATCCCCCATCCTCTGGAAATCCACGCCTCAACACATCCGATTATCCACCACCCTCGGATCCTTCAGACGGAACCTGAAAACCTATCTCTTCAGGAAAGCCTACAATAACCATTCTGCCACACCACCACCCGATCTGCCGCCTCACCACCACCAGAGCTGCCGCCTCACCACCACCAGAGCTGCCACCTCACCACCACCAGAGCTGCCGCACCCCCGACCTTCTGTCTCTTCCCCATTATTGAATAGAATGTAAGTCCCCAAGGATAAGATCTTCTCCCCTCTGTACCAGTCTGTCATTGTAAATTTGTTTACTGTAAAAGATATCTATAACTCTGTACATAACCCCTTTCTCACGTACAGCACCATAGAATTAATGGTGCTATATAAATAATAATAATAATAATAACACACTAACACTACACTACATGCACATATACACAGATTTGTTTAAGAAGAAAACCTTAATTTTTAGTGCTTCTTAAATAGACATATTGCCTTATCTAATAATTTAGTTCATGATTTGCTGGTTGAGTCGCACTAAAAAACTCCACTGTCTTTAGACATTTACTTGCACATCCTGCTGATCTCACTGCCATCAATCTGCTATCTTCTACCCATCCTACCTATCTGTGTAAACTAGGGTCCCCAACCTGTAGCTCAAGAGCCACATGTGGCTTGTGGGCCCGTGATGTGTGGCTCACGGCTGTTTGTTTGGTCTAGTAGCATCAGGTGTAGCAAACAGCTATTAAGAGCAGATCTCTAGATGGTGACTTTTGTGTAGCCATGCACAGAAGAGCAGATCTGTATGAGGATAAGATCGGAAATCCTGGAGCTTGGCACACTGCCTTATATCAGTAATGGAGGCTCTGGGTGTCAATACTAGGGTTGAGCGACCTTCACTTTTATAGGATCGGGTCGGGTTTCACGAAACCCGACTTTTGGAAAAGTCGGGTCGAGTGAAATCGGCCGATCCTATAAAAAAGTCGGGGTCGGGGTCGGCCGAAACTCGAAACCCAATGCAGTGCATTGGGTTTCCATGGTTCCCAGGGTCTGAAGGAGCGGAAACTCTCCTTCAGGCCCTGGGATCCATATTTAAGTGTAAAATATAGAATTAAAATAAAAAATATCCTTATACTTACCCTCTGACTCGCCCTGGTACTAACCGGGAACCTTCCTTCCTTAGAATCAGCCTTCCAGGACCTTCGGTGACGTCGTGGGTGACGTCGCGGCTTGTGATTGGCCGCGCGGCCGCCCATGTGACCGCTCGTGCGGCCAATCACAAGCCGCGACGTCACCCGCGACGTCACCGAAGGTCCTGGAAGGGCTGATTCTTAGGAAGGAAGGCTGTCGGAAGGAAGCAGGGCGCTTCCGAGGGTGAGTATATTCCTATTAGGTATATACTCACCCTCGGAAGCGCCCTGCTTCCTTCCGACAGCCTTCCTTCCTAAGAATCAACCCTTCCAGGACCTTCGGTGACGTCGCAGGTGACGTCGCGGCTTGTGATTGGCCGCGCGAGCGGTCACATGGGCGGCCGCGCGGCCAATCACAAGCCGCGATGTCACCGCGACGTCACGGCAAGGTCCTAGAAGCACGGATTCGAAGGAGGAAGGCTGCCGGTTAGTACCAGGGCGCGTCAGAGGGTAAGTATTGCAATATTTTTTATTTTAATTCTATATTTTACACTTTAATCTGAATTCCGATACCAATTCCCGATATCTTAAACATATCGGGAATCGGGATCGGAATTCCGATTCCAGATTCAAAAGATCGCCGACTTCATGGCCGACCCCACACTGGGGTCGGGTCGGGTTTCATGAAACCCGACCTTGCCAAAAGTCGGCGACTTTTGAACAATTTCGACCCGTTTCGCTCAACCCTAGTCAATACTGTTAGTGGGGCAGGAGCTGGATGTGGCTCTCGACCCTCTCTTAGAGCTTTATTTGGCTCTCAAGGTCAGAAAGGTTGGGGACCGCTGGTGTAAGAAGTCTAGTTCAGACCAAACATCCTGGATCAAAATCCATATGGTGCAAACACAGGCACAAGAGCTGGTTCTATAGCTCTTTACCACTGTTGATTAAATAAATCTACTTGTCAATGATCCGTCTGTGCACATGTTGCCCAAGTCTGATGTTCTAGATCTAAATGCTTTTCTGTTTCCTAAACACCTGCTTACCAGAGGAGCCATTATTTATGTTCTGCGAGGTCCCAGTGTATATGTCCTATACATGATATAAACAGATGTATCACATGAAGATAATGAATATCTTGTGGCAGTAATGGAGACGTATTTCCTATACTTAATTCTGCCTGAATAATACATAAACATTAATTAAAGTCTGGGTCATAGATATCCTGCTGTGCAACAAACTATTACTGTGTGTGTCTGGAAAGTGCAGCTGTATAGCAGACCCATTTACAGGGAAAATTAAGTGCGCTACTGTGACATTTGTCCCACTGAGAGCTGTTCTGTGCTTAATAACTCAAATAAGCAGTTCTCACAAGGTTGTGATGATATGATCCATTACGTGGTCACTGGCAGTGTAAGGGTATGTTCACAAGACATTATTTCGGGTGTTTTTGGAGTGGGTCCGCTCCAAAGTAAAGGCACTTTACAAAAATACTTGAGAGACTCTTCCTATTCATTGCTATTTGAAAACAACTTTGTTTTACGCTCAGGTTTTTGAACGGCTTGTAAAGGGAACCTGTCACCACATTTGACCAATGTAAACTCTTAATATTGGTTATAGGATGTTTTGCCCCGAGCAGTTCGCCCCCGGGTACATTTTGACCATGCACATTTTGTCCCCCATCATTTGGCCCCCAGGATGATACTTACCGGTCACAGCTGCAGCTCCTTGGGTCACTGAATGCAGTCTAGCGGTTCCCCGTGACGTCAGATGGAAACAGTTGATTTAACATGTCACAAAAGTGCAGCACTCTGTACAGTACTTATGTGAAATGTGGATTGATGATGGATGGGAACTCATGAACCACAAGGACAAACTGGCGAAACATCCAAACACAAAAGTCTTGGGGCAAAACAGAGTACAAGGGCGAAACATCCAAATCCCCTTTATTTGCATACAGGTTGTAGAATGCTGAAAAAAAGTCCTTCCTGTATGCCTCCTATCAGATGCCTTGTTGCTGAGAAATCATCTTTTATTACAGTAAGTGACCTCTTTCAGGCTCTGGGGAGAATGGTGCCTGGATATAACTCTGCCTCCAGAGCTTATTTTACACTAAGGGACATTACCAATGAGACAAGTAACTAACACAGAACAGAAGAACTGACGCTTGTCTTCTTGAAAACACATTTTTTTGCTTCTCTCTCAGCTTTGCTGTATTGCAACAATATTTCAACCCTGTCTGCTTGTTAGATGTAAGCTGAGAGGAACCTGCAGATGTGTCAGGTATAATCACACACAGCTCTGCAGGAAGATCAGGAGAGCAGAGAGTGGCCATTACACATCACACTGTTAACTCCCCCTTCATCCAAAATAATCTCTGGAGGCAGAGTTATCTTCCAGACAGCATCCTCCCCAGAGCCTGAAAGAGGTCATTTATGTAAA
Organism: Ranitomeya imitator; assembly: GCF_032444005.1. Classification (NCBI taxonomy): domain Eukaryota; kingdom Metazoa; phylum Chordata; class Amphibia; order Anura; family Dendrobatidae; genus Ranitomeya; species Ranitomeya imitator. The sequence continues at coordinate 662,869,559 of NC_091284.1, read as the reverse complement.
GTGATAAAAGATGATTTCTCAGCAACAAGGCATCTGATATGAGACACACAGGGAGGACTTTTTTCAGCAGTCTATAACCTGTATGACCATATTAATAGTTGAGATCGTTCAAATGTGATGACAGATTCCCTTTAATCATTTTAGGTTTCCAAAACACCAAGTGGTTAGGCCAGTTTCACATTAGCGTTTTGAGGAGCTGCGGAGGCTGCAGACTTCCTCCGTGATGCCCCGCCCTCGGCCGCACCTCCGCCTACTTCTGCATGCGGCCTGCGTACCTATCTTTAATATTAGGTATGCAGGTCGTGCGGCTGTATGCGAATGCTTCCGCATGCGTCGTTTTGACGATGCGGCGACCAGCGTAGGACGCAGCTGGTTGCAATTTCTTTTTTTCTCGGCATCGTCAAAACAACGCATGCGGAAGCATCAGCATACAGCCGCACGACCTACGTACCTAATGTTAAAGATAGGTACGCAGGCCGCATACAGGCCGCATGCAGAAGTAGGCCTGAATGTAAAAAAAAGATAGTGACAGCAGTGATCTTTTGGCAAAAACAGATGTGATTGTAGTTGATGAGTACATTTACTATTCTAGCCCCCATCTATGAAGAAGAATTGTACAGCAGTATACTTGACACAATGGACATGAAAGTTGCCAAACATTATATTTAATCACGAAAGGTTCAATATAGATGGCATAGAAAATTTATCCTTGACCACCTATGATTTTTTTTACAGAATAACTACTTTGTTTTTACGACTAAGACACCCCTGACATTGATCTGCTTCTGGACTCGTTGGAGGATGCCATAGAGGTAGACTTAAAGGCAAATCTGTTAGCAGGTTTTTGCCATGTAATCTTAGGACTGCATGACGTAGAGGCTACAGCGGCCGCCCTTTTCACTTATCCAGTATCACTTACAAAATGGCGGCCCCTATGGTCTTCGGTGGGAGGGTTTTAGGCAGACGCGCACGCGCCCTCTATCTTTTGCTCTTGACTTCCTGGGCGGTTATCAATAGGAGCTACACACACATAATTTGTGACGTCACCTGGCGGATTTCCGCCCCATGTGTGTGTTGCCCTGACGACCGCCGGGTACAATGGAGCTTGATTCTGGGTGTGTGCGCGCCATTATGCCTGATTACACTTGCTGTATGTGCCCTATTTTAACTCCTGTGAGAGCGGTTAACAAACAGACCCCTTTTTGAAAAAGCAGACCGCGAAACGTGCGTCAGGGGGGCTGCGTGTGGAACTTGGAAAGACATCCATACACGATGGGTAAGCTACTTGGTACTTATGAATGGTAATATCTTTGCACTGTGGCACTTTAACTAATAATTTAACTATGGGAGATTGTGGCATTTGTCACATGAAATCCTTATACTAGTGATCTTGTACTAGCAGCCCCAGGGATGTGATATATACTTTTCTTTCTGTTTCGCCGCTACCATCTGTTTCCTCCTCACTTTATCCTGTGCCATATATGTATTTACTGATGTAATGTTCTCAGAATATTGTTGATTAATAAAAAACGTATATTTTTAAATATGTGTATTGGGATCTATATACTCCGTTTTTTTGTTTTATATATATTGGGGAGTATCCTAGGCTGTCCCAGAGATTTCGGCAAAAATATTGGGAGAGATATATTTATTTTCTTTCGGCCAAAAATTTATGTTAATTTTTGTGAGTTTTGTGTGGAGACTGGTTCAAAGTTGCAATGTACAGGCAAAGGATCTAAGAAATATAATCTTGGGTAAGGAATACCAACTTGAAGTACTGAGTAAAGCACACAAACATTCATTGAAATCTGGCAGAATAGAATAGTCCCCTGTAAAAAGAGCCAATGAAACTAGACAAATCTGATTAATTGGCACATTTGATAAACAGAAGAATGTGGTTAAAAGGATACCTACAAAATACTGGATAATATTAAAAACAGACCCAGATGTCAGAGGAGTTACTTTCTAACATCCGTCAGTGACTTTTAGAAAGTGAGAGCCCATCTTTACAATGCACATGGTTGGATCAGAAAATCAGTGGTATATTTAAATGTGGAACATGTAAAGCAGGGGTGGGAACTTCCCACCCCACCCCTGCTTTACATGTTCCACATTTAAAGATATAATTGATTTTATGATCCAATCATGTGCATTTAAAGATGGGCTCTCCCTTTCCCTCCCTTTTCCTCTCCCTTTTTTCTGCCAAGGGCCATATGGAATTTTATATTAGCTTTCCGGGGCCGTAAAAAAATATTAACTTATGACCCTTTAAGAAGATTAATGCTGCATGATGCACCAGTAAAAATAGGCTCTGTGACTTTAAGAATCCATTCTTCATAAATGAAACAAGATGTGTCTCCTTATGTGTCACACATCACATGGCCAGCTAGGGTTGTTAACTGTTACAATGACATTTCCAAGTGAATGCATTTGTAGTGGTTGAAAGCAATGTTAAAGTTGAAAAATGCTTCAAAAACGCTGCGTCTGAACTAAGCCAAAGTGGGGGAAGAAATTTTTGGTCTGGGGTTAAATATTTGGCCATACAGGCAAGTCATTAACCTGCAAATGATGTACCTTGACATATTTCCAAGCAAATCCCGTTTTGGTTTCGTTCTAATGTGTTTTTTGTGGCACCGGGAAAAATGGCATGAATCTCAGAAAAAAATGACTAAAGCTGTGAACTAGGAGTCAGGAATGCTTCCAGGGGCGATCCCCATGATGTCCCTGTGTCAGTTGAGCAGTGTTTCCATCATTTTCAGACGTTTTTAGACCTTTAGAGGACCCCTTGGGGGGATCACGATAAAAATACTCGGGTCTCCCATAGACTTACATTGGGCTCGTTGATCTGGCCGAGTACCCAAGTATTCCAATCTGCTCGACCCGAGCAACGAGCACCCGAGCATTTTAGTACTCGCTCATCACTATTGTTTGTTATTTTTATTCTGAGACAGGAGACATTGGCTTCTTTGGACTGGGTGATGACATAAATATGGTTTAATTTAGATTAACTAAAGGAGCCTGTTATGACCTGGTGGTAAGGACGATAATGGACCTGGTGGTTAAGAGCACACGGAACGACCTGATAGTTACTAATAATATAGGACGAGCTCTGAGACGTGGGAACTCTGCTGACCGCAATCCCTAATCCTATCACACACACTAGAAATAGCCGTGGATTGCTCCTAACGCTCCCTATGCAACTCGACACAGCCTAAGAAACTAGCTAGCCCTAGAGATAGAAAAATAAAGCCTACCTTGCCTCAGAGAAATTCCCCAAAGGAAAAGGCAGCCCCCCACATATAATGACTGTGAGTAAAGATGAAAATTACAAACACAGAGATGAAATAGATTTAGCAAAGTGAGGCCCGACTTACTGAACAGACAGAGGATAGGAAAGGTAACTTTGCGGTCAGCACAAAAAACTACAAAAAGACCACGCAGAGGGCGCAAAAAGACCCTCCGCACCGACTCACGGTGCGGAGGCGCTCCCTCTGCGTCCCAGAGCTTCCAGCAAGCAAGACAAAATAAAAATAGCAAGCTGGACAGAAAAATAGCAAACCAGAGAAAAGCAAGCAGGAACTTAGCTTCTGCTGGGAAGACAGGTCACAAGAAAGATCCAGGAGAGAACAAGACCATTACTGGAACATTGACAGGTGGCATGGAGCAAAGATCTAAGTGGAGTTAAATAGAGCAGCCAGCTAACGAATTAACCTCGTCACCTGTGGAAGGAAACTCAGAAGCAGCAGCTCCACTCACAACCACCAGAGGAAGCCCATGGACAGAACCAGCCAAAGTACCATTCATGACCACAGGAGGGAGCTTGACAACAGAATTCACAACAGTACCCCCCCTTGAGGAGGGGTCACCGAACCCTCACCAGAGCCCCCAGGCCGACCAGGACGAGCCAAATGAAAGGCACGAACCAGATCGGCAGCATGAACATCGGAGGCAAAGACCCAGGAATTATCTTCCTGACCATAACCCTTCCACTTGACCAGGTACTGGAGTTTCCGTCTCGAAATACGAGAATCCAAAATCTTCTCCACCACATACTCACATACTCCAACTCCCCCTCAACCAACACCGGGGCAGGAGGATCAACGGATGGAACCACAGGCGCCACGTATCTCCACAACAATGACCTATGGAATACATTATGGATGGCAAAAGAAGCTGGAAGGGTCAAACGAAACGACACAGGATTGAGAACCTCAGAAATCTTATACGGACCAATGAAACGAGGCTTAAACTTAGGAGAGGAAACCTTCATAGGAACATAACGAGACGACAACCAAACCAAATCCCCAACGCGAAGTCGGGGACCCACACAGCGCCGGCGGTTAGCGAAACGTTGAGCATTCTCCTGGGACAATGTCAAATTGTCTACCACATGAGTCCAAATCTGCTGCAACCTATCCACCACAGTATCTACACCAGGACAGTCCGAAGACTCAACCTGCCCTGAAGAGAAACGAGGATGGAAACCAGAATTGCAGAAAAACGGCGAAACCAAAGTAGCCGAGCTGGCCCGATTATTAAGGGCGAACTCAGCCAAAGGCAAAAAGGACACCCAATCATCCTGATCAGCAGAAACAAAGCATCTCAGAAATGTTTCCAAAGTCTGATTAGTTCGTTCGGTTTGGCCATTTGTCTGAGGATGGAAAGCCGAGGAAAAAGACAAATCGATGCCCATCCTAGCACAAAAGGCTCACCAAAACCTCGAAACAAACTGGGAACCTCTGTCCGAAACGATGTTCTCCGGAATGCCATGTAAACGAACCACATGCTGGAAAAACAATGGCACCAAATCAGAGGAGGAAGGCAATTTAGACAAGGGTACCAAATGGACCATCTTAGAGAAGTGATCAAAAACCACCCAAATGACCGACATCTTTTGAGAGACAGGGAGATCCGAAATAAAATCCATAGAGATATGCGACCAGGGCCTCTTCGGGACTGGCAAGGGCAAAAGCAACCCACTGGCACGAGAACAGCAGGGCTTAGCCCGAGCACAAGTCCCACAGGACTGCACAAAAGAACGCACATCCCGCGACAAAGATGGCCACCAAAAGGATCTAGCCACCAAATCTCTGGTACCAAAGATTCCAGGATGACCAGCCAACACCGAACAATGAACCTCAGAGATAACTCTACTAGTCCATTTATCAGGGACAAACAGTTTCTCCGCTGGGCAACGGTCAGGTCTATCAGCCTGAAATTTTTGCAGCACCCGCCGCAAATCAGGGGAGATGGCAGACAAAATTACCCCCTCTTTGAGAATACCCGCCGGCTCAGGAACACCCGGAGAGTCGGGCACAATACTCCTTGACAGGGCATCAGCCTTCACATTCTTAGAGCCTGGAAGGTACGAAACCACAAAATCAAAACGGGAGAAAAATAGCGACCAACGAGCCTGTCTAGGATTTAACCGTTTGGCAGACTCGAGATAAGTCAAATTCTTGTGATCCGTCAAGACCACCACGCGATGCTTGGCTCCTTCAAACCAATGACGCCACTCCTCGAATGCCCACTTCATGGCCAACAACTCTCGATTGCCAACATCATAATTATGCTCAGCAGGCGAAAACTTTCTAGAAAAGAAGGCACATGGTTTCATTACCGAGCCATCAGAACTTCTTTGCGACAAAACAGCCCCTGCTCCAATCTCAGAAGCATCAACCTCGACCTGAAACGGAAGCGAAACATCTGGCTGGCACAACACAGGGGCCGAAGAAAAACGACGCTTCAACTCCTGAAAAGCCTCCACAGCCGCAGAAGACCAATTGACCACATCAGCACCCTTCTTGGTCAAATCAGTCAACGGTTTAGCAACACTAGAAAAATTACTGATGAAGCGACGATAAAAATTAGCAAAGCCCAGGAACTTTTGCAGACTCTTCACAGATGTCGGCAGAGTCCAATCATAAATGGCCTGGACTTTAACAGGGTCCATCTCGATAGTAGAAGGGGAAAAAATGAAACCCAAAAATGAAACCTTCTGAACTCCAAAGAGACACTTTGACCCCATCACAAACAAAGAATTCGCACGAAGGACCTGGAACACCATTATGACCTGCTTCACGTGAGACTCCCAATCATCCGAGAAGACCAAAATATCATCCAAATATACAATCAGGAATTTATCCAGGTACTCTCAGAAGATGTCATGCATAAAGGACTGAAATACTGATGGAGCATTGGAAAGCCCGAATGGCATAACCAGGTACTCAAAATGGCCCTCGGGCGTATTAAATGCTGTTTTCCATTCATCGCCCTGTTTAATACGCACAAGATTATACGCACCACGAAGATCTATCTTGGTGAACCAACTAGCCCCCTTAATCCGAGCAAATAAATCCGACAGCAGCGGCAAAGGGTACTGAAATTTGACTGTGATCTTATTAAGAAGGCGGTAATCAATACAAGGTCTCAAAGAACCATCCTTCTTGGCCACAAAAAAGAACCCTGCTCCCAATGGTGACGACGACGGGCGAATATGACCCTTCTCCAAGGATTCCTTTACATAACTTCGCATAGCGGCGTGCTCTGGCACAGATAAATTGAACAGTCGGCCCTTAGGAAACTTACTACCAGGAATCAAATTGATAGCACAATCGCAATCCCTATGAGGAGGTAGGGCACTGGATTTGGGCTCATCAAATACATCCCGCTAATCCGACAAAAACTCCGGGACTTCAGAAGGGGTGGATGACGAAATAGACAAAAATGGAACATCACCATGTACCCTCTGACAACCCCAGCTGGACACAGACATAGATTTCCAATCCAATACTGGATTATGGACCTGTAGCCATGGCAACCCCAAAACGACCACATCATGCAGATTATGCAACACCAAAAAGCGAATATCCTCCTGATGTGCAGGAGCCATGCACATGGTCAATTGGGTCCAGTACTGAGGCTTATTCTTGGCCAAAGGCGTAGCATCAATTCCTCTCAATGGAATAGGATACTGCAAGGGCTCCAAGAAAAAACCACAGCGCCTAGCAAACTCCAAGTCCATCAAATTCAGGGCAGCGCCTGAATCCACAAATGCCATAACAGAATAGGATGACAAAGAGCAAATCAGAGTAATGGACAAAAGAAATTTCGACTGTACCGTACCAATGGTGGCAGACCTAGCGAAACGCTTAGTGCGCTTAGGACAATCGGAGATAGCATGAGTGGAATCACCACAGTAAAACACAGCCCATTCCGACATCTGTGTTCTTGCCGTTCAGCTCTGGTCAAAGTCCTATCACATTGTATAGGCTCAGGTCTATGCTCAGATAATACCGCCAAATGGTGCACAGCTTTACGCTCACGCAAGCGCCGATCGATCTGAATGGCCAAAGACATAGACTCATTCAGACCAGCAGGCATGGGAAATCCCACCATGACATCCTTAAGGGCTTCAGAGAGACCCTTTCTGAAAATTGCTGCCAGGGCACATTCATTCCACTGAGTGAGTACAGACCACTTCCTAAACTTCTGACAATACATCTCTACCTCATCCTGACCCTGACACAGAGCCAGCAAGATTTTCTCTGCCTTATCCACTGAATTAGGTTCATCATAAAGCAATCCGAGCGCCAGAAAAAACGCATCAACATCACGCAATGCCGGATCTCCTGGCGCAAGGGAAAATGCCCAGTCTTGAGGGTCGCCACGTAACAAAGAAATAATGATTTTCACTTGTTGAACAGGGTGACCTGAGGAGCGAGGTTTCAAAGCAAGAAACAATTTACAATTATTTTTGAAATTCAGAAACTTAGATCTATCCCCAAAAAACAAATCAGGAATTGGAATCCTAGGCTCTAACATCGGATTCTGAACCACAAAATCTTGAATGTTTTGTACCCTTGCAGTGAGATTATCCATACAAGAGGACAGACCTTGAATGTTCATATCTACACCTGTATCCAGAACCACCCAGAGGTAAAGGGGAAAAGAGAGACAAAACACACTGCAAAGAAAAAAAAATGGTCTCAGCACTTCTCTTATCCCTCTATTGAGATGCATTAATACTTTGGGCCACCTGTACTGTTATGACCTGGTGGTAAGGACAATAATGGACCTGGTGGTTAAGAGCACACGGAACGACCTGATAGTTACTAATAATATAGGACGAGCTCTGAGACGTGGGAACTCTGTTGACCGCAATCCCTAATCCTATCACACACACTAGAAATAGCCGTGGATTGCTCCTAACGCTCCCTATGCAACTCGACACAGCCTAAGAAACTAGCTAGCCCTAGAGATAGAAAAATAAAGCCTACCTTGCCTCAGAGAAATTCCCCAAAGGAAAAGGCAGCCCCCCACATATAATGACTGTGAGTAAAGATGAAAATTACAAACACAGAGATGAAATAGATTTAGCAAAGTGAGGCCCGACTTACTGAACAGACTGAGGATAGGAAAGGTAACTTTGCGGTCAGCACAAAAAACTACAAAAAGACCACGCAGAGGGCGCAAAAAGACCCTCCGCACCGACTCACGGTGCGGAGGCGCTCCCTCTGCGTCCCAGAGCTTCCAGCAAGCAAGACAAAATAAAAATAGCAAGCTGGACAGAAAAATAGCAAACCAGAGAAAAGCAAGCAGGAACTTAGCTTCTGCTGGGAAGACAGGTCACAAGAACGATCCAGGAGAGAACAATACCAATACTGGAACATTGACAGGTGGCATGGAGCAAAGATCTAAGTGGAGTTAAATAGAGCAGCCAGCTAACGAATTAACCTCGTCACCTGTGGAAGGAAACTCAGAAGCAGCAGCTCCACTCACAACCACCAGAGGAAGCCCATGGACAGAACCAGCCGAAGTACCATTCATGACCACAGGAGGGAGCTTGACAACAGAATTCAAAACAGGAGCCTGTGTCATTCTTTCAATTAAAGGACTATATTCTGAGTGTGTGATTTTTTATACAATATGACAATGTGGTTAGTTATGGGGGACTCTTATAGATGCCTTTCCATTACTAACCTCTGGACTTGATGTTACCTGACAATACAAAGGTGACATCAACCCCCCATTATAGCCCCACGTGCAACCACAATGGGGCAAGTGGGAAGAGTGAGGCTAAGTGTCCGATTTGGCAAATCTTGTGGCTGCGCTATTTCTGGGGCAGCTGATGATTTCAGTTTGGGAGGAGACAATATCCATGGCTCCTTCCTAGGCTATTAATATCAGCCCACAACTGTCTGCCTAGCCTTTGCTGGTTATTAAATATAGGAGGACCCTACATTATTTTTTTGTGGTGGTTCCCCCATTTTAATGGCCGGGAAAGGCGAAGTATACAGCTGTGAGCTGATATTAATTGCCTGGGAAGCTTTATGAATATTGTCTCTTTCCTAGAATATCAACCCCCAGCTATTGGCTTTCCTTCTGCTGTTGAATGGCAGAGTGTCTAATGTCAAAATTGCGGCCTTACATCAGTCCAGTACTGGCATTGCAAAGCAAGAGAAACAGCTGCTAAGAACGCAGGTGACCTTACTGTTCTTGTTGACGATTAAAAAAGTAATTGAAAAAAAAACACGTGTAGTCCCCCACAATATTCATAATCAGAAGAAGGAAAGCCAATGGCTTGGGGCTGATGTAAATATTCTGGGAAAGAGACAATATTCATAAAACTTGACAGGCAATTAATATCAGCTCACAACTGTAGCACACACTGATCAGTGTCTCTTGTGGATGGCAGGCTATATAGTCACATTATTCAACAATGCAGCCTGCCATCTACTGTAGATGTAGCAGAGCTAGACCCTTCACAAGACAAATGGATTATTATCTTCTCAGCGGACAGGTAAGGAATGTTGTGCTTTATTATTTTAATTCTGTTACAGGAGACCATGGCTTCTGTGGGCTGGGTGATGATGTGAGTATGGGTTAATTTAGTTTCTTTAAATGAGTCTGTCATTCTTTCAATTAAATTACTTTATTCTGATTATGTGTTTATTTACAATATAACTATAGGATTAGTAATGGATAGATGGTTTATAGATGCCTCTCCATTACTAACCCATGGGCTTGATGTCACCTGACAATGCAAAGGTGACGTCAACCCCACAAATATGAACCCCATTTTTCACCGCTACAGGGCAAGTGGGAAGAGCAGTGCAAAGCGTCATAATTGGGGCAACTCTTATATCCTCTTTTTCCGGGGAAGCTATGAACTGCTATTTTTAGGCTGAGGGGACCAGTATCCATGGCCCCTTATCAGCGTGGGAATGCCAACCTCCAGCTGTGTGCTTTAGCTTGGCTGGTTGTCAGAAATGGAGGGGACATCACACTGTTTTTTTTATTATGTACTTAAATAATTAAAAACTACAGCATCGGGAGCCTTCTATTCTTGATAACCAGCCTTGTGAAGCTGAAAGCTGACTGTTGCAGCCCACAGCTGTCAGTTTTGCCTGGCTGGTTATCAAAAATAGAGGTAAAACCCAAGGTTTTTTTTTACTTAATTATTTATAGCGCAGCCGGAGGCTGATGAACACTCCCATCAGCTGCCACCTGCCCTCACTGTTAACAGTTGAATACAACTCTCAACATTGTCCCCTGCTAGTGCTGATCACACCACGAGCAGGGGTCTGTGATATGAGCTCTCTTCACTTCAGCACCCGGTGCTGGGGAGCAGTGCGAATAGTATTGCTGATTCTCACAGGGATGTGTGCACATCATGCTGGAAACACTGACATCTGAAAGCTCGTAGTGAACTCGTTCATTTACCGAACTTTGGCTGACTTTTGATGATTTTTAGAAAAAATGCTTGGGAATTCTAACATGAATTCGAAAGAGCTATGTTCTTGCAGAATTTGAGATTTTCAAATGTTTTTCAAACACGTTCGCTCTTCTCTACCCATAAGTTGATATAGGTCGAGGATAAGTGAAAGTGGCTAAGTATTTTTAACTGTAATTTTGTTTAATTCACGGAAATCGAGGCAAGGATGGAGACCACCATCCTTCTTTTTAACGAAGAGGAACCTAGCCATCACAGACTAGGAAGAAGAACAGATATGACTCTTCTGTAAACTTTTGTTTACATAGTCTTTCATGGCCATACCTTCAGGTTCCGCCAAATTGTATAGGCAAGTTTTCGGCATTAGAGGCAAAGATTTATAGCACAATCACAAGAATGATGGGGAGGTATTATCTCTGCCTCTCACTCCGAGAACACATATTTGAAGTTTTTCAGGTACACTGGTAGACCCTCCAGACTACCAGGGCAAATTTGTAAAAACGAGGACATTTTTCATGACAATTGGGGCCCCACACAATATCTTTCCGACACTAGTCTTTAACAGAATGTAAAGCGCAAATGGGGTCTTAACCAAGTAGGCAGAATTGGTAAACATATAAGATATGCTTACCTGGTGTGGTTGTCCCGAACAATTAGTCTGTTTATTATAATGACCACATGAAATTACGATGTTACTTTAATGCCATTTTACATGATATCACATGCAGAAAATGCAGAATACTCAGAAGAATGTGAGTACAAAGGTAGGGATTTCACCATGATGTTTCCACAGATCCAGTTCACAAACTTTGAATTTCAGTTTTCAAGACAGTTGTATTTTTCCCTCTTGAATCCAATGAACCATAAACCACAGTGAAATTATGGTAGAAAATATCATAGACTTAACAGTTTTGGTCTTTTTTCATTTTTAGTAGTGGAAATCCCCTTTAATCATTGAGAACAAGTCTCAGTAGCTAGTGGCTGTAGCATTATATTTAATCATTGTAAGGTTGATATGTAGAAATTTCCACCATTATGCCATCTGGTCATGGTGCAAAGATAAGCATACAATAAAATAAGGCTCATATACATCTTCTATCCATGCTATTTTACTCAGTTTAGTACATTTGCTGTGCCTCATTAACTCATTTTCTGCCTTCAGGCAAGATGCATAAGAATTCATTTTTTTTCATTTCTGCTTTTCTGTAATGAGTCACAGATAAAACAAATTATATGAATGTATTGTTGAAGATGTCATTTGATACATTATTATTTTAAAGAAATTATTAACTTCCATTTTATTGTCATTTGAAATGTCAGTTTCGATGACAAACATGGAATATTACCTATTCTAAATCTAGCTGTTTTTTAATATGCAACATAATTAATACCTTGTATGCTTATCCACATAGACACTGGAGAAGCAGACAGTTAGGGAGCAAACTTCATTGGTTGGATTATTCAAACTATAGAACGCTTGGAATATATTTTCCAGAATTGTGTTTCTTCCCTCAAAATGATGTGCCTGGAAAATTAAAAAGAAAATGTCAGAAATGTGCCTACTTTTTAACACCCCTTCACAACTGGGCGAATTTCCTTTTTTTGTTTTTTTCCTTCTCTTCTTCCAAGAGCCATGATTTTTTTATTTTCCCATCCACCTAACCATTTGAGGGCTTGTTTTTGAGGCACAAGTTGAACTTTTGAATACCACTATAAATTTTATCATGTGATGCACTAGACAGTGGGAAAAAAGTCTAAGTGGTTGAAATTGCAAAAAAATGTACCATTTTACAATTGTTTTTTTTTTACATATATATATATATATATATATATATATATATATATATATATATATATATATATACCATGGTCACTATATGGTAAAACTGACCTGACAATATGATATTCCAGGTCAGTACGATTACATGGATAAACATTAATGTGTTGCCATTTTACTTGACCCATAAAGGTCTCAATTTGTGGGATATGCAAGGAACATTCATTAAAGATTTCCCCTGACCCACTCCTTATGTACTGAGAGCAATGAAACTTGGCACAGTTATTAGTCTTTCTTTACATAGGTGCCACCTATGGACACACATTTCTCCCATCTCTTTAAGCAACTGTTAGCAACTTGCTTATAGAAGTCGACAGGTTGCTCCAAAAGCCATGTTGTGACTTCAGAAATCAGAATCTCATCATTGTGAACTCATGCATTGTCTTGCAGAAGCCGGACAGGTTTGGTGAGCATGCCACGTCTCTTGGTTTTGATGGCTTCCTGCAATTTACACAGCAGTGAAGCATAGTATGACATAGTGATCATGGTACACTTTGCTAGGAAATCCATCAATGCAATGGTCCCAAAATAATGTGAGCATGACCTTGCCTGTCGAGGGTTGGGCAAATTCCTTCTTTGGAGGCGGTGAGTCATGATACTTGCATCGACTGGACTTTAGTCTCAGGATCATAGTGATAGACCCAGCTTTTATCCTGTGTGATCCAGTCTGTTGAAAAAGTCCTCCTAGTTTCCACGGCATATCACCAATGGAGCCTGAGAGCATTCGACTCGTTCCTGCATCTGGAAAGGTGTGAGCAGCCAGGGAACCAAGCCAGCAGATACCTTATCCATGATTTTTTCCTTGGACCCCACACTAATCTTGACATTTTCAGGTAGGTGGCGAATGGTTATGCGTAAATTTTCCAAAATGGCACTTGCTGTATGGTGTGTTCATCATGAATTGGCCAAATTATGCGCTAAGCATCTCCATTTTTTCTTATTATCCAGAGCAGTAATGTTATTCATATTTCATATATTACATATGTACATGCTTTAGCACTACAGAGCGCAACTTTATTAGTTTGTTAAATAACAATTTGGACAGGTCCGTATTTTTACAATCATGTTTTTACATTGATGTGTTGATAATGTATTATTACTGAATTATTTTGTTGTTTGATTTAACACACACAATCATTGCCACTGGACAGGTGTACAGGTGGATGTTGCTCACCTGAATTTAAGGAAGCAGTAATATGCCTTTGCACAAGTAAACCTGTAGAAGCATGGTAGTAATTGTGAAACAGCCTTAATCCAGTTTTCACACTCCACTCCCTACTGCCCACCACTCCTATCGATGTCTTTGACAAATTAAAGGACTGTTTTAATTAAGCCACTGGTGACTGAGTACCACTTTTCTTCCTTTTTCCTTTTCACCACATGCAATTGCAATAATATGACTACTACATGCATGAACCAGCACATGCGCAATCAACATGCCTTAGTTTCGGAATCACTGAGCTAAAATGCGGACTAGCGGGCCATCCCATGAACCACTTATTCTGCTTTTTCCTCTTCCGCTACCGTGCTGTTATGACCTGGTGGTCAGGACAATAATGGACCTGGTGGTTAAGAGCACACGGAATGACCTGATAGTTACTGATAATAAAGGACGAGCTCTGGGACGTGGGAACTCTGCTGAACGCAATCCCTAATCCTATCACACACACTAGAAATAGCCGTGGATTGCTCCTAACGCTCCCTATGCAACTCGGCACAGCCTAAGGAACTAGCTAGCCCTGAAGATAGAAAAATAAAGCCTACCTTGCCTCAGAGAAATTCCCCAAAGGAAAAGGCAGCCCCCACATATAATGACTGTGAGTAAAGATGAAAATACAAACACAGAGATGAAATAGATTTAGCAAAGTGAGGCCCGACTTACTGAACAGACTGACGATAGGAAAGGTTGCTTTGTGGTCAGCACAAAAACCTACAAAAAGACCACGCAGAGGGCGCAAAAAGACCCTCCGCACCGACTCATGGTGCAGAGGCGCTCCTTCTGCGTCCCAGAGCTTCCAGCAAGCAAGACAACAATAAAAATAGCAAGCTGGACAGAAAAATAGCAAACCAAAGAAAATACAAGCAGGAACTTAGCTTCTGCTGGGAAGACAGGTCACAAGAACGATCCAGGAGTGAACTAGACCAATACTGGAACATTGACAGGTGGCATGGAGCAAAGATCTAAGTGGAGTTAAATAGAGCAGCCAGCTAACGAATTAACCTCGTCGCCTGGGAAGGAAACTCAGAAACACCCACCAGAGGAAGTCCATGGACAGAACCAGCCGAAGTACCATTCATGACCACAGGAGGGAGCCCGACAACAGAATTCACAACAGTACCCCCCCTTGAGGAGGGGTCACCGAACCCTCACCAGAGCCCCCAGGCCGACCAGGATGAGCCAAATGAAAGGCACGAACCAGATCGGCAGCATGAACATCAGAGGCAAAAACGCAGGAATTATCTTCCTGAGCATAACTCTTCCACTTGACCAGGAACTGGAGTTTCCGTCTCGAAATACGAGAATCCAAAATCTTCTCCACCACATACTCCAACTCCCCCTCAACCAACACCGGGGCAGGAGGATCAAAGAATGGAACCACAGGCACCACGTATCTCCGCAATAACGACCTATGGAACACATTATGGATGGCAAAAGAAGCAGGAAGGGCCAAACGAAATGACACAGGATTGATAACCTCAGAAATCTTATACGGACCAATGAAACGAGGCTTAAACTTAGGAGAGGAAACCTTCATAGGAACATAACGAGACGACAACCAAACCAAATCCCCAACACGAAGTCGGGGACCCACACAGCGCCGGCGGTTAGCGAAACGTTGAGCCTTCTCCTGGGATAATGTCAAATTGTCCACCACATGAGTCCAAATCTGCTGCAACCTATCCACCACAGTATCTACACCAGGACAGTCCGAAGACTCAACCTGCCCTGAAGAGAAACAAGGATGGAAACCAGAATTGCAGAAAAACGGCGAAACCAAAGTAGCCGAGCTGGCCCGATTATTACGGCAAAAAGGACACCCAATCATCCTGCTCAGCAGAAACAAAGCATCTCAGATATGTTTCCAAAGTTTGATTAGTTTGTTCGGTTTGGCCATTTGTCTGAGGATGGAAAGCCGAGGAAAAAGACAAATCAATGCCCATCCTAGCACAAAAGGATCGCCAAAACCTCGAAACAAACTGGGAACCTCTGTCAGAAACGATGTTCTCCGGGATACCATGTAAACGAACCACATGCTGGAAAAATAATGGCACCAAATCAGAGGAGAAAGGCAATTTAGACAAAGGTACCAAATGGACCATCTTAGAAAAGCGATCACAAACCACCCAAATGACCGACATCTTTTGAGAGACGGGGAGATCCGAAATAAAATCCATAGAAATATGCATCCAGGGCCTCTTCGGGACCGGCAAGGGCAAAAGCAACCCACTGGCACGAGAACAGCAGGGCTTAGCCCAAGCACAAGTCCCACAGGACTGCACAAAAGAACGCACATCCGGTGACAAAGACGGCCACCAAAAGGATCTAGCCACCAAATCTCTGGTACCAAAGATTCCAGGATGCCCAGCCAACACTGAACAATGAATCTCAGAGATAACTCTACTAGTCCATCTATCAGGGACAAACAGTTTCTCCGCTGGGTCTATCAGTCTATCAGCCTGAAATTTTTGCAGCACCCGCCGCAAATCAGGGGAGATGGCAGACAAAATTACCCCCTCTTTGAGAATACCCGCCGGCTCAGGAACACCCGGAGAGTCAGGCACAAAACTCTTTGACAGGGCATCAGCCTTCACATTCTTAGAGCCTGGAAGGTACGAAACCACAAAATCAAAACGGGAGAAAAATAACAACCATCGAGCCTGTCTCAGATTCAACCGTTTGGCAGACTCAAGATAAGTCAAATTCTTGTGATCTGTCAAGACCACCACGCGATGCTTGGCTCCTTCAAGCCAATGACACCACTCCTCGAATGCCCACTTCATGGCCAACAACTCTCGATTACCAACATCATAATTACGCTCAGCAGGCGAAAACTTTCTAGAAAAGAAAGCACATGGCTTCATCACCGAGCCATCAGAACTTCTTTGCGACAAAACAGCCCCTGCTCCAATCTCAGAAGCATCAACCTCAACCTGAAACGGGAGCGAAACATCTGGCTGGCACAACACAGGGGCAGAAGAAAAACGACGCTTCAACTCCTGAAAAGCCTCTACAGCTGCAGAAGACCAATTGACCACATCAGCACCCTTCTTGGTCAAATCAGTCAACGGTTTAGCAACAGTAGAAAAATTAGCGATGAAGCGCCGATAAAAATTAGCAAAGCCCAGGAACTTTTGCAGGCTCTTCACAGATGTCGGCTGAGTCCAATCATAAATGGCCTGGACTTTAACAGGGTCCATCTCGATAGTAGAAGGGGAAAAAATGAAACCCAAAAATGAAACCTTCTGAACTCCAAAGAGACAATTTGACCCCTTCACAAACAAGGAATTCGCACGAAGGACCTGGAACACCATTCTGACCTGCTTCACATGAGACTCCCAATCATCCAAAAAGACCAAAATATCATCCAAATACACAATCAGGAATTTATCCAGGTACTCTCGGAAGATGTCATGCATAAAGGACTGAAATACTGATGGAGCATTGGAAAGCCCGAATGGCATAACCAGGTACTCAAAATGGCCCTCGGGCGTATTAAATGCTGTTTTCCATTCATCGCCTTGTTTAATACGCACAAGATTATACGTCCCTCGAAGATCTATCTTGGTGAACCAACTAGCCCCTTTAATACAAGCAAACAAATCAGAAAGCAACGGCAAAGGATACTGAAATTTGACTGTAATTTTATTAAGAAGGCGGTAATCAATACAAGGTCTCAAAGAACCATCCTTCTTGGCCACAAAAAAAAACCCTGCTCCTAACGGTGATGACGACGGGCGAATATGGCCTTTCTCCAAGGATTCCTTTATATAACTCGGCAGAGCGGCGTGTTCTGGCACAGATAAATTGAACAATCGGCCCTTAGGAAACTTACTACCAGGAATCAAATTAATTGCACAATCGCAATCCCTATGAGGAGGTAGGGCACTGGCTTTGGGCTCATCAAATACATCCCGATAATCCGACAAAAACTCTGGAACTTCAGAAGGAGTGGAAGACGAAATAGACAAAAATGGAACATCACCATGTACCCCCTGGCAACCCCAGCTGGACACAGACATAGATTTCCAGTCCAATACTGGATTATGAACCTGTAGCCATGGCAACCCCAAAACGACCACATCATGCAGATTATGCAACACCAAAAAGCGAATATCCTCCTGATGTGCAGGAGCCATGCACATGGTCAATTGGGTCCAGTACTGAGGCTTATTCTTGGCCAAAGGCGTAGCATCAATTCCTCTCAATGGAATAGGATACTGCAAGGGCTCCAAGAAAAAACCACAGCGCCTAGCATACTCCAAGTCCATCAAATTCAGGGCAGCGCCTGAATCCACAAATGCCATAACAGAATAGGATGACAAAGAGCAAATCAGAGTAACGGACAATAGAAATTTAGACTGTACCGTACCAATGGTGGCAGACCTAGCGAACCGCTTAGTGCACTTAGGACAATTGGAGATAACATGAGTGGAATCACCACAGTAAAAACATAGCCCATTCCGACGTCTGTGTTCTTGCTGTTCAGCTCTGGTCAAAGTCCTATCACATTGCATAGGCTCAGGCCCATGCTCAGATAGTACCGCCAAATGGTGCACAGCTTTACGCTCACGCAAGCATCGATCGATCTGAATGGCCAAAGACATAGACTCATTCAGACCAGCAGGCATGGGAAACCCCACCATGACATCCTTAAGGGCTTCAGAGAGACCCTTTCTGAAGATTGCTGCCAGGGCACATTCATTCCACTGAGTGAGCACAGACCACTTTCTAAACTTCTGACAATATATCTCCGCTTCATCCTGACCCTGACACAGAGCCAGCAAGATTTTCTCTGCCTGATCCACTGAATTAGGTTCATCATAAAGCAATCCATGCGCCAGGAAAAACGCATCAACATCACGCAATGCCGGATCTCCTGGCGCAAGGGAAAATGCCCAGTCTTGAGGGTCACCGCGTAACAAAGAAATAACAATCTTTACTTGTTGAACAGGGTCACCTGAGGAGCGCGGTTTCAAGGCAAGAAACAATTTACAATTATTTTTGAAATTCAAGAACTTAGATCTATCACCAAAAAACAAATCAGGAATTGGAATCCTAGGTTGTGACATCGGATTCTGAACCACAAAATCTTGAATGTTTTGTACCCTTGTAGTGAGATTATCCATCCAAGAGGACAGACCTTGAATGTCCATGTTTACACCTGTGTCCTGAACCACCCAGAGGTAAAGGGGAAAAGAGAGACAAAACACACTGCAAAGAAAAAAAAATGGTCTCAGAACTTCTCTTATCCCTCTATTGAGATGCATTAGTACTTTGGGCCACCTGTACTGTTATGACCTGGTGGTCAGGACAATAATGGACCTGGTGGTTAAGAACACACGGAATGACCTGATAGTTACTGATAATAAAGGACAAGCTCTGGGACGTGGGAACTCTGCTGAACGCAATCCCTAATCCTATCACACACACTAGAAATAGCCATGGATTGCTCCTAACGCTCCCTATGCAACTCGGCACAGCCTAAGGAACTAGCTAGCCCTGAAGATAGAAAAATAAAGCCTACCTTGCCTCAGAGAAATTCCCCAAAGGAAAAGGCAGCCCCCCACATATAATGACTGTGAGTAAAGATGAAAATACAAACACAGAGATGAAATAGATTTAGCAAAGTGAGGCCCGACTTACTGAACAGACTGAGGATAGGAAAGGTTGCTTTGCGGTCAGCACAAAAACCTACAAAAAGACCACGCAGAGGGCGCAAAAAGACCCTCCGCACCGACTCACGGTGCGGAGGCGCTCCCTCTGCGTCCCAGAGCTTCCAGCAAGCAAGACTACAATAAAAATAGCAAGCTGGACAGAAAAATAGCAAACCAAAGAAAATACAAGCAGGAACTTAGCTTCTGCTGGGAAGACAGGTCACAAGAACGATCCAGGAGTGAACTAGACCAATACTGGAACATTGACAGGTGGCATGGAGCAAAGATCTAAGTGGAGTTAAATAGAGCAGCCAGCTAACGAATTAACCTCGTTACCTGTGGAAGGAAGCTCAGAAACACGTACCAGAGGAAGTCCATGGACAGAACCAGCCGAAGTACCATTCATGACCACAGGAGGGAGCCCGACAACAGAATTCACAACACCGTGCCAAGTGTTCTCACACAGGTCTCCGGCCACAGAAACTCTACTTGTTTAACCCCTGCAGATGGGGTGAGTGAGAGTCCGTCAGCTGTTTTCGCTAGTTGACATTCCTGCTGTTTTTGTTTCATAGAGCACAACATATCTTTCTCAATCCACCATAACATCTCTGCCTGCACCTCACTCACAGTCCAGCAGTTTGTCTGGTACATCTTACTCCACCCTCTCTAAGCACAGCAGCCAGCCCCCATCTCGGAGTTGTAGTCACGTAAGAGAATGTTTACTCCTGCACATGCCAAAGCTAAGAGCTTGAACTCCCCCATCTCCAATCTGTTGGCCACTTAAATGCTGCCTTTCCGCCTGGTGGATACAGATGGTTTCCGAAAGTTGATGGTCAGTCACTATTATTTCTCTAAGAAAATTGTGTCTGTGCTACGCCAGCATATCACAAACAACATCACCCGTTCCTTGAAAAGATCAATGTCTCCCAGGGTGCATTTCACCACTGACACCTGAATGAACAAACATGGGCAGGGGTGTTATATCTCGCAGACTGGGCACTTGGTGACTCTGGTGGCTGTGCGGGCAGTCGGTCAAGGGCTGCTCCACAAGTCTTTGAATCCCCAAGGGTTGCGAGACAAACCTCTGTATTTTATGTAATGAAATATATCTAGCCCTTCCTCCACTGCTTCTGTGTCCTCTTCCTCCTCGAGGGCCTCCACTTGTGCCCTCAACCTCTCCCTTAATGACATACATGTTCAATCAGTGCAGACAGAATCCATCCCAGCTCCATACTGCACAACCAAGGCTCACCACAATCAGGTAGTGTTTAAATTAATATGCCTTAGGGATAGCAGTCGCACAGCTCGAGAATTGTGGACAGCTATCCAGGTCAAGTTAGAGCAATAGCTGTCTCTACTGAACCTGGAGCAAGAGAAGGCCGCGTGCAATAATGGTGCAAACCAGGTGATGGCCCTAAGCCAGAGCAACCTCACACACGTGCCTTGCATGGCTCCCCTCCTCAACATGGTGGTACCTCAATCTCTCTGCGACTACCCCGGCCTGGATGCGCAGCAACAGAAAGCATGGCTGCTTTCCGAACGCACCCCGCAGGTCATCAACTTGCATCTCTACAGAGGTCATTCGGCATACCAGTTAACCGTTTGATTTGTGATGTTCTGGCATGGTGGAATCTGGCTGCCACAGTCATTACAACAGTGACGAGCCCTGCTGCAGTATATCCTTTTGCATAGCCTAGGCCAATACAGTACGAACGTGGTGCAAATCACACTTGTGGAGTGATCACAGATGAAGGAACTATGAACCCTTCTGCACAGTTTTGAAATGGCTACTGAGATAGTTAGCGCTGATGATGCCATCATCACCATCAATAGTCTGGTCATCTACAGTGCCTTGCGAAAGTATTCGGCCCCCTGGAACATTTCAACCTTTTCCCACATATCATTCTTCAAACATAAAGATACCAAATGTAAAGTTTTGGTTAAGAATCAACAACAAGTGGAACACAATTGTGAAATTGAATGAAATTTATTGTTTTTTTTAAATTTTTGTGGAAATTCAAGAACTGAAAAGTGGAGCGTGCCATATTATTCAGCCCCTTTAACTTAATACTTTGTTGTGCCACCTTTTGCTGCGATTACAGCTGCAAGTCGCTTGGGGTATGTCTCTATCAGTTTTGTACATTGAGAGACTGAAATTCTTGCCCATTCTTCCTTGGCAAACAGCTCAAGCTCAGTGAGGTTTGATGGAGATCGTTTGTGAACAGCAGTTTTCAGCTCTCTCCAGTGACTCCACAGATTCTCGATTGGATTGAGGTCTGGACTTTGACTTGGCCATTCTAACACCTGGATACGTTTATTTGTGATCCATTCCATTGTAGATTTTGCTTTATGTTTGGGATCATTGTCTTGTTGGAAGTCAAATCTCCGTCCCAGTCTCAGGTCTTTTGCAGACTACAACAGGTTTTCTTTAAGAATGGTCCTGTATTTGGCTCCATCCATCTTCCTATCTATTTTAACCATCTTCCCTGTGTTAGGGCTAGCGGAACGCACCAAATAATTAGAGAAAAGGAATAAGGTGCATTCGCAGCTCGGGGTCCACCGTGCAGAGATGGTACCTGCTGCTAAGCAATGATGGACTATATGGCGGTACAATGAGGATACACACGGATTAGCTTCACCCTGTGTGAAAGAAGCGAAACCTGTTGCGTCACAGGGCCGCAGTATCGCACGTAACAAAACTAATAATTAAATAGCATGAGAGTGCGAACTGTGCCATACTTGCGGACGCCACTAACCACCCAGACTTGGGCTAAAGAAGCGCTCTAATGGTGCATGGCACCATACTGGCGGTCACAGCAGTAGACGCTGTTTTGTGTGTTAACGCTGTGAGTTCAGCCGGGCGTTAGATTGCAGCCATACACCTTACGCGAACAGTCATACACAAGGGATGGGTTTTTTAAGGAACGACTTGCACTCATCAACACACACACGATTACAATTGTATACTAGCGCATGGCCGTGCGGCCATGCATACCTTTTATAGCTGCAGTATGTACAAGACCTTCCTAGAAGGATCAATGAGAGACTGCCACAGAAGTTGAGCACCTTCAGGACCTTCCTGGAGGACCAATGGGATCTGCTGCAGTATCTGAGCATGTGACCCTCGATCTCCAACGGGAGATCTTGCCCTGGGCATGCTCAGAAGGGGAAAAGCAGGACTTAGTCACAAAAGCATCTGCTCGCCGTTGCCCAGCACTGGCTTCAATGGCAGAAGCAGGAAAAGCAGCAGTAACCCTTTGCACAGAGTGAGAATGAGCAAGACGCTGAGACCGACGTCTCCGCTGAGCAGGCTCCACTGCAGCTGATGCAGAATGAGAGTCCGCAGCAGACATGGTTCGAGATTCCCCCTGTGCAGCAGCGGGAACTCGACTCCTAACACTCTGTCCCTGCTTAAGAAAAGCAGACCCAAACCATGATGCTGCCACCACCATGTTTGACAGTGGGGATGGTGTGTTCACGGTGATGAGCTGTGTTGCCTTTATTCCAAACATATCTTTTGGCATTGTTGCCAAAAAGTTCTATTTTGGTTTCATCTGACCAGAGCAGCTTCTTCCACATGTTTGGTGTGTCTCCCAGGTGGCTTGTTGCAAACTTTAAACAACACTTTTTATAGATATCTTTATATCTTTGAGAAATGGATTTCTTCTTGCTACTCTTCCATAAAGGCCAGATTTGTGCAGTGTATGACTGATTGCTGTCTTATGGACAGACTGTCCCACCTCAGCTGTAGATCTCTGCAGTTCATCCACAGTGATCAGGGGCCTCTTGGCTGCATCTCTGATCAGTCTTCTCCTTGTTTGAGATGAAAGTTTAGAGGGACAGCAGGTCTTGGTAGATTTGCAGTGGTATGATACTCCTTCCATTTTAATATGATCGCTTGCATAGTGCTACTTGGGATGTTTAAAGTTTTGGAAATCATTTTGTATCCAAATCCAGCTTTAAACTTCTCCACAACAGTATCACAGACCTGCCTGTTGTGTTACTTGGTCTTCATGATGTTTTTTGTGCTTCAAACAGAACAGACTATCATAGAGCAGGTGCATTTATACGGAGACTTGATTACACACAGGTGGATTATATTTGACATCATTAGGCATCTAAGACAACATTGGATCATTCAGAGATCCGCAATGAACTTCTGGAGTGAGTTTGCTGCACTGAAAGTAAAGGGGCCGAATAATATTGCACGCCCCACTTTTCGGTTTTTGAATTTCCACAAAAATTTAAAATAACCAATAAATTTTGTTCAACTTTACAATTGTGTTCCACTTGTTGTTGATTCTTCACCAAAAATTTATATTTGGTATCTTTATGTTTGAAGCATGATATGTGGGAAAAGTTTGAAAAGTTCCAGGGGGCCGAATACTTTCGCAAAGCATTGTACATTCCGGAGCACACTTTGAATTGGCTGCGTGAGATGGTGGTGGTCTCAGAGAAAGAGGTGGAAGCAGAGGAGGATGCAGAAGGGATAACAATATCTGAAAGTTCCGGACTGTTGTTGCACAGGCAAGTGCCATGGGAGGGTGGATTACAGTCATGGCGGGTGGCTCATGGTACCAGACAAACTGTTAGTGAAGGTGCAGGAGCCGAGGAGCAAATGGAAGAGGATGAGGAGGAAGAGGTGATGGGCTCACAACAGTCAGGAGATGAAGAGAATAATGATCCCCTCTCTGTTGTCTGTGGCTGGTGGGAGGGGACGGAGAAAGCAACCTTCAGTGCTACCCCAGCACCAACTTGAACCTCATGGAAGTGCCCGATACATGAACGCCTTCTTTCTGCAACATGATATTGTTAGGATTAGAAATAATGCTGACTTCTAGGTTGCCACTCTGTTAGACCCACAGTAAAAGAGTACGTTTTGCCAAATGCTTCACCCCCTGGAAAGGGACGTGCACATGCTGGATTATCGAATCATGCTTGTATTCAATCTTAAGAGTGGTTTTCCCCAAGACAGTAGTGAGTCACACAGTGTGCATCACAGTTCTAGACTTCCAACCAAGGGAATGTCAAGGAATCACCAGTGTAAGCCCATGCACCAGCAGAACAGAGTTCAAGTCTGACACATTGTGAACAATTTTCGAGAATGGGAATTTTAACTCTTTTGCATTTGGTCTTCAAAAAAGGAAGCGTGGCCTGAGCTTGCCTGTAATGCATTGGATGTTTTGTCATACCCGGCAGCCAGTGTTCTCCCAGAATGTGTGTTCAGTGCTGCTGGCGGTTTCCTGACTAATAAGTGAATCCGGCTGTCCCTAGAAAATGTAGACCACCTATCTTTCATTAAAATGAACCAGTCATGGAACTCTAATTACTTTTGCTCTGGATATTACCTCATTCTTTTTTTTGCAGCATTTATACCCGATTTGCGATGCACTCCTCACTCCACTCTCCTTAGCCACCGGAAGCACGCCGACATTATCCCTACTGCAGTTATATTGTTTTTTTCTGGGTGCCTTCCTTCCCTTTGGCTATTTTTTCTTTTCCAGTGATTCTTATATATATTTATGTTGTTGGCTCACAGATATACTGAGTTTCCACTCATTTTACTCTATCTTTATTTTTAGCAAATAATGCTGGTCCCTTTATAAGCCTATTGGCTTGCGGTATTCCATATACAGTATTGACCCTTTACAGGTATCATAGGTCTTTTGATATGACCGGGCACTTTATCTTTTTTCTGCACCCCCTCCATACTTTGCTGTTTTGACATTGCGTCTTGAGATGTTCGTTTTGCTCTTATATCCCCTTTTTCTTCACCTATGGACTGTTTATCTATATATAAATAAAATCTTTAAAGAAGCTTGCTTTTCTCTTTCTTTGGTTATCACGGTGTTACCTTTCTATTGGTTTTATCAGGTCCCCTCTCTTTTTTTTACACCTGTTTTTTACATTTCTTTAGTGTAATTTCTATATATTGAGTGATTTGTTCAGCCTTATATTTTTGTATGCAGCTTTTCCATGACGTTCCATGATGTTTATATGGATTGTTTACGGTGATGTTTTTCCTTAACCCCTTAGTGACTTGGTACTTGGTACAATTTGGTACTTAATGACCGAGCCAATTTTTGCAATTCTGACCACTGTCACTTTATGAGGTTATAACTCTGGAACGCTTCAACGGATCCTGCTGATTCTGAGAATGTTTTTTCGAGACATATTGTACTTCATGTAAGTGGTAACATTTCTTCGATATTACTTGCGATTATTTATGAAAAAAACGGAAATATGGCGAAAATTTTTAAAATTTTGCAATTTTCAAACTTTGTATTTTTATGCCCTTAAATCAGAGAGATATGTCACAAAAAATAGTTAATAAATAACATTTCCCACATGTCTACTTTACATCAGCACAATTTTGTAATCAAAATTTTTTTTTGTTAGGGAGTTATAAGGGTTAAAAGTTGACCAGCAATTTCTCATTTTTACAACACCTTTTTTTTTTTAGGGACCACATCACATTTGAAGTCATTTTGAGGGGTCTATATGATAGAAAATAACGAAGTGTGACACCATTCTAAAAACTACACCCCTCAAGGTTCTCAAAACCACATTCAAGAAGTTTATTAACCCTTTACGTGCTTCACAGGAACTGAAACGATGTGGAAGGAAAAAATGAACATTTAACTTTTTTTTGCAAACATTTTAATTCAGAACCATTTTTTTTATTTTCACAAGTGTAAAAACAGAAATGTAACCATAAATTTTGTTATGCAATTTCTCCTGAATACGCCAATACCCCATATGTGGGGGTAAACCACTGTTTGGGCGCACCGCAGAGCTTGGAAGTGAAGGAGCGCCGTTTGACTTTTTCAATGCAGAATTGGCTGGAATTGAGATCGGACGCCATGTCACGTTTAGAGAGCCCCTGATGTGCCTAAACAGTGGAAACCCCCCATAAGTGACACCATTTTGTAAACTAGACCCCTTAAGGAACTTATCTAGATGTGTGGTGAGGGCTTTGAACCCCCAAGAGCTTCACAGAAGTTTATAACGTAGAGCCGGGAAAATAAAAAAATCGCATTTGTTTACACAAAAATGATCTTTTCACCCACAAATTCTTATTTTCACAAGGGTAACAGGAGAAATTAGACCACAAAAGTTGTTGTGCGATTTCTCCTGAATACGTCGATACCCCATATGTGAGGGTAAACCACTGTTTGGGCGCACCGCAGAGCTTGGAAGTGAAGGAGCGCCGTTTTACTTTTTCAATGTAGAATTGGCAGGAATTGAGATTGGACGCCATGTCGCGTTTGGAGAGCCCGTGATGTGCCTAAACAGTGGAAACCCCCGATAAGTGACACCATTTTGGAAACTAGACCCCTTAAGGAACTTATCTAGATGTGTGGTGAGCACTTTGAAGCCCCATGTGCTTCACAGAAGTTTATAACGTTGAGCCGTGAAAATAAAAAATCACATTTTTTCTACAAAAATGATCTTTTTGCCCCAAAATTTTTATTTTCACAAGGGTAACAGGAGAAATTAGACCACAAAAGTTGTAGTGCAATTTCTCCTGAGTACGTCGATACCCAATATGTGGGGGTAAACCACTGTTTGGGCGCACCGCAGAGCTTGGAAGAGAAGGAGTGCCGTTTTACTTTTTCAATGTAGAATTGTCTGTAATTGAGATCGGACGCCATGTCGCGTTTGGAGAGCCCCTGATGTGCCTAAACAGTGGAAACCCCCCACAAGTGACCCCATTTTGGAAACTAGACCCCTTAAGGAACTTATCTAGATGTGTGGTGAGCACTTTGAGCCCCCATGTGCTTCACAGAAGTTTATAACGTTGAGCCGTGAAAATAAAAAAAATCGCATTTTTTCTACAAAATGATCTTTTTGCCCCCAAATTTTTATTTTCACGAGGGTAACAGGAGAAATTAGACCACAAAAGTTGTAGTGCAATTTCTCCTGAGTACGTCGATACCCAATATGTGGGGGTAAACCACTGTTTGGGCGCACCGCAGAGCTTGGAAGAGAAGGAGTGCCGTTTTACTTTTTCAATGTAGAATTGTCTGGAATTGAAATTGGACGCCATGTCGCGTTTGGAGAGCCCTGATGTGCCTAAACAGTGGAAACCCCCCACAAGTGACCCCATTTTGGAAACTAGACCCCCCATGGAACTTATCTAGATGTGTGGTGAGAACTTTGAATGCCCAAATGCTTCACAGAAGTTTAGAATGCTGAGTCGTGAAAATAAAAAATATTTTTTTTCCACAAAAAAGATATTGTAGCCCCCAAGTTTTTATTTTCACAAGGGTAACAGGAGAAATTGGACCACAATAGTTGTTGTCCAATTTATCCCGAGTACACTGATGTGCCATATGTGGGGGTAAACCACTGTTTGGGCGCACGGCAGAGCTCGGAAGGAAAGGAGCGCTGTTTTGGAATGCAGACTTTGATAGAATGGTCTGTGGGCGTTATGTTGCGATTGCAGAGCCCCTGATGTACCTAAACAGTAGTAACCCCCCACAAGTGACCCCATTTTGGAAACTAGACCCCCAAGGAACTTATCTAAAGGTGTGGTGAGAACTTTGAATGCCCAAGTGCTTCACAGAAGTTTAGAATGCAGAGTCGTGAAAATAAAAAATATTTTTTTTTCCACAAAAAAGATATTGTAGCCCCCAAGTTTTTATTTTCACAAGGGTAACAGGAGAAATTGGACCACAATAGTTGTTGTCCAATTTATCCCGAGTACACTGATGTGCCACATGTGGGGGTAAACCACTGTTTGGGCGCACGGCAGAGCTCGGAAGGGAAGGAGCGCTGTTTTGGAATGCAGACTTTGATAGAATGGTCTGTGGGCGTTATGTTGCGATTGCAGAGCCCCTGATGTACCTAAATAGTAGTAACCCCCCACAAGTAACCCCATTTTGGAAACTAGACCCCCCAAGGAACTCATCTAGATGTGTGGTGAGAACTTTGAATGCCCAAGTACTTCACAGAAGTTTAGAATGCAAAGTTGGGAAAATAAAAAAAAAAAATTTCCACAAAAAAGATATTTTAGCCCCCAAGTTTTTATTTTCACAAGGGTAACAGGAGAAATTGGACCGCAATAGTTGTTGTCCAATTTATCCTGAGTACACTGATGTGCCATATGTGGGGGTAAACCACTGTTTGGGCGCACGGCAGAGCTCAGAAGGGAGGGAGCACCATTTGACTTTTTGAGCGCAAAATTGGCTATCGTGTTTGGAGACCCCCTGATGTACCTAAACAGTGGAAACCCCCCAATTCTAGCTCCAATCCTAACCCCAACACACCCCTAACCCTAATTTCAACCCGATCCATAATCCTAATCACTAACCCTAACGATAATCACAACCCTTACCCCAAAACAACCATAATGTCAACCCTAACCATAACCCTAATCAAAACCCTAAATCCAACACACCCCTAATCCTAATCTCAACCCTAACCTCAAACCTAACCCTAATCCCAATACACCCCTAATCACAACCCTAACCTTAACCCTAATCCCAAACCTAACCCTAATCCCAAGCGTAACCCTAATGCCAACCCTAACCCTAATACCAACTCTAATCCAAACCCTAACCCCAAATCTAACCCTAACTTTAGCCCCAACCCTAGCCCTAACTTTAGCCCCAACCCTAACCCTAGCCCTAAGGCTACTTTCACACTTGCGTCGTTTGGCATCCGTCGCAATCCGTCGTTTTGGACAAAAAAACGGATCCTCCAAATGTGCCCGCAGGATGCGTTTTTTGCCCATAGGATGGCCACACGTCGCGTCCGTCGTGCACTGGATCAGTTGTGTTTTGGCGGGCCGTCGGCACAAAAAACGTTCAATGTAACATTTTTTTTTACGTCGCGTCCGCCATTTCTGGCCGCACATGCGTGGCCGTAACTCCGCCCCCTCCTCCCCAGGACATAGATTGGGCAGCAGATGCATTGAAAAACTACATCCGCTGCCCACGTTGTGCACAATTTTCACAACGTGCGTCGGTATGTCGGGCCGACGCATTGCGACGGCCCCGTACCGACGTAAGTGTGAAAGAACCCTAACCCTGAATTTAGCCCCAACCCTAACCCTAAATTTAGCCCCAACCCTAACCCTAGCCCTAACCCTAGCCCTAACCCTAACCCTAGCCCTAACCCTAACCCTAACCCTAGCCCTAACCCTAGCCCTAACCCTAACCCTAGCCCTAACCCTAGCCCTATCCCTAGCCCTAACCCTAGCTCTAATCCTAGCCCTAACCCTAACCCTAGCCCTAACCCTAGCCCTAACCCTAACCCTAGCCCTAACCCTAGCCCTAACCCTGGCCCTAACCCTAACCCTAATTTTAGCCCCAACTGCTCTTCTCCTGTCGGCCGGCAGATGGCGATAGATGGCGGGTGCACTGCGCATGCGCCCGCCATTTTCTTTTCCCCGGCAGCCAGGAGCAGCAGGAGGATCCAGGGACACCAGTAAGTATGATAGGGTCCCCGAAACCCCCTATTTCTCTGTCCTCTGATGTGCGATCACATCAGAGGACAGAGAATTACACTTTGATTTTTTTTTTGCGGTCGCCGGTGAACAGTTAATTACCGGCGATCGCAAAACAGGGGTCGGTAAAACCGACCCCAATCATGTTCTTTGGGGTCTCGGCTACCCCCGGCAGTCGAGACCCCAAAGACTCCCCCGGCGCCGGCCGGCAGGCGCACTACGCATGCGCCCGCCATTTTGAAGATGGTGGCGCCCACCTGGAGCCACGAGGAGCACCGGGGGAGATAGGTGAGTATCGGGGGGCTACCTGGGACCCCTTTTCTCTGTCCTCTGATGTGCGATCACATCGGAGGACAGAGAAATTAAAATGAGATTGCGTTTTTTTTTTTTGCGATCGCCGATAAACGGTTAATTACCGGCGATCGCAAATGCAGGGTCGGTTAAAAAAACCCCAAATCATGTTCTCTGGGGTCTCGGCTACCCCCGGCAGCCAAGACCCCGGAGAAAATCCGACTCTGGGGGGCGCTATTCACTTTTTCCACAGCGCCGTTAATTAACGGGGCTGTGGTTTAAGTACCCTTAGCGGCCGCCGTTAAAAGGCGTATCGGCGGTCGCTAAGGGGTTAAATAGATTTCCTTGAGAAAGACAATTTGCCGAAACGTTGGAAATATGATGTCTGTTGGTCTATAGTCGGCTGTTCATCAATAAAATCTACTTTTCAAAGAAAAATTATTTGAACTTATTGAGTGCCAAAGGTTACCCTTTTCTGGTATTCATATATTCCTTTGAGCACCATCTATATTTGTTGAGTGTGCCACTTCTGACCTTTATTGAATAATAACTAGTTATATATTAATGGTGGGTGCATGTCTGTATTCAGCTGTATAGTGTAGAAGTTGAGGAATAAGTGGAGAATGTGTTCTGGAAGCAGGGCTCTAGATAAATGTGTTACTTTATGCAGAGACGAGTCCTGGCTAGAAGAAGTGATGGACGTATGTGCTAGATGAAGAAGAAAAGAAAGATGAAGAACTTCAGCTAGGGACATCACTATTGAGTCAATGTGTTACCTGTACACTGACACTATACACTGTACACTATGTACAGAACTGCTGTATATAATGTCACTGGTGATCACTGCATTACCTGTACACTGACACAATATAAAGAGATCCTGGGTATAGTGTCACTGGTGATCATTGTATTACCTGTACACTGACAGTACATACAGTGCTCCTGTGTATAATGGCACTTAGTATTGTTTTTTTTTTTTACTAATGATCATTAACCCCTTAATGACGCTGGGAATTTTCATTTTTTCGTTTTCGATTTTCGCTCCTCTCCTTCGCAGTGCCATAACTTTTTTATTTTTCCATCAATATGGACAAAGGAGGGCTTATTTTTTGCAGGATGAGTTGTACTTTTGAAAGAGATAATTGATTTTAGCATGTCATGTACTAGAAAACAGGCAAAAAATTCCAAGTGCGGTGAAATTGCAAAAATAGTGCAATCCCACACTGGTTTTTTGTTTGGCTTTTTTGCTAAGTTCACTAAATGCTAAAATTGACCTGTCATTTTGATTCTCCAGGTCATTACGAGTGGTGAAAACAAATTCCAAACTTTGCTAAAAAAAGAAAAAAAAATTGTGCCATTTTCCGAGACCCATAGCGTCTCCATTTTTTCGTGATCTGGGGTCGGTTGAGAGCTTATTTTTTGCATGCCAAGCTGACGTCTTTAATGATACCATTTTGGTGCAAATACGTTCTTTTGATCGCCTGTTATTGCATTTTAATGCAATGTTGCGGCGACCAAAAAAACGTAATTCTGGCGTTTTTAATTTTTTTCTCACTGCGCCGTTTAGCGATCAGGTTAATCCTTTATTTATTGATAGATTGGGCAATTCTTTTTTTTTTTTTTTTTAACCATTCAATTTTTATTGAGAAAACAGAGTACAATTAAAATGCAACAAGGAAAGGAAAAAGGGGGAGGAAGGGGGAGGGGAAGAGGCAGACATAAATGTAAATATCCACGATCAAGAATGAAACAAAAAAAAATTACAATACATGGGCGCATACATAGCTATGATATCAAACAATTGAGTCAGCTGGCAGAAGAAGGGGGATGGTGGTCAGGCGAGGAAATAAAGGGTGAGGAGACCCAAGGGTCCCACCACGTAAGGACCTTATTCTTTTTTGCAAGACAGTCCGCAGTAATTGACTCATAACTAAAGTGCAGATTAATTTTGGATATCAATTCAGGTCTGGAGGGAATATTAGAAGATTTCCAGTGCTTTGCAATACATTGTCGGGCCGCCACAAGAATATTAGAAATAATGGGTTGAAGGGAAGATGGGAAGTCCAAGAGAGATATACCCAATACTGCTAGAGGGCCAGTTAGGTTGATAGGAAGATGGGTCACCTCTGAAAGAATCGCTTCAACCTGACGCCAAAATATTTGCACACTAGGGCAACTCCACCATACATGAGCCAGCGAACCAGAAACACCACAATTTTTCCAGCATAATGGGGAAGAGGAGGGATAAAATTTAGCTAATTTAACAGGAGTGAAGTACCATAGGAGCTGAATTTTTTTGCTTTGTTCGAGGTGACCAAGACACGAAGAGAATTTGGAAGGATGCAGCATAGCCATGCTCCAATCCTCCGGGGAAGCCTCGAAAGCAAGGGCACCCTCCCAAGTGGACATAAATGGGAGTCTCTCAGAGAAATCATGGGAGAGGAGGGATTTATAAATGATGGAAATGCCATGATCAATCCACGTGTTTGGTCTGAAAAATCTGTGGATTGGGGTCTCCATACCCAGGGGGGACACGGCCACACCGAAGGAGTTACAATGTTTAAGGAGGCTACGAATTTGGAAATACTGAAAAAAAGCCCTAGGAGGCAAGTTATAGCGAGCAGTGAGGTCCGCAAATGATCTCAGGCCCGACTCATTATAGAGATCATTCACTCGGTGTATTCCGCAGTCCCCCCAGGCAGAGAGAGACAAACCATCTATTGCGTATTCTAATGCTTGAATAGAGACGTAGTCAAATATAAAAGGGAGGTAAATAGGGCAGAGACTTGTCCAGACCTTAGTGGCGGAGCAAATTGTTTTAAGAGGGGAGCTCCGACTGGGCGGCTGGAGCAAACAGATCTCCAGCAAAAGTTTGAGGGAACCCCTAGGGGCAAAGCACGACTCAATATGGAACCACTGGAGGGAGGAGTTCCCCTCCCACCAAATCTTAAGGGGGTCTAGGAGAGCAGCTTTGTGGTAAAGGTGGATATTAGGGGCACCAAGACCTCCCCTGGCATATGGGAGAGACATTAGAGAGCGTTTTATTCTATGTGGCTTGTTATTCCAAATAAAACGGTCAATAATTGCTTGAAAAGCAGAGGTACTTAGAGGGGATAGCGAAGGGGAGGCATCTAAAAAGATATATAAGTTTAGGGAGAATTAACATCTTAGATGTTTGTATCCTAGCCATCCAGGATAGATGAGAGCAGGCAAGCTGGTCAATTTCTTTTTTAATTTCGTGGAGGGTTGAATCACAGTTAAGGCGAACAATGTTTTTAATATGGGTAATTTGAATACCTAGATAAGTGAATCCGAGCGGAGACCTTATAAAAGGGTAAATATTTTGGATTTGAAGTTGGAGAGAGGAAGAGATAAATAGGGGAAAAATTGTGGACTTGGACAGATTTAGCTTATAATAGGAGGCTTCAGCAAATTGGGTAAGAATGGAAGACACTGCAGATAGTGACTGTAGAGGAGCAGAGCAAGACAACACCACATCGTCGGCGTAGAGGCCAATTTTGTGTTCCTGACTTCCCACCATTACCCCCCTAATGTCAGGGCATTGCCTCACCGCAGCCGCCAGGGGCTCCATGACTAAAGCAAAGATGATGGGGGAGAGGGGGCAACCCTGCCGGGTCCCATTTGAAATAGAAAATATACGGGATTTAAAGCCGGCTGAGCGAACTGAGGCACAAGGATTGGAATACAAAGCCATAATAGCTGAAAAAATCTGGCCAGTAAGACCAAATTTGTGCAATGTAGATGCTATATAGCCCCAGTGCACCCGATCGAACGCCTTTTCCGCGTCGAGAGACAGGAACACACTGGGGAGGCTCCCCCTCTCCACCACATCCAGCAGGTCGATCAAGCGTCTCGTACCATCTCTAGTTTGCCTACCCGGGACAAACCCAACCTGGTCCGAATGAACCAAGGATGGGAGCACCGACAGTAACCTATTGGCCCAGACCTTAGCATATATTTTTACATCGCAATTTAAAAGGGCGATGGGACGAAAATTGCCAGGAGAGGTCATAGGTTTCCCAGGTTTAGGAAGTGTCGAAATACAAGCCTCCAGACCCTCTCTCTCAATAGTACCCATAGAGCGCCAGTAGTTAAATAAACGAATGAAAAAAGGAGAGAGGATAGTGAGAAAATGAGAGTAGTATGAGAAGGAAAAGCCATCTGGACCCGGGGCACAGCGTTTTTTGGCCTCTTTGATTATTTGGGAGATTTCAATTGCTTCTATAGGGCCGTTAAGGAGCGACAACTGCTCCGGATTAACAGTGGGGAGATTCGCTTTATTCAAAAAAGCGTTAATTGAGTCCTGAGAAGGTTGAGGAGTATTTACGTCAGAATCTAGGTTATATAATGAGGAGTAGTATGAGGCAAATTCTTCAGCAATATGGATTGGGTTGTAAATCCGAGAACCATCTGACTTAAGAAGATAAGCAATTTTGGTTTGGGCTTCTTTTTTTTTAACGCGTTTAGCTAGTAAGGCGCCTGCCCTGTCACCCATGGAGTAGAATTTGGCTTTCGATTTCCTAAGCGAATTTTCTGCTCTATGGAGGAGGAGCTGGCGAAGGCGCAGGCGTGCATCAGAAAGATTGGAAAATAATTGAGGGGAGGGGCAGGCTTTGTGGCAAGACTCCAGCCGGGCCACTTCAGCCAAGGCAGATTGAAGATTTAAGTTAAGGTACTGTCACACTAGACGATATCGCTAGCGATCCGTGACGTTGCAGCGTCCTCGCTAGCGATATCGTCCAGTGTGACAGGCAGCAGCGATCAGGCCCCTGCTGGGAGATCGCTGGTCGGGGAAGAAAGTCCAGAACTTTATTTCGTCGCTGGACTCCCCGTAGACATCGCTGAATCGGCGTGTGTGACACCGATTCAGCGATGTCTTTGCTGGTAACCAGGGTAAACATCGGGTAACTAAGCGCAGGGCCGCGCTTAGTAACCCGATGTTTACCCTGGTTATCATCCTAAAAGTAAAAAAACAATCAGTACATACTTACCTACAGCCGTCTGTCCTCCAGCGCTGTGCTCTGCTGTCCTCCTGCTCTGGCTGTGAGCGTCGGTCAGCCGGACAGCAGAGCGGTGACGTCACCGCTCTGCTTTCTGGCTGCCCGGCGCTCACAGCCAGACCAGAGAAGCAGAGCGCCGAGGACAGACGGCTGTAGGTAAGTATGTAGCGTTTGTTTTTTTACTTTTTAGGATGGTAACCAGGGTAAACATCGGGTTACTAAGCGCGGCCCTGCGCTTAGTTACCCGATGTTTACCCTGGTTACCGGGGACCTCGGGATCGTTGGTCGCTGGAGAGCTGTCTGTGTGACAGCTCTCCAGCGACCAAACAGCGACGCTGCAGCGATCCGGATCGTTGTCGGTATCGCTGCAGCGTCGCTATGTGTGACGGTACCTTTATACTTGCGTTTAGCTGTCGCAGCCATCTTAATGAAAAGGCCACGAGCCACTGCCTTGTGAGTGAACCAGAGGGAGTCCTCACGCACATCCGCCGAGTCATTAAAGGCAAAGAATTCCTGCAAAGAGTTTTCAATTAGTGTAAAGTTTGCTTGCTCAGAGAGAAGGTGGTCATTAAGGCGCCAGTGTGAAGGGGGTCTGATTGCAAGAGGGTCTTCTAGGGAGACTGACACAGGAGCATGATCAGACCAAGTGATATTACCTATATTTGCAGACATGCAGTGGGGGAGAGCGACATCATCTACTAAAATATAATCAATTCTACTGTAAGAACCGTGACGAGGGGACCAAAATGTGTAGTCTCTCTCATTACAATGGAGATATCTCCAGATATCGTGTAAATTGTAGGAGCTAATCAGCTGGGCCGCATCACCCCTGGCCACGGCCGACGATGAACAGTCCAGATTCTTGGATACTGGAATGTTGAAGTCTCCGGCAACTAATTTATGACCATGCTGATAATTACCTAAGATTTGAAATAAATTATTTAGAAATTTAACCTGACCAAAATTTGGGCCATACACAGAGGCAATGGTGTAAGGGGTATTGTTGATTAAACATAAAATTATAATGTATCTGCCCGCGGGGTTGGCTGTAGAACTAATTAGCTGGAAAGAGTTAGCCTTGCTAAAAAAAATTGCCACCCCAGCCTTTTTGGTCTTCCCATTCGCAAAAAATTGGTGGGGGTATAGATTCGAATACATTCTTATATTGTCCCGTTCTAGTAAATGAGTCTCCTGTAAGCATATAATATCGTGTTTGGATTTAGCGAGCTGACGCCAGACAATCGATCTCTTACCAGGGGAGTTGAGGCCGTTAACATTAATAGAATATAAAGAAACACTCATTGTAATATGTTACACAATTTGCTGAAGAAGATATGCAAACCCATTACCCACAAAAAAAGCATAAACATGTCGTGGGATACCTCGCAAACTCCATCTGCGACGAGGGGGGGGGGA
Source organism: Ranitomeya imitator (assembly GCF_032444005.1). Taxonomy (NCBI): domain Eukaryota; kingdom Metazoa; phylum Chordata; class Amphibia; order Anura; family Dendrobatidae; genus Ranitomeya; species Ranitomeya imitator. The sequence continues at coordinate 662,832,930 of NC_091284.1, read as the reverse complement.
AGAGGGAAAGGAGGGGGGAGAGGGAGGGAAGGAGGAGAAGGGAAAAACAAACATACAAAATCCAAACATTTAAACAAGGGAACATCCAGGGAAATCCTGAGTCCGAGGTGAAAATAGAAAACAGTTCACCAATGGGGCAATATGCTGAGCGGAGTCCTGCCAGGAACCAGCCTCAGCAAAAAACTCAGCAAGCAAAAAGAAGAGAAAAAAAAAAAAAAAGAGAACTAGAACTGAGTGGGAAAAAGGAAAAAATAAATTCTTCCAGCCAGGAAATGGTTAAAATAGACACTTCAGGCGACCTTCCAGTCAGGGGTAATACGGCGTCTCCGGGGACCAGATCCTCCAGGTTTGGTGGAAGCAGAGGCAGGAGTGGGCGCAGGAGGGTCAAAACCCCATTGGGACAGGGTCTTGGCTGCTTGCGACGGGGATAGGCACGTGGTAAATGAACCGTCTTTACGAATGCAAAGTTTGGTGGGGAAACCCCAGCGGTATAATATACCCTTTTCCCTCAGGATTGAGGTGTATGGTGCAAAAGCCCTGCGGAGGGCTAGAGTTCCTGGAGACAGATCAGGGAAAACTGCAATGGTAGCAAATCGTTCAGGTAGCGACGGCTTCGATCTTAGTGCTTGTAGAAATTCCTCCTTCATAACAAAAAAATGGATGCGAGCTAGTACATCTCTGGGTACCGCAGGGTCAAGGCCTGAGGGTTTAGGGATCCGATGAATACGGTCGATCACAACGTCATCTTTGGAATAAAGTGGGAGAATAGATATGATAAAGTCTTGTAGAAAGGCTCTGAGATCATCAGCCCCAATTGATTCAGCAATGCCTCTTAGTTTCACATTATTTCTCCTGGATCTGTCTTCCAAATCCAGGGTTTTAGCATGAGTTTTGGTAACAAGCAGCTGCAGGTTATCATGAGCTTCCCACAAATCATTGTGAGAAGCTACCAGTTCAGACATTTTATTTTCAAGATGATCCGTGCGGCCTCCCAGCTCCTCCACCTCCCCCTGAGCTCTGCCATCATGGAACGCATATCCTCCTGCAGGGAGGTACGGAGGTCACCAAGCATGTCTCTGAGCAGCGCTGCTGTAACTGGAGCCTCTGAGAGATCAGCCGCTGCTGTGCTTGAGGCAGAAGACTGAGAGCCTCGGCGTGCAGCTCTGGAGGATCTAGGAGAAAGCGGCGCCATCTTGGGCCTCTGAGGCTGCTGAGGAGTGGCTGCAAAGAAGTCCACAATGCGCCTGGAAGGGTCCCCTGCGCCGGCTTTAGATTTCCCCATACACTCACCGAACGGTAAGGAGCAGGAGTGGGGAGTTCTGGAGGAGAAAGCACCGTCTGTGCACTGCTGTGTGCCGCTTTATGAGTCCTGGGAATGGAGCTCCCACACTATGCAACCTGCACCATCAGAAGTCAGGCCACGCCCCCCTAGATTGGGCAATTCTGAAAGTGGTGATACCAAATATGTGTATATTTGTTTTTTTTATTATTGTTTTATTTTGAATGGAGCGAAAAGGGGGTGATTTAAACTTTTATTTTTTTTTATTTTTTCATATTTTTTTTTAAACATTTTTTTTTCCATGGGAGACTAGAAGCTGGCACAACTCGATTACATCTGCTACATAGAGGTGATGCACAGATCACCTCCATGCAGCAGAATTACTGCATTGCTATGAGCGCCAACCACAGGGTGACGCTCATAGCAATCCAGTATCAACAACCAAAGTGGTCTCAAAGGGACCTCTGGTTGTCATGCCAACGTATCGCTGACCCCCAATCACGTGATGGGGTCAGCGAGGAGCGCATTTCTGGCCAGATGGCCGGAAGTGGTAGTTAAATGCTGCTGTCAACGTTTGACAGAGGCATTTAACTAATTAATAGCGGCAAGTTAATTGTGATTCCACCTGCCGCTATTGCAGGCACATGTCAGCTGTCCAAAACAGCTGACATGTCCCAGCTTTGATGTGGGCTCACTGCCGGAGCCTGCATCAGAGCAGGGGATCTGACCTCAGACATGCTATCCCATCCGAGGTCAGAAAGGGGTTAAAGATAGTATTCGGTCAGTATGTGGTGGTAATATGTGGTCTGTTAATGGTGTGGTGGTATTTGTGCCTTGTATGTGGTATTATTTGGTAACTATGTGATGGTAATATGTGGCCTGGTCACAGTGTGGTGGTATTTGTCACTTGTATGTGGTATTAATCGGTCAATATGTGGTGGTAATATGTGGCCTGGCCATGGTGTGGTGGTATTTGTTCCTTGCACATGGTATTATTCGGTCACTATGTGGTGGTAATATGTGGGCTGGTCATGGTGTGACAGTATTTGTCCCTTGTATGTGGTATTATTCGGTCACTATGTGGTGGTTATATGTGGTTTGAACATGGTGTGACAATATTTGTCCCTTGTATGTGGTATTATTGGTCACTACAAAAAATGTATGTGAGTCATTCCTTTAACGAAAACAAATAAAGATATACCTAAAAAGAGTATCGGATATTTTAAGAAATGTTTAATAGGTTAGAGGAGAGTAGGGTGCTGCCAAAAGAGTGTACCTTGTCATATGGGTGGCTTAAAAAATCTTTTAGCCAAATCAAAAGCTGCTGGCTATATATGTGAACTGGTGTTCGATGAGAAACTGTTAATGAGTGATTCGTGAGGATGTATTGCAGAACAGGAGTTTTTCCAAGAGTGGGTGGTTGGACTGTGAATGGTTTGAGGGGTGGAGGTGGAGCTGGGGTGGAGCCTGGGTGGAGTCTCAAGGGGGCACTAAAATTTTGCATGTATAGGGCCCTGAAATTCCTAGTGGCAGCCCTACATAGACTTAATGGAAAAGAGAAGAATTATCTGGGTAGAAGTGCAAAATTAGCAATTGCAATTACACAGTGCCATACAATATGAAGATTTCAATCTATTAAGAGGATAAAAATGTTAATAGGGTTGCTTCTTTGTGTAGCTAAAATGCATGAAATAAAAGAAGAGCTTTATAAATGTTAAAAATGCAAATTCAAATCATCCAGTTTAAAAATATAGTAATAAAAATAAAAAAAAGTACCCTATATGGTAAATGCCATAAAGAGTGTAACAGGCTGGGTGGTGAAACCACTGTGTCAAAGCCCAGCAAAGACCTGGAGGAGCGTGACTAGGAGCCTCATCCAATCTGACCATGGACATGTAGCAGCTATCGACACCGAGATCCATGGAGAGACAAGGGAGGTGATCCAGGTGCTACTCCAGTACTGACCTTGGGTAGGTGGCAGCTGACCCCTAGGAATGAGTAGCTGGGATGACAGGGGAGATGTCCAACAGATGCAGGCAGGCACAGGAGATGGCAGGAACTTCAGGGGCAGACAGAACGGTCTGTTGAAGAGGTGAACACAGGCAGATGCAGTAGGCTCGGCTGCCATTGAGGTGAGCACTGGCGGATGCAACTGGCTCGGCTGCCATTGAGGTGTGCACTGGCGGGTGCAGCAGGCTGAGATGCAAGTACTGGGAACTGAAAAGCGTGTTAGGAACATACTCACAATATTGTACAAACATCTCCATGTTGGAGGAGGCACTTTAAAGGGAACCTGTCACCCCCAAAATCGAAGGTGAGCTAAGCCCACCAGCATCAGGGGCTTATCTACAGCATTCTGGAATGCTGTAGATAAGCCCCCGATATATCCTAAAAGATGAGAAAAAGAGGTTAGATTATGCTCACCCAGGGGCGGCCCCGGTACGATGGGCGTCGCGGTCCGGGGCCTCCCATTTTTTTACGATCACATCCTCTTCTTGTCAGAGAGGCCCGGCGCCTGCTCACTGCAGTACTTTGCTCTGCCCTCAACAGGGCAGACAAAGTATGCCTGCGCCGGAGCCGCAGCATGAAGACAAGAAGAGGACGTCATCTGATGAAGATAGGAGGCGCCGGACCGGACTGCGACACCCATCGGACCAGGACAGGGACCGTCCCTGGGTGAGTATAATCTAACCTCTTTTTCTCATCTTTTAGGATACATCAGGGGCTTATCTACAGCATGGTGGGCTTAGCTCACCTTCGATTTTGGGGGTGACAGATTCCCTTTAAATAGTAAGACACTTTAGAGGAATGCGCATGGCCCCTTTAAGAAAGAGGAATTGTGCGTGTGTGCACTCTAAGCACAGTGCCAAGAGACCTGCTAGGAGTGCATACACCAAGGGGAGCAGCAGACATGGAAGGAGCAGGATGGCAGCCTCGGCGGTGAGTACACTGGTGTCTCTGCAGGGAGAGAGGGACTGCAGGCAGAGATGCGGGTGCTATAAAGAGAATAAAAATCAGTTCCAGAATTGACATTTTTCAGACGACGTATTTGTCATTGTATCTGTCTGACAGTTGAATAAGAGAAAATGTTAGCTTCCCACGTAAAAAAAGCCCTCACACAACTCGATTACTAGAAAAATTAAAAAGTTATGGATGTCAAAGTGGCAACAGAAACAAAACTTAGTTTCTTGCAAAGTTCAAAATGTGTTCACTAAAATAAAAAAAATATAACATGTTTATACTGACCCGAAGAATAATACTTTAAGTTCATTTTTACCGTACAATGAAAGCCGTAATGAAAACAGTAAAAACAAAACCTAGAAAACAATGGTGGAATTGTTGCTTTTTCACCAATTCATCACATGCTTTTACATTTGTTTTCTAAATTTTCAGGGCATTGCGTGATAAAATGAATGATGCCAATCAAAACTATAACTCCTACTGGAAAAATCAAACCCTAATTTGGCTATGTCGACAGAAACATAAAAAAAGTTCCAAAGGATCCTTTATAGAATATGCTGCACTATATAGATAAATATGCTGTAGTGCAGCTTCAGTCTTACAGAATTGAAGCTAAATAGGCTATGAGTCAGGCTGCTGACTCTCACAGAGGTTCCTGGCAACTACACAGAAGCCACAATGCAGGATTAATATACCGTACATACTCGAGTATAAGCCGAGATTTTCAGCCCATTTTTTTGGGCTGAAAGTCCCCCTCTCGGCTTATACTCGAGTCATACCCAGGGGTTGGCAGGGGAGGGGGAGCGGGGGCTGTCTAGTTATACTTAACTACTCCCGGCGTGGTCCCTGCAGTCCCTGCTTCTTCCAGTGCTGCATCTTCTTCCTGTATTAAGCGGTCACATGGTACCGCTCATTACAGAAATGAATATGTGGCTCCACCTCCCATAGAGGCTGTTCATGGCTGTTGTGAAGGGGTTTCTCTTTACCATGGAGATTATTCTGCGATCATCCACCACTGTTGTCTTCCGTGGGCGCCCAGGTCTTTTTGCATTGATGAGTTCACCAGTGCTTTTGTTCTTTCTCAGGATGTACCAAACTGTAGATTTTGCCACTCCTAATATTGTAGCAATTTCTCGGATGTGTTTTTTCCATTTTTGCAGCTTAAAGGGACTCTGTCACCTGAATTTGGAGGGAACAATTTTCAGCCATGGAGGCGGGGTTTTCGGGTGTTTGATTCACCCTTTCCTTACCCGCTGGCTGCATGCAGGATGCAATATTGGATTGAAGTTCATTCTCTGTCCTCCGTAGTACATGCCTGCACAAGGCAATCTTGCTCAGCGCAGGCGTGTACTATGGAGGACAGAGAATGAACTTCAATCCAATATTGCAGCCAGCATGCAGCCAGCGGGTAAGGAAAGGGTGAATCAAACACCCAAAAACCCCGCCCCTATGGCTGAAGATTGTTCCCTCCAAATTCAGGTGACAGAGTCCCTTTAAGGATGGCTTGTTTCATCTGCATGGAGAGCTCCTTTGACCGCATGTTTACTTCACAGCAAAACCTTCCAAATGCAAGCACCACACCTCAAATCAACTCCAGGCCTTTTATCTGCTTAATTGAGAATGACATAACGGACGGATTGCCCACACCTGTCCATGAAATAGCCTTGGAGTCAATTGTTCAATTACTTTTGGTCCCTTTAAAAACAGGGTGGCACATGTTAAGGAGCTGAAACTCCTAAACCCTTCATCCAATTTTAATGTGGATACCCTCAAATGAAAGCTAAAAGTCTGAACTTCAACTGCATCTGAATTGTTTTTTTTTTATTCATTGTGGTAATGTCTATAATCAAAATTAGAAAAATGTTGACATCTGTCCAAATATATATGGACGTAACTGTATAATAAAGTATCTGCAAAGTTATGCAGATTATGTTCAAACAGCAGTTTAAATGTTCGCCACAATAAATATAAATTATATGGTTCACCAATCTGGGGAAACCATCATTAATTAACCATCTCTTCACAGTTTCAGAAAATCTGTAATTTAAAATTTCTCATTTTATCTATTCTTCAGCCTTGCAAGAGTTAAACGCCTTTTTAGACTCACCAACAATAAGCAATGCTTGTTTCCTATTTCCGTTTTTATATAGTAGTTTATTGATTGTTGGCTTTTATTTCTACAGCTCTGGAGTTGCCATTTTGACTTCTCACAGTTTAATTGCGTAAATATTTTCTGCATGCATCACAATATTTCTTCACAATAATGGTTTAGCAGTCTGTAAACGGAGCATTGACAGAAGAATAACTATGTGATGTGTAATAAAATAAGCCATTAAATCGCAATTGAAAGAGGACGGTGATCTAACGCAAAAGTTCTCTTACTAACGTATACTCTGCTATTTGCATATCTTATTTTAGTCAATCGAGAGAGTTGCACATGTTGCCATTTCTCACTTCACGGAGGTTTATGCGACCGACATCATTCAAACATTTACAGTATATCCTGTGGATGTTCCTTAACTGCCTTAAATTATTATTATTTTTCTTAGATGGAAATACCTTATTAAATAACAGTCATCGTATTTTGGCTCGCATAGCAGAATATTGCTACGATAGTGTTGTATTTCAAAGCTATGTGCACATGGAAAGAAAAATCCAGCTCCAGGAATAAAAAGTGTCAAAAATGTATTTAAACATATTAAAATTTGAAAAAACTGCCGACAAGCGAAAAATTACATCATTTGGATGGAAGCTACCATGCAGTCGCTGGATGCGTTTCGAGCACAAACGGCGCTATTAGACTTCTAAATACCTTGTTAAATAACAGTCATCGTATTTTGGCTCGCATAGCAGAATATTGCTACGATAGTGTTGTATTTCAAAGCTATACAGCAACCTATTATATACTCTTATAGTTACAAGGATATATTAATTGAGTAATCACTTTCTCCACAGATTGCAAGAAAATATACCGTACATTTAACTTTGAAAAAATTTATTTTTATGTGGGCTAGAGGAAAAAAATCAAATGAATGCTGATATGTCAACAAATAAAAACAGTGGTATTAGACATTCCTAGGACTCACAGCATATGGCTAGGGAATAGCTTTAGTATGAGGGCGGCACTGTTGTTGTTGTTGACTATTATTCACTTTACTTTTCTCTCAGACCTATCAGTGTATTACGTAGTGTAGGACACATATGGGAGGTGGGAACACACAACATCTGCTCCTCTCCTACAAAAATCAGATGATCATTGATGTATAAACAATATGCTTCAGATTTCACTGGTCAACATTTTCCTAAATATACTGCAAATTGTCTCTTCAGAGAGGAAGAGAACTAGAACTCTAGTGCCACCTATTGGAAGTAGCAATCCCAACAGTCAATGTCGACCCTTTACCTAGCCTTGTCACATAACTTAGGATAATAGCCAAACCAAACCAGAATCTCAATTTGCAGACACTGTGTTTTGGGGTACTGCCCCTCGTCAGTGCAAAGTAGAAATCTGGTTTGGCTGATTGAGAGGCGTCTGACCGGGATCCAAGAAGTATTGTTTCTCCTTGCGGAGAGTGACATGATAAGCATGTCGAGGTGAAGAGACTTAAAGCCGGATCTCCACTTTGCACTGACGAGGGGCAGTACCCCGAAACACAGTGTCTGCAAATTGAGATTCTGGTTTGGCTATTATCCCAAGTCATGTGACAAGGCTCGGTAAAGGGTCGACATTGACTGTTAGGATTGCTACTTCAAATAGGTGGCACTAGAGTTCTAGTTCTCTTCCTCTCTGAAGAGGCAATTTAGGTCTCCTCACCTCGACATGCTTATCATGTCCCTCTCCGCAAGGAGAAATGATACTTCTTGGATCCCGGTCAGACGCCTCTAAATCAGCCAAACCAGATCTTCACTTTGCACTGACGAGGGGCAGTACTCCGAAGCACAGTGTCTGCAAATTGAGATTCTGGTTTGGCTATTATACTAAGTCATGTGACAAGGCTCGGTAAAGGGTCAACATTGACTGTTAGGATTGCTACTTCAAATAGGTGGCACTAGAGTTCTAGCTCTCTTCCTCTCTGAAGAGGCAATTTGCATATTTCCCAGAGGAGCATTGCAGCTTTAAGTCTCCTCACCTTGATATGCTTTTCATGTCACTCTCCGCAAGGAGAAACAATACTTCTCAGATCCCGGTCAGATGCTTCTCAATCAGCCAAACCAGATCTCCACTTTGCACTGACGAGGGGCAGTACTCCGAAGCACAGTGTCTGCAAATTGAGATTCTGGTTTGGCTATTATCCTAAGTCATGTGACAAGGCTTGGAAAAGGGTCGACATTGACTGTTAGGATTGCTATTTCCAATAGGTGGCACTAGAGTTATAGTTCTCTTACTCTCTGAAGGGACAATTTGCATATTTCCCAGAGGAGCATTGCGGCTTTAAGTCTCCTCACCTTGACATGCTTATCATGTCACTCTCTGCAAGGAGAAACGATACTTCATGGATCCTAAATATACTAGAACACTTGTGTAAAGTATAAAGAGTTAGAGTCATTTGTTTTGTTTTATTATATATATATTTTTATCGGCCTAACTAAAAAATGATGCGTTATACAAGATTTTTAACCCCTTCACACGTAAGCGTGTTTTCACCTCCTCGACCAGGCCAATTTTTTAAATTCTGACCAGTGTCAATTTATTGTGGTAATAACTCCGGAAATCTTCAACGTATCCCAGTGATTCTGAGATTAATTTTTTGTGACATGTTGTACTTCATGTTAGTGATAAGTTTTGGTCACTATGATTTTGCTTTTATTAGTGAAAATATTGACAAAAAATTTGTAAATTTCGCAATATTCAAACTTTCAATTTTTATTTCCTAAAACTAGATAGTTACACCACACAAAATAGTCAATAAATAACTTTTACCATATGTCTATATTACAACAGCAACATTTTTAAACATATATGTTTTTGTTAGGAATTTAGAAAAGTTTAAAGATAACCCATTATCTACCAATGTCCTTTTTTTGGGACGCCTAATCTTTAGCTTCTAGCAACTAAGTTTTCATAATTTTTTTAAAATGAAACATTTTCAAAATAGGAAATCATGTCATTGTCATTTTTAATTGAATATTGGGATGCCCTTTTCTGAAAAATCCGTACTTGTAAAAAATTTAATTTGGCAAGTAATGGGTTAATCAGTAATTTCTCATTTTAAAAAAAATCCGCACCCCTCAGAATGCACATTCACTAAATGTATTAACCCTTCAGGTGCTTCATGGGAATTCCAGCAATGTGGAAGGAAAAAAATGAAATTGTAGTTTTTCTACCAAAAATATTGCATTAGCCTTAACCCCTTAGCGACCGCCGATACGCCTTTTAACGGCGGCCGCTAAGGGTACTTAAACCACAGCGCCATTAATTAACGGCGCTGTGGAAAAAGTACATAGCGCCCCCCCAGAGGCCGATTTTCTCCGGGGTCTCGGCTGCCGGGGGTAGCCGAGACCCCAGAGAACATGATTCGGGGGGTTTTTAACCCACCCCGCATTTGCGATCGCCGGTAATTAACCGTTTACCGGCGATCGCAAAAAAGAAAAAACGCGATCTCTTTTTAATTTCTCTGTCCTCCGATGTGATCGCACATCGGAGGACAGAGAAAAGGGGTCCCAGGTGGCCCCCCAATACTCACCTAGCTCCCCCGATGCTCCTTGTGTCTCCCGGTGGGCGCTGTCATCTTAAAGTGTAATTCTCTGTCCTCTGATGTGATCGCACATCAGAGGACAAAGAAATAGGGGGATTCGGGGGACCCTACAATACTCACCTGTGTCCCTGGATCCTCTTGCTGCTCCTCCTGGCCGCCGGCAGAAGAAAATGGCGGGCACATGCCCAGTGCGCCTGCCATCTGTCTCCATCTGCCGGCCGGCAGGAGAACAGCAGTTGGGGCTAAAATTAGGGTTAGGGTTAGGGTTAGGGGTAGGGTTAGGGTTAGGGGTAGGGTTAGCGGTAGGGTTAAGGGTAGGGTTAGGGGTAGGGTTAGGGTTAGGGGTAGGGTTAGGGTTAGGGTTAGGGGTAGGGGTAGGGTTAGGGGTAGGGTTAGGGGTAGGGTTAGGGGTAGGGGTAGGGTTAGGGGTAGGGTTAGGTGTAGGGTTAGGGGTAGGGTTAGGTTAGGGTTAGGGGTAGGGGTAGGGTTAGGGGTAGGGTTAGGGGTAGGGTTAGGGCTAGGGTTAGGGCTAGGGTTAGGGCTAGGGTTGGGGCTAAATTTAGGGTTAGGGTTGGGGCTAAATTTAGGGTTAGGGTTGGGGCTAAATTTAGGGTTAGGTGTTGTGAGTTCTGTTTTTGGGCTCCCTCTGGTGGTTACTGGTGGTACTGGGTGACTTGTGTTCTCTGCGGTCTCTGGTGTCCACTAGAGTTGAGCGACCTTGACCTTTTTAGAGTCGAGCCGGGTTTCGCGAAACCCGACTATCTCAAAAGTCGGGTCGAGTGAAATCGGCCGATTATGACGTAAAGTCGGGATCGACCGAAACACGAAACCCAATGCAAGTCAATGGGGCAGCATAGTCGGCAGTGAGTGGGGGCCAGGAAAACACCTAGAGTGCCCATTTTAATGTCAAAACCATCCATTCTTCTTAATGAAGCTTGTCAAGCGTAATTTACCTTATAATAATTGGAAGGCATTTGAAATTGGGGGTCATTTGGCTAAAGTTGTGTGGGGTAGGGCTGGTTCAAGTAATTAGTGGGCCCAGGAAATCTGGACCACGTCACGGCAGTGGAGCAGGGAGAGGTAAGTATTTCAACTTTGCAAGTGCTGTGATCCTGAGCAAGCAGGGGGGGCCCACTTGTTGGCATTGGCACTGGCACAGGGCCCCTCAAAGTACAGCGGTGTGTTTGCACGGCGGGGGCGCCTCCCACCGGCAGCAACACTTTTGCGTACTATGAGAGGCCCTGTGCCAGTGACGTCGCCAACTAGTATTCCTCCCCCCACCTGATGAAGGAACCTGCACTTTCATCTGCACCTTCCTCTTTGTCCCCGTGTAAGGTGGTATGGTATGCGGGAAGAGCAACCTGACTTTCAGCAGGGTCACAATGTTGTTGTGTAGCATGCACGGGGAATGTTGCGTTATGGGTCAATGTACCAGCAGACTCATCTATCACTGGCTGGGCAATGGGCACGATGAAGTGGAAACACAGATATAGGCCCAAAGAATAAAGTGGGCTAAATGCAGTTCAAAATTGGTAACACAGGAATAACCAGGGGGCATTGCAGTGGAGGACAACTGGAATGAGAGGCTGACACAGATAGTAGGGCCAAATCAGTAAGTAGTCGAAATGCAGTTCAAAATTGGCAACCGTAGTAAACAGGCGGCACAGCTTTGTTCAGTGGAGGAGAACAGCAAGGAGTGGCAGACACCGATAGTAGGCCCCAACCCAACTAGTAGGCCAAATGCAGTCTAACATTAACAACTACTTAACGAGAGCCTGAAAATGGAATTTCAGGACAGGAAACCAGGAGAACAGCAAGGAGTGGCAGACACCGATAGTAGGCCCCAAACCAACTAGTACGCCAAATGCAGTTGTTCCATTTAACCACAATTTAATGAGAGCCTGAAGATAGAAGCTCAGGAAAGGCAACCTGGGGAACACCTTGGAGTGTAACACACCATCTCTCTCCACCCCATACCCATTTTGTAGGCCTAATGCAGTGTACTTTTCTACAACTACTAAACGAGAGTCAGAAGACCGAAGCAATGGCAAGGAAACCTGGGGAACACCTTGGAGTGTAACACACCATCTCTCTCCACCCCATACCCAATTTGTAGGCCTAATGCAGTGTAGTTTCCAAGAACTACTAAACGAGAGCCGGAAGATCGAAGCTCAGGAAAGGCAACCTGGGGAACACCTTGGAGTGTAACACACCCTCTCTCTACACCCCATACCCAATTTGAAGGCCTAATGCAGTGTAGTTTCCAAGAACTACTAAACGAGAGCCGGAAGATCGAAGCTCAGGAAAGGCAACCTGGGAAACACCTTGGAGTGTAACACACCCTCTCTCTACACCCCATACCCAATTTGTAGGCCTAATGCAGCGTAGTTTCCGACAACTACTAAACGAGAGCATGAAGATCGAAGCTCAGGAAAGGCAACCTGGGGAACACCTTGGAGTGTAACACACCCTCTCTCTACACCCCATACCCAATTTGAAGGCCTAATGCAGTGTAGTTTCCAAGAACTACTAAACGAGAGCCGGAAGATCGAAGCTCAGGAAAGGCAACCTGGGGAACACCTTGGAGTGGAACACACCATCTCTCTACACCCCATACCCAATTTGAAGGCCTAATGCAGCGTAGTTTCCAACAACTACTAAACGAGAGCCGGAAGATCGAAGCTCAGGAAAGGCAACCTGGGGAACACCTTGGAGTGTAACACAACGTCTCTCTACACCACGGAAGGGCTGATTCTTAGGAAGGAAGGCTGTTGGAAATAAGCATTGCGCGTCCGAGGGTGATTATATTCTTATTAGGTACAGTGGGGCAAAAAAGTATTTAGTCAGTCAGCAATAGTGCAAGTTCCACCAGTTAAAAAGATGAGAGTCGTCTGTAATTTACATCATAGGTAGACCTCAACTATGGGAGACAAACTGAGAAAAAAAAAAACAGAAAATCACATTGTCTGTTTTTTTATCATTTTTTTTGCATTTTATGGTGGAAAATAAGTATTTGGTCAGAAACAAACAATCAAGATTTCTGGCTCTCACAGACCTGTAACTTCTTCTTTAAGAGTCTCCTCTTTCCTCCACTCATTACCTGTAGTAATGGCACCTGTTTAAACTTGTTATCAGTATAAAAAGACACCTGTGCACACCCTCAAACAGTCTGACTCCAAACTCCACTATGGTGAAGACCAAAGAGCTGTCAAAGGACACCAGAAACAAAATTGTAGCCCTGCACCAGGCTGGGAAGACTGAATCTGCAATAGCCAACCAGCTTGGAGTGAAGAAATCAACAGTGGGAGCAATAATTAGAAAATGGAAGACATACAAGACCACTGATAATCTCCCTCGATCTGGGGCTCCACGCAAAATCCCACCCCGTGGGGTCAGAATGATCACAAGAACGGTGAGCAAAAATCCCAGAACCACGCGGGGGGACCTAGTGAATGAACTGCAGAGAGCTGGGACCAATGTAACAAGGCCTACCATAAGTAACACACTACGCCACCATGGATTCAGATCCTGCAGTGCCAGACGTGTCCCACTGCTTAAGCCAGTACATGTCCGGAAACCATCTGAAGTTTGCTAGAGAGCATTTGGATGATCCAGATGAGTTTTGGGAGAATGTCCTATGGTCTGATGAAACCAAACTGGAACTGTTTGGTAGAAACACAACTTGTCGTGTTTGGAGGAAAAAGAATACTGAGTTGCATCCATCAAACATCATACCTACTGTAAAGCATGGTGGTGGAAACATCATGCTTTGGGGCTGTTTCTCTGCAAAGGGGCCAGGACGACTGATCCGGGTACATGAAAGAATGAATGGGGCCATGTATCGTGAGATTTTGAGTGCAAACCTCCTTCCATCAGCAAGGGCATTGAAGATGAAACGTGGATGGGTCTTTCAACATGACAATGATCCAAAGCACACCACCAGGGCAACGAAGGAGTGGCTTCGTAAGAAGCATTTCAAGGTCCTGGAGTGGCCTAGCCAGTCTCCAGATCTCAACCCTATAGAAAACCTTTGGAGGGAGTTGAAAGTCCGTGTTGCTAAGCGAAAAGCCAAAAACATCACTGCTCTAGAGGAGATCTGCAGGGAGGAATGGGCCAACATACCAACAACAGTGTGTGGCAACCTTGTGAAGACTTACAGAAAACGTTTGACCTCTGTCATTGCCAACAAAGGATATATTACAAAGTATTGAGATGAAATTTTGGTTTCTGACCAAATACTTATTTTCCACCATAATATGCAAATAAAATGTTAAAAAAACAGACAATGTGATTTTCTGGATTTTTTTTTCTCAGTTTGTCTCCCATAGTTGAGGTCTACCTATGATGTAAATTACAGACGCCTCTCATCTTTTTAAGTGGTGGAACTTGCACTATTGCTAACTGACTAAATACTTTTTTGCCCCACTGTATATACTCACCCTCGGACGCGCCCTGCTTCTTTATTTGGAATGAATGTTTATTTGCAATGTGGTGTTGACTTTCTCTATTATTTTGGTAATTAATGATTTTATTATTTTCATTGTTTTGCATCTTCTCGGCAATAATATAAAGAAGACGTGACAGGACAACACTCGGTGGATGCCATATCTGTGTTTTCAATTTAAAAAACCTTTCAGTTAACTACTTGCAGGAGAAAGTAATTGTAGCTGGTGGCCATTTTTAGTACTGTACCAGATTTTAGTTGTGTGTTTGTTTTTAATGTTAAAATGTCTGCATTTGATATCTCTCCAGTATTTTCTTTTTTGTAAGCAAAATACTTATTTTTATATTTTCTGATGTTGGTTCCAGGGGTACACGGGCAGCAGTGCCCTGGTCAGTGTAGTAGTAGTTGAAAGAATGGACCGCAGACAGGCATCGAAGGCCTAAAATAAAAAAATTCGGCTGGCTGTAGGCAATTTTAAATTGGTTCCAGGGGTACACGGGCAGCAGTGGTGTGGTCAGTGGAGGCCTAGTGGAAGGAGTGACCGCAGACAGGCATCGAAGGCCTAAAATAATAACACATGGCTGTAGGCAATTTTAAATTGGTTCCAGGGGTACACGGGCAGCAGTGGTGTGGTCAGTGGAGGCCTAGTGGAAGGAGTGACCGCAGACAGGCATCGAAGGCCTAAAATAATAACACATGGCTGTAGGCAATTTTAAATTGGTTCCAGGGGTACACGGGCAGCAGTGGTGTGGTCAGTGGAGGCCTAGTGGAAGGAGTGACCGCAGACAGGCATCGAAGGCCTAAAATAATAACACATGGCTGTAGGCAATTTTAAATTGGTTCCAGGGGTACACGGGCAGCAGTGGTGTGGTCAGTGGAGGCCTAGTGGAAGGAGTGACCGCAGACAGGCATCGAAGGCCTAAAATAATAACACATGGCTGTAGGCAATTTTAAATTGGTTCCAGGGGTACACGGGCAGCAGTGACCTGGTCAGTGTAGTAGTAGTTGAAAGAATGGACCGCAGACAGGCATCGAAGGCCTAAAATAAAAAAATTGGGCTGGCTGTAGGCAATTTTAAATTGGTTCCAGGGGTACACGGGCAGCAGTGGTGTGGTCAGTGGAGGCCTAGTGGAAGGAGTGACCGCAGACAGGCATCGAAGGCCTAAAATAATAACACATGGCTGTAGGCAATTTTAAATTGGTTCCAGGGGTACACGGGCAGCAGTGCCCTGGTCAGTGTAGTAGTAGTTGAAAGAATGGACCGCAGACAGGCATCGAAGGCCTAAAATAATAACACATGGCTGTAGGCAATTTTAAATTGGTTCCAGGGGTATACGGGCAGCAGTGGTGTGGTCAGTGGAGGCCTAGTGGAAGGAGTGACCGCAGACAGGCATCGAAGGCCTAAAATAATAACACATGGCTGTAGGCAATTTTAAATTGGTTCCAGGGGTACACGGGCAGCAGTGGTGTGGTCAGTGGAGGCCTAGTGGAAGGAGCGACCGCAGACAGGCATCGAAGGCCTAAAATAATAACACATGGCTGTAGGCAATTTTAAATTGGTTCCAGGGGTACACGGGCAGCAGTGGTGTGGTCAGTGGAGGCCTAGTGGAAGGAGTGACCGCAGACAGGCATCGAAGGCCTAAAATAATAACACATGGCTGTAGGCAATTTTAAATTGGTTCCAGGGGTACACGGGCAGCAGTGGTGTGGTCAGTGGAGGCCTAGTGGAAGGAGTGACCGCAGACAGGCATCGAAGGCCTAAAATAATAACACATGGCTGTAGGCAATTTTAAATTGGTTCCAGGGGTACACGGGCAGCAGTGACCTGGTCAGTGTAGTAGTAGTTGAAAGAATGGACCGCAGACAGGCATCGAAGGCCTAAAATAATAACACATGGCTGTAGGCAATTTTAAATTGGTTCCAGGGGTACACGGGCAGCAGTGACCTGGTCAGTGTAGTAGTAGTTGAAAGAATGGACCGCAGACAGGCATCGAAGGCCTAAAATAAAAAAATTGGGCTGGCTGTAGGCAATTTTAAATTGGTTCCAGGGGTACACTGGCAGCAGTGGTGTGGTCAGTAGAGGCCTAGTGGAAGGAGTGACCGCAGACAGGCATCGAAGGCCTAAAATAATAACACATGGCTGTAGGCAATTTTAAATTGGTTCCAGGGGTACACGGGCAGCAGTGGTGTGGTCAGTGGAGGCCTAGTGGAAGGAGTGACCACAGACAGGCATCGAAGGCCTAACATAACAAAAATGTCAATACAATGGTATTGTCAGTGGCAGGCATTGAAGGATGTCAGCGCATAGACTAAACATTGGTGGAGCTGTGAGATAATTTTGCAAGTGGTAGAGCACTGTTTGAGCTGGGGTGGGGGGAAACTGTCTTGTGGCCGGCGGTACAGGCCCAGGGCCCCTCATATTACATCGGTGTGTCTGACGTTGGGTGCGCACCACCACCGCCAGAGACACTTTATTGTACTAGGAGGGGCCCAGTGGCAGTGCCGTCGACCAAAAGCGGGCTCACCCACCTCTTCAGACAAACTGCACTCTCACGGGTGCTGTCGCCAAGTGTCGATACCACGGCCCCGTGTGGGGAGTTTGGCCATTTAGTGAGGTGTAAACATGTCGTATGCTGGACAATCAGGTGCTGAAAATTACGAGATTGGAAAAGGCATTCAGAATAGTCCACAGGCAAGACCTTTTCATAGGAAAGCTAGGTGTCAGCCGGGCAAGGTGGGGCAAAAGATTTCGAAATCCAGTTGTGGTTCATTTTAATGAAGGTTAGATCATCTACATTTTGGGTAGCCAGACGAGTCCTTTTTTCTGTTAGTATTGAACCTGCAGCACTGAATACTCTTTCTGATAGGACACTAGCTGCCGGGCAAGCAAGCTCCTGCAATGCATATTCTGCCAATTCTGGCCAGGTGTCTAATTTTGATGCCCAGTAATCAAATGGGAATGACGGTTGAGGGAGAACATCGATAAGGGATGAAAAATAGTTTGTAACCATACTGGACAAATGTTGTCTCCTGTCACTTTGAATTGATGCTGCAGTACCTGTCCTGTCTGCGGTCATAGCAAAATCACTCCACAACCTGGTCAGAAAACCCCTCTGGCCAACGCCACTTCTGAATTCTGCCCCTCTAACTCCTCTGGTCTGCTGGCCCCTGCAGCTCGTGTGAGAACGATCACGGGCGCTGTGTGCAGGGAATGCCAGAAGCAAACGGTCAACAAGAGTTGATTGTTTGGTTGCTAATATTAGTTCCAAGTTCTCATGTGGCATTATATTTTGCAATTTGCCTTTATAGCGAGGATCAAGGAGGCAGGCCAACCAGTAATCGTCATCATTCATCATTTTAGTTATGCGTGTGTCCCTTTTGAGGATACGTAAGGCATAATCCGCCATGTGGGCCAAAGTTCCAGTTCTCAAATCTGCGGTTGTGCTTGGTTGAGGGGCAGTTTCAGGCAAATCCACGTCACTTGTGTCCCTCAAAAAACCAGAACCCGGCCTTGCCGCGCCACCAATTTCCAGTGGCCCCGGAAAAGCTTCCTCATTAAAAATATAATCATCCTCATCATCCTCCTCGTCCTCCTCCTCCTCTTCGCCCGCTACCTCGTCCTGTACACTGCCCTGGCCAGACAATGGCTGACTGTCATCAAGGCTTTCCTCTTCCTCAGCTGCAGACGCCTGATCCTTTATGTGCGTCAAACTTTGCATCAGCAGACGCATTAGGGGGATGCTCATGCTTATTATGGCGTTGTCTGCACTAACCAGCCGTGTGCATTCCTCAAAACACTGAAGGACTTGACACATGTCTTGAATCTTCGACCACTGCACACCTGACAACTCCATGTCTGCCATCCTCTGCCTGCCCGTGTATGTGTATCCTCCCACAAAAACATAACAGCCCGCCTCTGTTCACACAGTCTCTGAAGCATGTGCAGTGTTGAGTTCCACCTTGTTGCAACGTCTATGATTAGGCGATGCTGGGGAAGGTTCAAAGAACGCTGATAGGTCTGCATACGGCTGGAGTGTACGGGCGAACGGCGGATATGTGAGCAAAGTCCACGCACTTTGAGGAGCAGGTCGGATAACCCCGGATAACTTTTCAGGAAGCACTGCACCACCAGGTTTAAGGTGTGAGCCAGGCAAGGAATGTGTTTCAGTTGGGAAAGGGAGATGGCAGCCATGAAATTCCTTCCGTTATCACTCACTACCTTGCCTGCCTCAAGATCTACAGTGCCCAGCCACGACTGCGTTTCTTTCTGCAAGAACTCGGACAGAACTTCCGCGGTGTGTCTGTTGTCGCCCAAACACTTCATAGCCAATACAGCCTGCTGACGTTTGCCAGTAGCTGCCCCATAATGGGAGACCTGGTGTGCAACAGTGGCAGCTGCGGATGGAGTGGTTGTGCGACTGCGGTCTGTGGACGAGCTCTCGCTTCTGCAGGAGGACGAAGAGGAGGAGGAGGGGGTGCGAACGGCTACAGCCAATTGTTTCCTAGACCGTGGGCTAGGCAGAACTGTCCCAAACTTGCTGTCCCCTGTGGACCCTGCATCCACCACATTTACCCAGTGTGCCGTGATGGACACGTAACGTCCCTGGCCATGCCTACTGGTCCATGCATCTGTTGTCAGGTGCACCTTTGTGCTCACAGATTGCCTGAGTGCATGGACGATGCGCTCTTTAACATGCTGGTGGAGGGCTGGGATGGCTTTTCTGGAAAAAAAGTGTCGACTGGGTAGCTCGTAGCGTGGTACAGCGTAGTCCATCAGGGCTTTGAAAGCTTCGCTTTCAACTAACCGGTAGGGCATCATCTCTAACGAGATTAGTCTAGCTATGTGTGCGTTCAAACCCTGTGTACGCGGATGCGAGGCTAAGTACTTCCTTTTTCTAACCATAGTCTCATGTAGGGTGAGCTGGACTGGAGAGCTGGAGATCGTGGAACTAGCGGGGGTGCCGGTGGAAATGGCAGACTGAGAGACGGTGGGAGATGGTATTGTTGCCACCGGTGCCCTAGATGCAGTGTTTCCTACTACGAAACTGGTGATTCCCTGACCCTGACGGCTTTGGCCTGGCAAAGAAACCTGCACAGATACTGCAGGTGGTGCGGAAAATGGTGGCCCTACACTGCCGGAAGGGATGTTGCGTTGCTGACTAGCTTCATTGGCCGAGGGTGCTACAACCTTAAGGGACGTTTGGTAGTTAGTCCAGGCTTGCAAATGCATGGTGGTTAAATGTCTATGCATGCAACTTGTATTGAGACTTTTCAGATTCTGTCCTCTGCTTAAGGTAGTTGAACATTTTTGACAGATGACTTTGCGCTGATCAATTGGATGTTGTTTAAAAAAATGCCAGACTGCACTCTTTCTAGCATCGGATACCTTTTCAGGCATTGCAGACTGAGCTTTAACCGGATGGCCACGCTGTCCTCCAACAGGTTTTAGCTTTGCCACGCGTTTTGGGCAAGATACGGGCCCGGCAGATGGAACCTGTTGCGATGTTGATGCCTGCTGCGGCCCCTCCTCCTCCGCTTCAGAACTGCTGCCGCCTGCACCCTGTTCCCCCAATGGCTGCCAATCGGGGTCAAGAACTGGGTCATCTATTACCTCTTCTTGTAGCTCGTGTGCAACTTCGTCTGTGTCACCGTGTCGGTCGGTGGTATAGCGTTCGTGATGGGGCAACATAGTCTCATCAGGGTCTGATTCTTGATCAGCACCCTGCGATGGCAATGTTGTGGTCTGAGTCAAAGGACCAGGATAGTAGTCTGGCTGTGGCTGTGCATCAGTGCACTCCATGTCAGATTCAACTTGTAATGGGCATGGACTGTTAACTGCTTCACTTTCTAAGCCAGGGACGGTATGTGTAAAGAGCTCCATGGAGTAACCCGTTGTGTCGCCTGCTGCATTCTTCTCTGTTGTTGTTTTTGCTGAAGAGGACAAGGAAGCAACTTGTCCCTGACCGTGAACATCCACTAACGACGCGCTGCTTTGACATTTACCAGTTTCACGAGAGGAGGCAAAAGAGCTAGAGGCTGAGTCAGCAAGATAAGCCAAAACTTGCTCTTGCTGCTCCGGCTTTAAAAGCGGTTTTCCTACTCCCAGAAAAGGGAGCGTTCGAGGCCTTGTGTAGCCAGACGACGAACCTGGCTCCACAGCTCCAGACTTAGGTGCAATATTTTTTTTCCCACGACCAGCTGATGCTCCACCACTACCACTACCCTCATTACCAGCTGACAATGAACGCCCCCGGCCACGACCTCTTCCACCAGACTTCCTCATTGTTTTAAAAACGTTACCAAACGAACGGTATTTGTTGCTGTCACACAACTTACACGGTGAGCTATAACGTCAGTATGATTTAGCTACCCCTTTACAGGTGGGTGAGACCACAACGAAAATCAGCCACAATGTTACACACTCTGTTGTTGTTGGCAACAAATGAGATGGCACACACGCAGGACTGTCACTGAAGCGCAAATGTAAATATTTATCTCCCACTGATTTGTGTTTGTTTTTTTTAAAAGGGAGACTTCAGAAAAAAAAAAAATTAAAAAAAAATTATTTTTTACAGAAGAATTTATAAAACAAATAAAATGAAATGATTGTTTCAGGGAGAATTTAGGAAAAAAAAAAAAAAAGGCTTTGTAGGGCCCACTGAGTGAGAGAGGACGCACACAGGAGTCAGGAGTGGCACACAAGCCCAGAGGCCAATATTAATCTCCCACCGATTGATTTAGTTATTTTTTTTGGTAGATTTTGGAACCCAAATCAAGCAAAAAAATTAATAGGCTTTCTATGGCCCACAATTGGGGAGAGAGAGAGAGATGGCACACCCAGGAGTCAAGACTGGCACACAAGCAGAAGGGGCAATATGAATCTCCCACAGATTTTTTTTTTTTTTTTTTTTTTCAGGGAGACTTGAGAGAAAAAAAAATACAAAAAAAATGATTTTTTTCAGGAATAATTTAGAAACCAAAGAAAATAAAATGATTGTTTCAGGGAGAATTTAGAAAACAAATAAAACAAAAAATAGGCTTTCTAGGGCCCACTGAGTGACAGATGACGCACACAGGAGTCAGGAGTGGCACACAAGCCCAGAGGCCAATATTAATCTCCCACTGATTGATTTAGTGATTTTTTTTGGTAGATTTTGGAACCCAAATCAAGCAAAAAAATTAATAGGCTTTCTATGGCCCACAATTGGGGAGAGAGAGAGAGATGGCACACCCAGGAGTCAAGACTGGCACACAAGCAGAAGGGGCAATATGAATCTCCCACAGATTTTTTTTTTTTTTTTTTTTTTCAGGGAGACTTGAGAGAAAAAAAATACAAAAAAAATGATTTTTTTCAGGAATAATTTAGAAACCAAAGAAAATAAAATGATTGTTTCAGAGAGAATTTAGAAAACAAATAAAACAAAAAATAGGCTTTCTAGGGCCCACTGAGTGACAGATGATGCACACAGGAGTCAGGAGTGGCACACAAGCCCAGAGGCCAATATTAATCTCCCACTGATTGATTTAGTGATTTTTTTTGGTAGATTTTGGAACCCAAATCAAGCAAAAAAATTAATAGGCTTTCTATGGCCCACAATTGGGGAGAGAGAGAGAGATGGCACACCCAGGAGTCAAGACTGGCACACAAGCAGAAGGGGCAATATGAATCTCCCACAGATTTTTTTTTTTTTTTTTTTTTTCAGGGAGACTTGAGAGAAAAAAAATACAAAAAAAATGATTTTTTTCAGGAATAATTTAGAAACCAAAGAAAATAAAATGATTGTTTCAGAGAGAATTTAGAAAACAAATAAAACAAAAAATAGGCTTTCTAGGGCCCACTGAGTGACAGATGATGCACACAGGAGTCAGGAGTGGCACACAAGCCCAGAGGCCAATATTAATCTCCCACTGATTGATTTAGTGATTTTTTTTGGTAGATTTTGGAACCCAAATCAAGCAAAAAAATTAATAGGCTTTCTATGGCCCACAATTGGGGAGAGAGAGAGAGATGGCACACCCAGGAGTCAAGACTGGCACACAAGCAGAAGGGGCAATATGAATCTCCCACAGATTTTTTTTTTTTTTCAGGGAGACTTGAGAGAAAAAAAACAAAAAAAATGATTTTTTTCAGGAATAATTTAGAAACCAAAGAAAATAAAATGATTGTTTCAGGGAGAATTTAGAAAACAAATAAAACAAAAAATAGGCTTTCTAGGGCCCACTGAGTGACAGATGACGCACACAGGAGTCAGGAGTGGCACACAAGCCCAGAGGCCAATATTAATCTCCCACTTTTTTTTTTTTCCAGGGAAAATTTATAAACCCAATAAAATAATAAAAAAATAGGCTTTCTATGGCCCACTATCTGAGAGAGAGAGAGATGGCACGCTTAGGACTGGCACACAAGCCCAAAGGCCAATATTAATCTCCCACTGATTGATTTATTGATTTTTTCAGGTAGAATTTAGAACCCAAATCAAGCAAAAAAATTAATAGGCTTTCTATGGCCCACTGAGTGAGAGATGGCACAAACAGGAGTAAGGAGTGGCACACAAGCCCTGAGGCCAATATTTTTCTCCCACTGATTTATGTTGTGATTTTTTCTGGTAGATTTTGGAACCCAAATCAAGCAAAAAAATAAATAGGCTTTCTATGGCCCACTGAGTGAGAGATGACACAGACAGAGATGGCACTCTAGCAGAAATGTCAATCTTAATCTCCCACAAAAAAAAAAAAAAAAAAAAAAGGAACTGTCCTTCAATTACTATCTCCCTGCAGTAATCTCAGCCAGGTATGGCAGGCAGCAATAAGGAGTGGACTGATGCACAAATTAAATAAAAAGTGTGGACAAACAAACAAGATAGCTGTGCAGAAAGGAAGGAACAAGAGGATTTGTGCTTTGAAAAAAGCAGTTGGTTTGCACAGCGGCGTACACACAGCAATGCAGCTATCAGGGAGCCTTCTAGGGCAGCCCAATGAGCTACAGCGCTGAGGAAAAAAAAAAAAAAAGGAGCTTCCACTGTCCCTGCACACCGAAGGTGGTGTTGGGCAGTGGAAATCGTTACAGCACAAGCGGTTTTGTGGTTAATGGACCCTGCCTAACGCTATCCCTGCTTCTGACGAAGTGGCAGCAACCTCTCCCTAAGCTCAGATCAGCAGCAGTAACATGGCGGTCGGCGGGAACTCCCCTTTATAGCCCCTGTGACGCCGCAGACAGCAAGCCAATCACTGCAATGCCCTTCTCTAAGATGGTGGGGACCAGGACCTATGTCATCACGCTGCCCACACTCTGCGTTTACCTTCATTGGCTGAGAAATGGCGCTTTTCGCGTAATTGAAATGCGACTTTGGCGCGAAAGTCGCGTACCGCATGGCCGACCACGCACAGGGGTCGGATCGGGTTTCATGAAACTCGACTTCGCCAAAGTCGGCGACTTTTGAAAATGTTCGACCCGTTTCGCTCAACCCTAGTGTCCACCTGTTCCATCAGGATATGGGAGTTTCCTATTTAGCCTGGCTTTCTTGTCATTTCCTCGCCGGCTATCAATGTAATCAGTGTGTCTTTTTACCTCTGCTACCCGCTTCTGTAATCTTCAGGACAAGCTAAGTTTTGATTTTCCTGTTCCACGTTTTGCTTTATTTTTGTCTTGTCCAGCTTGCAGATATGTGATTTCTTGTTGCTGGTTGCTCTTGTGGGCTGAAATTACTCCTCATGTTCTATGAGTTGGCACATGAGTTCAAGTAATTTCAGGATGGTTTTTTGAAGGGTTTTTCGCTGACCGTGCAGTTCACTTTTGTATCCTCTGCTATCTAGCTTTAGCGGGCCTCATTTTGCTGAATCTGTTTTCATAACTACGTATGTGCTTTCCTCTCATTTCACCGTTATTACATGTGGGGGGCTGCTATTTCTGTGGGGTGTTTCTCTGGAGGCAAGAGAGGTCTGTGTTTCTTCTAATAGGGGAAGTTAGTTCTTCGGCTGGCGCGAGACGTCTAGAATCATCGTAGGCACGTTCCCCGGCTACTGCTAGTTGTGTGTTAGGTTCAGTATCGCGGTCAGCTCAGGTTCCATCACCCTAGAGCTTGTTTTGCTTTTGTGCTTGTCCTTTTGTGATCCCCTGCCATTGGGATCATGACAGTATAGCCGGCCAAAAAGTGGTAATCGTATTGGCTGAAGTAGGAGGAAAAGTAGTCTGAGGATGTTTTTTTTTTTTTTTTTTCCTCTCCCAGAGGTTGCTGCCTAGCCTTAATTGCAGCCTGGCTGCTTCTATCCTCCTCTTAATCCTTGAATGGCTCTGACCTCAGCTGTTTATCATGGACGTCCAGTGTTTGGCTTCCAGCCTGAATAATCTTGCTGCTAAGGTTCAAAATATACAAGATTTTGTTGTACATGCTCCTATGTCTGAACCTAGAATTCCTATCCCAGAGTTTTTTTCTGGAGATAGATCTAGTTTTCTGAATTTTAGGAACAATTGCAAGTTGTTTCTTTCATTGAAATCTCGTTCCTCTGGAGACCCTGCTCAGCAGGTCAAGATTATTATATCTTTCCTGCGGGGTGACCCTCAGAATTGGGCATTTGCATTGGCACCAGGGGATCCTGCGTTGCTTAATGTGGATGCGTTTTTTCTGGCATTGGGTTTGCTCTATGAGAAACCTAACCAAGAGATTCAGGCTGAAAAAGCTTTATTGGCTCTCTCTCAGGGGCAAGATGAAGCAGAAATATATTGTCAGAAATTTCGGAAATGGTCGGTGCTTACTCAGTGGAATGAGCGCGCTCTGGCTGCAAAATTCAGAGATGGCCTTTCTGAGGCCATTAAAGATGTTATGGTGGGGTTCCCGGCACCTACAGGTCTGAATGAGTCCATGACTATGGCTATTCAGATTGATCGGCGTTTACGGGAGCGCAAACCTGTGCACCATTTGGCGGTGTCTTCTGAACAGGCACCTGAGACAATGCAATGTGATAGAATTCAGTCCAGAAGTGAACGGCAAAACTATAGGCGGAAAAATGGGTTGTGTTTTTATTGTGGTGATTCAGCTCATGTTATATCAGCATGCTCTAAACGCACAAAAAAGGTTGATAAGTCTGCTGCCATTGGTACTTTACAGTCTAAGTTCATTCTGTCTGTGACTCTGATTTGTTCTTTATCATCCATTTCCGTCGATGCCTATGTGGATTCAGGCGCTGCCCTGAGTCTTATGGATTGGTCATTTGCCAATCGCTGTGGGTTTAGTCTGGAGCCTCTGGAAGTTCCTATTCCTTTGAAAGGAATTGACTCTACACCTTTGGCTATGAATAAACCTCAGTACTGGACACAAGTGACCATGCGTATGACTCCCGTTCATCAGGAGGCGATTCGCTTTCTGGTACTGTATAATTTACATGATGTCTTAGTGCTTGGTCTGCCATGGTTACAAACTCATAACCCAGTCCTGGACTGGAAAACAATGTCTGTGTTAAGCTGGGGATGTCAGGGGGTTCATGATGATGCACCTCCGATTTCTATCGCTTCATCTACTCCTTCTGAGGTTCCTGTATTTTTGTCTGATTATCTGGATGTTTTTGAGGAGCCTAAGCTCAGTTCGCTTCCTCCTCACAGGGATTGCGATTGTGCTATAGATTTGATTCCTGGCAGTAAGTTTCCTAAAGGTCGTTTGTTCAATCTGTCAGTGCCAGAGCATGCTGCTATGCGGAATTATGTTAAGGAGTCCTTGGAAAAGGGACATATCCGTCCATCTTTGTCCCCTTTGGGAGCAGGTTTTTTTTTCGTGGCCAAGAAAGATGGTTCCTTGAGGCCTTGTATAGATTATCGTCTTTTGAATAAGATTACAGTCAAATATCAGTATCCTTTGCCATTGTTGACTGATTTGTTCGCTTGCATTAAGGGGGCTAGATGGTTCACTAAGATTGATCTTCGGGGTGCGTATAATCTTGTGCGGATAAAGCAGGGTGATGAGTGGAAAACCGCATTTAATACGCCTGAGGGCCATTTCGAGTATTTGGTGATGCCTTTTGGACTTTCTAATGCTCCTTCTGTCTTCCAGTCCTTTATGCACGATATTTTCCGTGAATATCTGGATAAATTTATGATCGTGTATTTGGATGATGTTTTGTTTTTTTCTGATGACTAGGAGTCCCATGTTCAGCAGGTCAGGAAGGTGTTTCAGGTCCTGCGGGCCAATTCTTTGTTTGTAAAGGGTTCAAAGTGTCTCTTTGGAGTCCAGAAGATTTCTTTTTTGGGGTATATTTTTTCCCCTTCTACTATTGAGATGGATCCCGTCAAGGTTCAGGCTATTTGTGACTGGACGCAGCCTACATCTCTTAAGAGTCTACAGAAGTTCTTGGGCTTTGCTAATTTTTATCGTCGTTTCATAGCTAATTTTTCTAGTGTTGTTAAACCTTTGACGGATTTGACTAAGAAGGGTGCTGATGTTGCGGATTGGTCTCCTGCGGCTGTGGAGGCCTTTCAGGAACTTAAGCGCCGGTTTTCTTCCGCTCCTGTGTTGCGTCAGCCAGATGCGTCGCTTCCTTTTCAGGTTGAGGTTGATGCTTCCGAGATTGGAGCGGGGGCGGTTTTGTCGCAGAGAAGCTCCGATGGCTCAGTGATGAAGCCATGTGCGTTCTTTTCTAGAAAATTTTCGCCCGCTGAACGGAATTATGATGTTGGTAATCGGGAGCTTTTGGCCATGAAGTGGGCATTTGAGGAGTGGCGTCATTGGCTTGAGGGTGCTAGACATCGTGTGGTGGTCTTTACTGATCACAAAAATCTGATGTACCTTGAGTCTGCCAAGCGTCTGAATCCTAGACAGACATAATAATAATAATAATAATAATTTTTACGAGACAGACTCGTTGTTCACTGTTCTTCTCCCGTTTCAATTTTGTGGTTTCATACCTGCCAGGTTCAAAGAATGTGAAGGCGGATGCTCTTTCTAGGAGTTTTGTGCCTGACTCCCCTGGAAATTCTGAGCCTACTGGTATCCTGAGGGATGAGGTGATTTTGTCGGCTGTCTCTCCGGACTTGCGACGTGCTTTGCAGGAGTTTCAGGCGGATAAACCTGATCGTTGTCCGCCTGAAAGACTGTTTGTTCCAGATAATTGGACCAGTAGAGTCATCTCCGAGGTCCATTCTTCTGCGTTGGCAGGTCATCCTGGAATATTAGGACGTTCTGTGCTAAGATGGGCATTGATTTGTCCTTTTCGTCTGCATTCCATCCCCAGACGAATGGCCAGACTGAACGAACTAATCAGACCTGAGAAACTTATTTAAGGTGTTTTGTTTCTGCTGATCAAGATGACTGGGTTACCTTTTTGCCGCTTGCCGAATTTGCCCTTAATAATCGGGCTAGTTCTGCTACCTTGGTTTCTCCTTTCTTTTGTAATTCGGGGTTTCATCCTCGTTTTTCCTCTGGTCAGGTGGAGCCTTCTGATTGTCCTGGAGTGGACATGGTGGTGGATAGGTTGCATCAGATTTGGAGTCATGTGGTGGACAATTTGAAGTTGTCCCAGGAGAGAGCTCAGCATTTTGCTAATCGCCATCGCCGCGTGGGTCCTCGTCTTCGTGTTGGGGACTTGGTGTGGTTGTCTTCTCGTTTTGTTCCTATGAAGGTCTCTTCTCCTAAGTTCAAGCCTCGGTTCATCGGTCCCTATAGGATCTTGGAAATTCTTAACCCTGTGTCGTTTCGTTTGGATCTCCCGGCATCGTTTGCTATTCATAATGTGTTCCATCGGTCGTTGTTGCGGAGGTATGAGGTACCTGTTGTTCCTTCGCTTGAGCCTCCTGCTCCGGTGCTGGTGGAGGGAGAATTGGAGTATGTTGTGGAGAAGATCTTGGATTCTCGTGTTTCCAGACGGAAGCTCCAGTATTTGGTCAAGTGGAAGGGTTATGGTCAGGAGGATAATTCTTGGGTGGTTGCCTCTGTTGTTCATGCTGCCGATTTGGTCCGTGCATTTCATAGGGCTCATCCTGGTCGCCCTAGTGGTTCTCGTGAGGGTTCGGTGACCCCTCCTCAAGGGGGGGTACTGTTGTGAGTTCTGTTTTTGGGCTCCCTCTGGTGGTTACTGGTGGTACTGGGTGACTTGTGTTCTCTGCGGTCTCTGGTGTCCACCTGTTCCATCAGGATATGGGAGTTTCCTATTTAGCCTGGCTTTCTTGTCATTTCCTCGCCGGCTATCAATGTAATCAGTGTGTCTTTTTACCTCTGCTACCCGCTTCTGTAATCTTCAGGACAAGCTAAGTTTTGATTTTCCTGTTCCACGTTTTGCTTTATTTTTGTCTTGTCCAGCTTGCAGATATGTGATTTCTTGTTGCTGGTTGCTCTTGTGGGCTGAAATTACTCCTCATGTTCCATGAGTTGGCACATGAGTTCAAGTAATTTCAGGATGGTTTTTTGAAGGGTTTTTCGCTGACCGCGCAGTTCACTTTTGTATCCTCTGCTATCTAGCTTTAGCGGGCCTCATTTTGCTGAATCTGTTTTCATAACTACGTATGTGCTTTCCTCTCATTTCACCATTATTACATGTGGGGGGCTTCTATTTCTGTGGGGTGTTTCTCTGGAGGCAAGAGAGGTCTGTGTTTCTTCTAATAGGGGAAGTTAGTTCTTCGGCTGGCGCGAGACGTCTAGAATCATCGTAGGCACGTTCCCCGGCTACTGCTAGTTGTGTGTTAGGTTCAGTATCGCGGTCAGCTCAGGTTCCATCACCCTAGAGCTTGTTTTGCTTTTGTGCTTGTCCTTTTGTGATCCCCTGCCATTGGGATCATGACAGTTAGGCTTCTTTCACTCTTACGTCGGTACGGGGCCGTCACAATGCGTCGGCCCGACATACCGACGCACGTTGTGAAAATTGTGCACAACGTGGGCAGCAGCTGTAGTTTTTCAACGCATCCGCTGCCCAATCTATGTCCTGGGGAGGAGGGGGCGGAGTTACGGCCACGCATGCGCGGTCAGAAATGGCGGATGCGACGTACAAAAAAACGTTTCATTGAACGTTTTTTTGTGCCGACGCTCCGCCAAAACACAACTGATCCAGTGCACGATGGACGCGACGTGTGGCCATTCGTCACGATCCGTCGGCAATACAAGTCTATGGGCAAAAAACGCATCCTGCGGGCACATTTGCAGGATCCGTTTCTTGTCCAAAACGACGGATTGCGACGGAATGCCAATCGACGCAAGTGTGAAAGTAGCCTTAGGGCTAGGGTTAGGGTTGGGGCTAAAGTTAGGGCTAGGGTTGGGGCTAAAGTTAGGGTTAGAGCTGGGATTAGGGTTAGGGTTTGGATTAGGGTTGGTATTAGGGTTAGGGTTGGCATTAGGGTTACGCTTGGGATTAGGGTTAGGTTTGGGATTAGGGTTAAGGTTAGGGTTGTGATTAGGGGTGTATTGGGATTAGGGTTAGGTTTGAGGTTAGGGTTGAGATTAGGATTAGGGGTGTGTTGGATTTAGGGTTTTGATTAGGGTTATGGTTAGGGTTGACATTAGGGTTGTTTTGGGGTAAGGGTTGTGATTATGGTTAGGGTTAGTGATTAGGATTATGGATCAGGTTGGGATTAGGGTTAGGGGTGTGTTGGGGTTAGGGTTGGAGCTAGAATTGGGGGGTTTCCACTGTTTAGGTACATCAGGGGGTCTCCAAACACAACAGCCAATTTTGCGCTCAAAAAGTCAAATGGTGCTCCCTCCCTTCTGAGCTCTGCCGTGCGCCCAAACAGTGGGTTACCCCCACATATGGGGCATCAGCGTACTCGGGATAAATTGGACAACAACTTCTGTGGTCCAATTTCTCTTGTTACCCTTGTGAAAATAAAAACTTGGGGGCTACAATATCTTTTTTGTGAAAAAAAAAATATTTTTTATTTTCACGACTCTGCATTCTAAACTTCTGTGAAGCACTTGGGCATTCAAAGTTCTCCCCACACATCTAGATAAGTTCCTTGGGGGGTCTAGTTTCCAAAATGGGGTCACTTGTGGGGGGTTACTACAGTTTAGGTACATCAGGGGCTCTGCAATCGCAACATAATGCCCACAGACCATTCTATCAAAGTCTGCATTCCAAAAAGGCGCTCCTTCCCTTCCGAGCTCTGCCGTGCGCCCAAACAGTGGTTTACCCCCACATATGGCGCATCAGCGGACTCGGGATAAATTGGACAACTATTGCAGTCCAATTTCTCCTGTTACCCTTGTGAAAATAAAAACTTGGGGGCTACAATATCTTTTTTGTGGAAAAAAAATATTTTTTATTTTCATGACTCTGCATTCTAAACTTCTGTGAAGCACTTGGGCATTCAAAGTTCTCACCACACATCTAGATAAGTTCCTTGGGGGGTCTAGTTTCCAAAATGGGGTCACTTGTGGGGGGTTACTACAGTTTAGGTACATCAGGGGCTCTGCAATCGCAACATAATGCCCACAGACCATTCTATCAAAGTCTGCATTCCAAAAAGGCGCTCCTTCCCTTCCGAGCTCTGCCGTGCGCCCAAACAGTGGTTTACCCCCACATATGGCACATCAGCATACTCGGGATAAATTGGAAAACAACTATTGCAGTCCAATTTCTCCTGTTACCCTTGTGAAAATAAAAACTTGGGGGCTACAATATCTTTTTTGTGGAAAAAAAAATATTTTTTATTTTCACGACTCTGCATTCTAAACTTCTGTGAAGCACTTGGGCATTCAAAGTTCTCACCACACATCTAGATAAGTTCCTTGGGGGGTCTAGTTTCCAAAATGGGGTCACTTGTGGAGGGTTTCTACTGGTTAGGTACATCAGGGGCTCTGCAAACGCAACATAATACCCGCAGACCATTCTATCAAAGTCTGCATTCCAAAACGGCGCTCCTTCCTTCCAAGCTCTGCCGTGCGCCCAAACAGTGGTTTACCCCCACATATGGGGTACCAGCATACTCAGGACAAATTGGACAACAACTTTTGGGGTCCAATTTCTCTTGTTACCCTTGTGAAAATAAAAATTTGTGGGCAAAAAGATCATTTTTGTAGAAAAAATGCAATTTTTTTTTTTCACGGCTCTACGTTATAAACTTCTGTGAAGCACATGGGGGTTCAAAGTGCTCGCCACACATCTAGATAAGTTCCTTAAGGGGTCTAGTTTCCAAAATGGTGTCACTTGTGGGGGGTTTCCACTGTTTAGGCACATCAGGGGCTCTCCAAACACGACATGGCGTCCAATCTCAATTCCAGCCAATTCTACATTGAAAAAGTAAAACGGCGCTCCTTCACTTCCAAGCTCTGCGGTGCGCCCAAACAGTGGTTTACCCTCACATATGGGGTATCGACGTATTCAGGAGAAATCGCACAACAAATTTTGTGGTCTAATTTCTCCTGTTACCCTTGTGAAAATAAGAATTTGTGGGCGAAAAGATCATTTTTGTGTAAACAAAAGCGATTTTTTATTTTCACGGCTCTACGTTATAAACTTCTGTGAAGCACTTGGGGGTTCAAAGTGCTCACCACACATCTAGATAAGTTCCTTAAGGGGTCTAGTTTCCAAAATGGTGTCACTTGTGGGGAGTTTCCACTGTTTAGGCACATCAGGGGCTCTCTAAACGTGACATGGCGTCCGATCTCAATTCCAGCCAATTCTGCATTGAAAAAGTCAAACGGCGCTCCTTTACTTCTAAGTTCTGCGGTGCGCCCAAAAAGTGGTTTACCCCCACATATGGGGTATTGGCGTATTCAGGAGAAATTGCATAACAAAATTTATGGTTACATTTCTGTTTTTACACTTGTGAAAATAAAAAAAATGGTTCTGAATTAAGATGTTTGCAAAAAAAAAGTTAAATGTTCATTTTTTCCTTCCACATTGTTTCAGTTCCTGTGAAGCATGTAAAGGGTTAATAAACTTCTTGAATGTGGTTTTGAGAACCTTGAGGGGTGTAGTTTTTAGAATGGTGTCACATTTCATTATTTTCTATCATATAGACCCCTCAAAATGACTTCAAATGTGATGTGGTCCCTAAAAAAATGGTGTTATAAAAATGAGAAATTGCTGGTCAACTTTTAACCCTTATAACTCCCTAAGGCTACTTTCACACTAGCGTTAACTGCAAACCGTCACAAAAACGTCTTTTTCCCGAAAAAACGGATGCGTCAAAAAACTGCAAAACGTATGCAACGCATACAGCATTTCGACGGATCCGTCGCAAATCCGATAAACGGTTCCGTTGAAATGCTGGATGCGTTGCATACGTTGCATACGTTTTTACCATCCGTTGCATACGTTTTTACGACGGATCCGTTTTTAAAATGGGAGGCACCAAAATTTGATTGGCTACTGGAAACTAGGGAAATCTATATACTGACTGTATTTACAGCACATCTTTGAGGGTTTTAGTTTAGTGGCAAGGATGGATGGTGTAATTGGGAGGATTTCGAGTTTGGTTACTGAAGTTATATTTGAGACGAATCGCCTGGATATCATAGTGCGTGAGAAGGAGGCGGCAGCAGAAAGACGGAGGATGCAACGGAGAAGGCGACGATTCTGGATACATCCAATCAATGAGCTGCGGATGACCAGGGGTGTCCAGTCCACTCTTTATCTGGAGTTGCGGTGCAACCCACAGAAATTCTACAATTATGTACGGATGAGGATGGAACATTTTGATTTTTTGGTTGGAAAACTAGAGGATGTCATCCAAAGGCAGGACACAAGGATGAGGCTTGCCATCACACCGGCGGAGCGGCTCCTGGTGACACTGCGGTAAGCATCTTTTTTTTTATGTCATTGCTCATATTGAATGTTATTACATGCTGCAGAGAAAACTGCGCTGACACATTGCGCTGCATTTACTGCAGCATGTAATTTGTTGGTTTATTTGAGGCCATTCCACTGCTTTTTTTTTCTTGTGTCATTGCTCATATTGAATGTTATTACATGCTGCAGAGAAAACTGCACTGACACATTGCGCCGCATTTTCTGCAGCATGTAATTTGTTGGTTTGTTTGAGGCCATTCCACTGGTTTTTCTTGGTTGATGGTCTGTGCAATTTTTTTTTACATTTTTTTTTTTTCCCTGCAGCTTCCTAGCTACGGGTGAGTCTTTGACTTCACTCCATTTCCAATTCCGGCTGGGGATTTCCACTATTGGCGGAATTGTGAAGGACACATGTCGTGTGATTTGGGACACTTTACAGCCGGAGTATATCCCACAACCAACAATGGAAATCTGGCTGAGAAGTTCCGAACAATTTGAGCGAATGTGTAATTTTCCAAATTGTGTTGGTGCCGTGGACGGCAAACACATTAGGATTGCAAAACCGGCAGGAACAGGATCCGAGTACTATAACTATAAAAAATATTTCTCAATTGTACTCATGGCTATTGCTGACGCCAACTGCCGATTCCTTGCTGTGGACATAGGAGCGTATGGCCGGTCCAACGACTCCCAAGTGTTTAAAAACTCTGCAATGGGTCGCTGCCTGTATGGAGATACCTACAATTTCCCGCCAGCAAGACCGCTCCCAGGAACAAGTGAACCAGCCATGCCATATGTGTGTGTAGGTGATGAAGCCTTTCAACTGTCGCCGTACCTACTGAAACCATACAGCAGCCGCGAATTACACCGTACCAAGCGGGTTTTTAATTACCGTCTTACCAGAGCAAGAAGAGTGGTAGAGTGCTCTTTCGGTATATTGACGGCAAAGTGGAGAGTTCTGCTGACGGCAATAAAACTGGAAACAAAAACTGTAGACGATGTTGTCAAGGCATGTGTGGTGCTCCATAATTTTGTTATTTCAAAGGAGCCTGTTACCTTGGATGACGAACAATTGGAGACAACCTTGTGGGATTACCGCAGTGCCTCTGTTCGCTCCACCAGTTCGGTTACTATGATGAGGGACCAGTTTGCGGATTATTTTTTGTCACCTGTTGGGCGGATTCCATGGCAAGACATCATTGTGTGACATGTTTTTCTTGGTTTTTGTTGTTTGTCAAAATTGTTTTTGTAGCAACCCCCAAAAAAAAAAAAATCCACAAAGTGTGGTTTGCTAATATAAAACCATTTTGTTATACCTTGAAAACGTCTGGTGTTTCTTTTCACTTAACCTTTAATATTTACCTTAAAGGGAACCTGTCACCCCGTTTTTTCAGATTGAGCTATAAATACTGTTAAATAGGGCCTGCGCTGTGCGTTACTATAGTGTATGTAATGTACCCAGATTCCCCATGTATGCTGAGAAATACATTACCAAAGTCGCCGTTTTCGCCTGTCAATCAGGCTGGTCTGGTCAGGTGGGCGTGTTCACAGCGCTCTTTTCTTCTCCAGCTTTCCGTTGGTGGCGTAGTGGTGTGCGCATGTCCAAGGTCCGAATTCCCTGCGCCCACGTGAAGACACAGCGCGCGATCTGCGCTGTAATCCCTTGCATCGGTGGGGGCGGCCATCTTCCTGGGGCCGCGCGTGCGCAGATGGAGTGCTCTGCTGCACGGGGCTTCAGGAAAATGGCCGCGGGATGCCACGCGTGCGCATTAGAGATCGCGGCGGCCATTTTCCCAAAGCCGAGTTTGCATCTCGGCTTTGGAAAAATGGCCGCCGCGATCTCTAATGCGCACGCGCGGCATCCCGCGGCCATTTTCCTGAAGCCCCGTGCAGCAGAGCACTCCATCTGCGCACGCGCGGCCCCAGGAAGATGGCCGCCCCCACCGATGCAAGGGATTACAGCGCAGATCGCGCGCTGTGTCTTCACGTGGGCGCAGGGAATTCGGACCTTGGACATGCGCACACCACTACGCCACCAACGGAAAGCTGGAGAAGAAAAGAGCGCTGTGAACACGCCCACCTGACCAGACCAGCCTGATTGACAGGCGAAAACGGCGACTTTGGTAATGTATTTCTCAGCATACATGGGGAATCAGGGTACACTACATACACTATAGTAACGCACAGCGCAGGCCCTATTTAACAGTATTTATAGCTCAATCTGAAAAAACGGGGTGACAGGTTCCCTTTAATGAATCAACACACACACAGTAGATTGTAAACCAGAAAAATTTTTATTTCAAAAATATAATTTTTTGGGGGAAATTTTCCCAAAATTTTTTGATTTTGATAATTTTCAAAAACTTTTTTTTTTTGGCAACAAAAGAATTTTTAAGTAAGTTTCACAGGTCTTGGTAGTGTCGGGTGGAATAACTATGGGAGGAGGGGCTGGAAGGTTGGACCACGTCGGTAGGTGGGATTGGGGAAACCCTACCTGTTTGGTCTGCAGTGGAAGGGGGGTGGAAAACAGGAGGCTGACCAGAGGGGGGTTGTGTTGGGGTAGGTGGAAAACTTCCTGGGGAAGGAAAGCTGGGCAAAGACGAAGAAAACACGGGTGAATACATTTGGGTTGTGGGCCGGGTTGGGTATTGGTACTGATGTGGATATTGGGACTGATGTGGATATTGGGACTGGCGGTGATATTGTGGGGCATGGTGTTGAAATTGGGACTGGGATGTGTGGGGAGGTGTGGGGGTAGATTGTGGTTCATTGATGACCTGCAGAAGAGCGTTATGGCAGCTATTCATTACCCGCATCTGCTGATCAAAAGAAAGCTTCTCCATGCTCCTGAGCATGGACTGAAAAAAAAGATTTGCTGGAGCTTAACTTACATCTAAATGCAGCCTATCCAAGCGACTGCTGATTTCATGGTGGTTTTCACTCATGCGAGATTGCACCATGCTGAAACCAGCAGTCACTTGTTCTCCCAAAATTTTAAATGAATTTTGGAAGCCTGCATTTAGATGCAAGAACTCAGGAGCATAGCTCCTTTCCTGACCCCTCTGACGCTGCCGCCACAAACCTAACGGTGGTGTAGAGGTGGCAGGGTCTGAGGGGTGGGGTAAAGGGAACGCTATCTGTTGACCATCAGATGCGAATAAGGAAGGCTGCGCTCCACTGGTAGAGGTGGATGAAGTGGAGGGGACAGAGGGGTGAGAGGTGTGGGGCCTACCGACGTGGTCCCCGGTGGCGGACTCAGGAGGGATCGCTTCAGAGGGCGCAGAGGTAGATGCAGGCGCACGGTGGCTGGAGTAGGTGCTGTGAAAGAAAAAAAATAAATTAATATATTGATATGAAAAAGCCCGGACTGAAACAAAAGTTTTGTGATTAGACAGGTTCTTACTGTGATGTTGAATACTTACACTCTACTCAGCATGGTTTGCCTCAGGAAGGAGAGGGCAGGGCCGTATCTATACCTCCTCTTCTTCCTTCCTGCTGAGCCACTCGGGGCCTGCATCTCCTCGTTGAATTCCCTCTTAAAGCGATCCCTCAGTGACCGCCACCGCTTCCTAACCTTGCTGCCTGTGAAGACAGGAATGAAGAAAAAAAAAATTATTGGTAAATGCAAGACATTACATTCAGCTCTAAACATCACTGAAAAGTGAATACTTACATAGTTTGCTCTGCTGCTGTGGAAGAAGGTCCTCCCACCTCGCAAAGATGTTCCGGCATACTTCCAACCAGAGCCGACGGGTGACACTGGTATCAGCATGCCTGCGGTCAGCCATGTTCCACAGTGGCTCCCGCTCACGAACCTCCTCGATGAGGGCTTCGATATCAATGTCTGAATCATATGCGGGAGCACACTGTGAAGCCTGTGAGAAAAAAAAAAAAAGAAAGAAAGAAAAATTAGTAGACTGAAACAAAAAAATTAACAATTGAAGCCCCTACAAAAAAACAACTCACTGATGGCCGACCGCGGTGCAGAGTCTGCCGACTCTGGGAGTGCCTGGGAGAACCTTCATGCTGTGCTGGACTGAAATAAAGGATAAAAAAAATTAGCTTTAATGTATGTATATGTTTTGTGTGTTACGTTATATATGAAATTCTGTTTTGTGTACGGTGCAGTGTGATGTGTGAAGCAAGTGTTTCGCCACTACTTACACTTGGTTCCTCCTCCACTTGGATGTCTCCACCCGTCTCGGTCCCTTCCGACAGCTCCTCATCGGATTCTGATTCCTGTTTAAACATAATAAATGCATGTAGTGAATAAAAATGATGTAAATTTAAAAAGAAAAAAAAAAATTTTTTTACTTACCGATACGCGCTGTTGCTGTGGAGGAGGGCTGCCGGAAGACGACATTGTGTGGCTGTGGTCCAGGTGGCTGTGGTCCAGGTGGCTGTGGTCCTGATAGGTCTGTAAGTTAAAAGACACTTGCAATCTGCTCTACACATTGAAGTAGCAGATTTGGGGTCTTCAAAACTTACTTTTCAGAATTTCTGGATGCGGTCAAGGTGGCTGTGGTCCAGGTGGCTGTGGTCCAGGTGGCTGTGGTCGAGGTGGCTGTGGTCCTGGTAGGTCTGTAAGTTAAAAGACACTTGCAATCTGCTCTACACATTGAAGTAGCAGATTTGGGGTCTTCAAAACTTACTTTTCAGAATTTCTGGATGCGGTCCAGGTGGCTATGGCTAGTGGCTGTGGTACTGGTGGCTTCTGCCGGTCGGTGTGGTCCCTACTCTATCTGCAATATAATAAGTATAATGGATTGATAGTTAGACCACCGCAGAAATAGGTAATGTTTACCAATAAACACCCTGTTAAAATGAGAAAAATAGGTGAACACCCAAACCCAAAAACAGGTGCACGTTATACCATTCTTTTCCATGTCCCAAAAAAAAAGGTAAAATGTGAGACACCTTTAAAAATATTTTTAAGTTTAAAAAAAAAAAAAATTACCTCCCCGAAATAACCTTTCAAAGGATAACCTTTATTAAAAAATGACCCCTCAACCAACTCTGTATTGCATGTGTAACCATTGGTACATACACCTGTTTTAAATTTACCTTTATGAAATTATACTACGGACAATTTGTTAATAAACATTTTATTTATTAATTTTTTATTTTTTTTTAAATCATAATGGAGCAGAAATGCTCTTTATTTTAAATACAAGTACATCAACTGGGAATGGTTTAAACAGTAAATTAAAAAAAACAACATTATAACCACAAGCTGCAGACCACTAGGCTTTGCAATAATACATCCGATTTAAAAAAAAAAAAAAAACACACATGCTGCACAAACCACTATACTAAAGGTACCGTCACACTGAACGATATCGCTAGCGATCCGTGACGTTGCAGCGTCCTGGCTAGCGATATCGTTCAGTTTGACACACAGCAGCGATCAGAATCCTGCTGTGATGTCATTGGTCGCTGCAGAAAGTCCAGAACTTTATTTCGTTGCTGGACTTTCTGTAGACATCGCTGAGTGTGACGCCGATTAAGCGATGTGTTCGCTGGTAACTAGGGTAAACATCGGGTTACTAAGCGCGGCTATGCACTTAGTAACCCGATGTTTACCCTGGTTACTGGCATCGTTGGTCGCTGGAGAGCTGTCTGTGTGACAGCTCTCCAGCGACCAAACAGCGACGCTGCAGTGATCCGGATCGTTGTCGGTATTGCTGCAGCGTCGCGAAGTGTGACGGTACCTTTAGTAAATACATCAAAAATCAACATTAACCAGTATGGCATTGACAAATGCACATGCAACCAACAAGACGCACACAAACATACCTGCAAGCAGAGTCATAACGCAAGCATAACACATGAAAAGGCATAATATTGACGAAGGCATAATAAGGTGCAGGCACGTGAACACATACATACAAAAGCACACAGCAGTACAAAAATACACACACACACACACACACACACACGGCCATCAGTCCTCCGGCTGGAGCTTGATATCTTCACAGTGGCAGGCCTCACGGTGGATCTGGACTGTAGCAGGGCACTGGCTGTTGCAGGACGACGGCAGGCCTTAGGTTGGATTCAGGTTTTAAAAGCTCTTGCTGTAGTCAGTACGTCATACACAAATGCGCACACACACACACACACACACACAAATGGCAATATACTCACACTGTTGTAGTGTGTCTGGTCCTTGCGGCCAGGCTGGGGTCTTGGTGTCCGGCTGGGCTATTGGGGTCCAGGCTGGGCTCTTGGTGTCCGGCTGGGCTCTTGGGGTCCAGGCTGGGCTCTTGGTGTCCAGCAGGGCTCTTGGTGTCCAGGCTGGGCTCTTGGTGTCCGGCTGGCTGGAGGCTTCTCTTCTTGTCTCTGGGTCTTGCTGGCATATGTGGGGGTTGAAGGCCCAGACCAGGTTTACAAAGATTTGGGGATGTCTGGCCAATTAGATAAAAAATCCTGTTTCTGAGCATGCTCAGTAGAAAAAAACGTATTGCAGCGCTGCATTGCGTCGTACGACGTGTCTCGACGCATCCGTCGCTCATAGACTTTCATTGTAGCAAAAGACGCATGCCGACAGATGCGCCGAGACACGTTTTATTGTCGGAGCCAAAAAACGTTACAATCTACGTTTTTCCAGACGATGTGTCGCCTCTTTTCGACGCATCCGTCGAAAGACGTATACCGACGAATGCAAATCCGTCGCAATGCGTCGCCAATACAAGTCTATGGGAAAAAAACGCATGCAGCAAAATATTTTGCTGCATGCGTTTTTTCGGCAAAACGACGCATTTTAACATATTGCAGTTAACGCTAGTGTGAAAGTAGCCTTACAAAAAAAAATTTTGTTTCCAAAATTGTGCTGATGTAAAGTAGACATGTGGGAAATGTTATTTATTAACTATTTTTCGTGACATATCTCTCTGATTTAAGGGCATAAAAATACAAAGTTTGAAAATTGCAAAATTTTTAAAATTTTCGCCATATTTCCGTTTTTTTCATAAATAATCGCAAGTAATATCGAAGAAATGTTACCACTAAAATGAAGTACAATATGTCACGAAAAAACAATCTCAGAATCAGCGGGATCCGTTGAAGCGTTCCAGAGTTATAACCTCATAAAGTGACAGTGGTCAGAATTGCAAAAATTGGCCTGGTCATTAAGTACCAAATTGGCTCTGTCACTAAGGGGTTAAATTTTGCATTTGTTGTGCAATTTCTCCTGAGTACAATACCCCATATGTGGTGGAAAAATACTGTTTCGGTGCATGCAGAGCTCAGAATGGAAGGAGCACTATTTGACTTTTGGAGTGCAAAATTGGCTGGAATAGATAGCAAATGCCATGTCACATGGGTCATGTGACATGATATATTATATATATTATTCCCTGGGAAGAACAAGTTAAATGCTTTCTAATGTCAATTTTTTTTTTGAACCATCCATGTTCGTGAAAGAACATGCCTTTTTCATACATATACAAGCTTTGCAGAGTCCGCATGGAAAGAAACCATTTTGTAGCGGTCTACATCCAGATTGTGAGGCCGGGTCATAATGACTGTGTACCAATAAATCCCTAAGGTTGCAGCTTCTTTTAGCCACTAAAGAGGGAAATGGAGGAAGAATTTTTTGTAATATGGGGTTGGTCATAAGTATCTTCCAATGTTTTTTAAAAGTTGATTTCATGTCCTCCCACTGATTGTTGAAAGTAGAAATAAACCTGACCTGATCATTGTTTTTTTCTTTACGTTTATTGGGTATGGAATACAGAAGATGTTCTCTAGATGCTTTTTTTGCTGTTCTATATCCATTTTTTATACAGCGTTTACTGTAACCTCGATTGAGGAATCTTTTTGTTAAATCTGCCTACTGATATTCAAAATCTAGATTTTCCCAGCAGATTCATCTGGCTCTTAGAAATTGGCCTATTGGTATGGCCTTGATAGTTGTGGAGGGGTGTGATGAAATGGCATGTAGTAAGGAATTAGTAGCCGTGGGCTTTCTGTACAAATTTGTGCTGACTACACCTTCTCTTGAGGCCTTGATTTTAAGGTCTAGAAAGTCAAGTTCCCTTCCAAACTTATAAGTAAGGGTAATGTTAAGATTGTTGTTATTCAATTTAGTCACTATTGTTCCTACCCACACAAACTACACGTCATCAATATATCTCATCCACCCTTGTACTAGATGCATTTCTGCCAAAGTGTCTCCATGAAATATTTCTCTCTCCCATGCCCCCAAGAAGAGGTTGGCATAAGAGGGGGCACACGAGGCCCCCATGGCAGTAACTTGGGTCTGCCGATAGATTTGTTTGTTGAAAGTAAAGACATTATGTCTCAAAATATAATTTAAAAGGGTGAGAACTACTGTAGATCAGATATTGCAGGTTCCAGATTACTTGTTTGAAGGTACCATGCTGCCGCTTTGAGACTATCTTTGTGTCTGATAGAGGTATATAAGGCCTCTGTCAGCTGTAACCATTATCATGTGCTCATCTAAGCAGAGATGATTCAACTTTTGAAGGGAAGCAGTGGTATCCTGGATATAAGATGGAAAAATGAGTACCAGTGGCTTAAAAACTAAATCAATGAAGTTGGAAATGACTTCACATAAACTTCCATTGCCAGAGATGATAGGCCAGACAGGTGGGTCTTTGTGTAATTTAGGAATTAGATACAGGGTCGGAAGTTTAGGATGAAGGTTATGAATAGTCTCCACCTTTTTTAGTGACAATGCCTTCTTCAAAAGCTTTTTCAATAAATTACTTTACTGGGTTTATTACCACTTTTAATATTAGACTGTTTTTTCATCATTATTGAGTGTTATATATGACGCTGGTTATCCTCGCCCCTTTTTTGGAGGTCCCATACCCCTCCCTGTCTGTTTTATTGTTGAATTTTTTTACCTTGTATAAATAAAAATTATATTTTTTTATATTGAACTCCTTTTGCTCTACTTCACTTCTTTGTGTCTTTTGTGGCACCTTTTTTCACAATAGACTATGTTTATCAGTTATCTACAGGTGTAGTGAGAACCTTGAACCCACAGGTGCCTCATAGAATTTTTTAACATTGAGGCATGAAAATAAAAAAATTAGGTAAAAATGTTGCTTTAGCCCTAAATATTTCATTTTTACAAGAGTAACAAAAGATAACTGACTGTATAATTTGTTGTGCAATTTCAGTGCAGTACACCGATGCCACATATGTGATGAAAAACTACTGTTTGGGTGCACGACATGGCTCTTAAGGGACGGAGCACCATTTGACTTTTGGAGCACAGAATTAGCTACAAAAGATACAATGGGAAAATAAGTATTTGATACACTGCTTATTTTGCAAGTTTTCCCACCTACAAAGAATGGAGAGGTCTGTCATTTTTATCTTTGGTTAAATTTAATTTTATTGCATGAAATAAGTATTTGATCACCTATCAACCAGCAAGAATTCTGACTCTCACATACCTGTTAGTTTTTCTTTAAAAAGTCCTCCTACTCTGCACTCATTACCTGTATTAATTGCACTGTTTGAACTAGTTACCTGTATAAGTGACACCTGTCCACACACAATCACACTCTAACATCTCCACCATGGCCAAGACAAAAGAAACACAAGATGACTGTCAAACCTCCTTGTTTTGTGCTCCATGCAAGATCTCGCCTCCTGGCATAAGAATAATTCTGAGAAAGGTCAGGAATCAGCCTATATCTACTCCAGAGGACCTGGTCAATGACCTTAAGAGATCTGGAACCACAGTCTCAAATATTACCGTTAGTAGCACACTAAACAGTCATGCATTAAAATACTGCAAGGCACGTGTCCAGGCCCGTTTGAGGTTCACCAATAACCATTTGGATGATTCAGAGGAGGCATGAGAGAAGGTCATGTGGTCAGATGAGACCAAAATAGAACTTTTCTGTATCAACTCCACTTACCGTGTTTGGAAGAAGAAGAAGAAGAACGAGTGCAACCCTAAAATCACTGTCCCAACCATGAAGCATGGTGGGGATAAACATTATACTGTACTTTGGGGGTGCTTTTCTGCAAGAGGACAGTCACAGGACAACTGCACCGTATTGAAGGGAGGATGGATGGAATCATATATCATGAGATTTTGGGAGACAACCTTCTTCCCTCAGAAGACCTATATGGAGGAGTGGGCCAAAATTCCTATGGCAATTTGTGCAAACATGGTCAAAACTACAGGAAATGTCTGACCTGTGTAATTGCAAACAAAGATTTATGTACCAAATATTAAGTTCTGCTTTTCTATTGTACTCTGTCTCTCACAGTTGAAGTGTACTCACGGTAAGAAGTACAGACCCCTACTCTTTGCAGGTGGGAAAGCTTTGGCAGTGTATCAAATACTTATTTTCCACATTATAGAGGACGCTATGTCACATTCGAAGAGCCCCTGATGTGCCTAAATAGTAGAAAACCCCCACAAGTTACCCCATTTTACAAACTACAGCCCTAAATGAATTCAGATAGGGGTGCAGTGAGCATACCATAGGTGTGTCATATAACTTTATACCATTGGCCGATGAAGAATGTATACGTGTTTACCACTAAAATTTTGTTTTAGCCCTAGGGTTTTCACTTTTATAAGGGGTAATGTTAAAAAATGGACTGTACAGTTTATTGTGCAATTTCTCTTTGTTGCTCCAATACCCTACATGTAATCAAAACTACTTTTCAGGCATAGCGGAAAGCTCAGAAGGGAAAGAGCACCATATTATAGAGCAGATTTTCTGTAAGGGGTTGTGCACACGTTGCAGATTTGATGTGTTTTGGGTGCTTTTTTTGCCATGCAGATTTGCTAGCAACACCTGAAGCAATCCTGACGCCAGCAAAGTGAATGAGGAACTTGAAGTGTCATGCACATGATGAGCATTTTTGACTTGCAGATTTAGTACAGAAAATTCTCAAACATGTCAATTCTCCATGTGTTTTTGCCAGCATTTTTCACAATTGACTTCACTCAAATCACTCAAAAACGAAAGACCAAAAATGCAAGCAAAAACACATCAAAAGCACGTGTTATTACAGCTGTGTTTTAACTGTCAAGAGATGCAGAAATGGTGCAGAAATTTCTGTATCCATTTACCAAACATGTGCACATAGCCTTAGGCTATCTACCCATATTACAAATGCAGCAGCACTCTAGATGCAGCGTATGTTCGCTGCGTCCAAACGCTGCGTTCTAATGAAAGCAGGTAAATCTGCATGTGTTCACTGAAACATGCAGATTTACCAAGTTCAAAACATTCTATTGATGTCATTTCTTCTGCAGAGACTAGCATCTCTTACAATTGGCTTTTTATTGGTACCAAATTCGGGCTAGTTGGGACACACAGTTCCGGAGAAATCCGTACTTTTTTACCTGTTGGAATTAGAGGCTCGCGCTTACAATGGCTGATAGATCCGCCGATGGAGATTGGCAAAATGGACTTATTATTTTCCTAGCCAAAATCATTGGCCCAATATCTTACAATATTAGAACAAAGAACTTCCTGTCTTTAGAGAGATTCTATACCAGTTCTAGCTGGAGGGAGGTTTGAGCC
The DNA here is from genome assembly GCF_032444005.1 of Ranitomeya imitator. NCBI lineage: Eukaryota > Metazoa > Chordata > Amphibia > Anura > Dendrobatidae > Ranitomeya > Ranitomeya imitator. Next base: position 662,788,320 of record NC_091284.1, on the reverse strand, counting down.
TACACCAGCGCAATTGCCCGGACCCTGGAATTTACAGCTAGAGCAATAAAACCTCTTCTACACACACACACATTCCAGAAAGCAAAATACAGAGCGAAGGGGGGTCAACGCCCACCCTATCTGTGCTGGCAAGAGAAACAAAACTTATATTATACATTATCCTCACAATCACACATCTAGATAAGTTCCTTAGGGAGTTTACTTTCCAAAATGGTGTCACTTTTGGGGGTATCCTCTGTTTAAGCACATCAGGGCTCTCCAAATGCGACATGGCATCCTATCACAATTCCAGCCAATTTTGCATTGAGAAGTCAAATGGCGCTCCTTCCCTTCTGAGCTCTGCCATTGACCCAAACAGTGGTTTACCCCCACATATAGGGTATCGGCGTACTCAGGACAAATTGTACAACAACTTTTGGGGTCCAATTTCTCCTGTTACCCTTGGTAAAATAAAACAAATTGGATCTGAAGTAAAAAATTTTGTGAAAAAAAGTTAAATGTTAATTTTTTTTTAAACATTCCAAAAATTACTGTGAAACACCTGAAGGGTTAATAAATTTCTTGAATGTAGTTTTGAGCACCTTGAGGGGTAAAGTTTTTCGAATGGTGTCACACTTGGGTATTTTCTATCATATAGACCCCTCAAAGTGACTTCAAATGTGATGTGGCCCCCTAAAAAAATGGTGTTGTAAAAATGAGAAATCGCTGGTCAAATTTTAACCCTTGTAACGCCATAGCAAAAAAAATGTTGGTTCCAACATGTGGAAAATGTTACTTATTAAGTATTTTGTGTGACACATCTCTTTGATTTAAGGACATGAAAATTCAAAGTTGGAAAATTGCGAAATTTTTGAAATTTTCACCAAATTTCCGTTTTTTTCACAAATAAACTCAAGTAATGTCAAGGAAATTTTATCATGAACAATATGTCATGAGAAACATTGTCAGAATCACCGGGATCCATGCAAGCGTTCCAGAGTTATAACCTCATAAAAGGACAGTGGTCAGAATTGTAAAAATTGGCCCGGTCATTAACGTGCAAACCACCCTTGGGGGTAAAGGGGTAAAAAAAAAAATTAGGCCACATATTGAGCATTCTGGTATCTCTGTCAGATGCCTGATCTATTTGTGGGTTACAAATTTGGGCATTTCAGGCCTCCATTCCACTGTATTTGCTGTCTGTTATACTAGTTTTAAACAGCATTGTGGGGTAAAAAAAATCAGGCCACATATTGAGCATTCTGGTATCTGTCAGACGCCTGATCTATTTGTGGGTTACAAATTTGGGCATTTCAGGCCTCCATTCCACTGTATTTGCTGTCTGTTACCCTAGTTCTAAACAGCATTTTGGGGTAAAAAAAACAGGCCACATATTGAACATTGCAGTGTTAGGAGTCGAGTTCCCGCTGCTGCACAGGGGGAATCTTGAGCCATGTCTACTGCGGTCTCCCACTCTACATCGACGGCAGTGGAGCCTGTTATGGACCTGGTGGTTAGGAGCACCCGGAACGACCTGATGGTTAAACTCACACAGGACAAGCTCTGGGAAGTGGGAGCTCTGCTGACCGCAACCCCTAATCCTATCACACAACTAGAAATAGCCGTGGAGCGTACCTAACTCTGCCTAGATGCCTCTTCACAGCCTAAGAGCTAACTAGCCCTAGAGATAAAAAATAAAGCCTACCTTGCCTCAGAGAAATTCCCCAAAGGAAAAGGCAGCCCCCCACATATATTGACTGTGAGTAAAGATGAAAGTCACAAACACAGAAATGAAACAGGTTTCAGCAAAGGGAGGCCAGACTTACCAAACAGACTGAGGATAGGAAAGGTATCTTTGCGGTCAGCACAAAAAACTACAAAAAGACCACGCAGAGTGTGCAAAAAGACCTCCGCACCGACTCACGGTGCGGAGGTGCCACTCTGCATCCCAGAGCTTCCAGCTAGCAAGGCAAAATCATGATAGCAAGCTGGACAAGGAAACAATGAACAAATAATTAACTAGCAGGGACTTAGCTTCTGCTGGAGTAGACAGGTCACCAGAAAGATCCAAGAGCGAACTGAACCAGTACAAGAACATTGACAGCTGGCATGGAGTAACGATCTGAGTGGAGTTAAAGGGACACTGTCACCTGAATTTGGAGGGAACAATCTTCAGCCATGGAGGCGGGGTTTCTGGGTTTTTGATTCACCCTTTCCTTACCCGTTGGCTGCATGCTGGCTGCACTATTGGATTGAAGTTCATTCTCTGTCCTCCGTAGTACATGCCTGCACAAGGTGCAATCTTGCCTTACTCAGGCGTGTACTATGGAGGACAGAGAATGAACTTCAATCCATTATTACAGCCAGCGGGTAAGGAAAGGGTGAATCAAACACCCAGAAACCCCGCCTCCATGGCTGAATATTGTTCCCTCCAAATTCAGGTGACAGTGTCCCTTTAAATAGAGCAGCCAGCCAAAGAATAAACTACGTCACCTGTGGAAGGAACCTCAGAAGCAGCAGCTCCACTCACAGCCACCAGAGGGGAGTCCATGGACAGAACTCGCCGCAGTACCATTCATGACCACAGGAGGGAGTTCGATAACAGAATTCACAACAGTACCCCCCCCTTGAGGAGCGGTCACCGAACCCTCACCAGAGCCCTCAGGCCAATCAGGACGAGCCAAATGAAAGGCACGAACTAGATCGGCAGCATGAACATCAGAGGCAAAAACCCAGGAATAATCTTCCTGACCATAACCCTTCCACTTGACCAGGTACTGGAGTTTCCATCTCGAAATACGAGAATCCAAAATCTTCTCCACCACATACTCCAACTCCCCCTCGACCAACACCGGGGCAGAAGGATCAACGGAGGGAACCATAGGCGCCATGTATCTCCCCAATAACGACCTATGGAACACATTATGGATGGCAAAAGAAGCTGGAAGGGCCAAAAGAAATGACACAGGATTGAGAACTTCAGAAATCTAATACGGACCAATGAAACGAGGCTTAATCTTAGGAGAGGGAACCTTCATAGGAACATAACGAGACAACAACCAAACCAAATCCCCAACACGAAGTCGGGGACCAACACAGCGCTGGCGGTTAGCGAAACGTTGAGCCTTCTCCTGGGACAATGTCAAATTGTCCACCACATGAGTCCAAATCTGCTGCAACCTGTCCACCACAGTATCCACACCAGGACAGTTCGAAGGCTCAACCTGCCCTGAAGAGAAACGAGGATGGAAACCAGAATTACAGAAAAAAGACAAAACCAAAGTAGCCAAGCTGGCCCGATTATTAAGGGCGAACTCAGCCAAAGGCAAAAAGGACACCCAATCATCCTGATCAGCAGAAACAAAGCATCTCAGATATGTCTCCAAAGTCTGATTAGTTCGTTCGGTTTGGCCATTTGTCTGAGGATGGAAAGCCGAAGAAAAAGACAAATCAATGCCCATCTTAGCACAAAAGGACCGCCAAAGCCTCGAAACAAACTGGGAACCTCTGTCCGAGACGATGTACTCCGGAATGCCATGCAAACGAACCACATGCTGGAGAAACAATGGCACCAAATCAGAGGAGGAAGGCAATTTAGACAAAGGTACCAAATGGACCATCTTAGAGAAGCGATCACAAACCACCCAAATGACCGACATCCTTTGAGAGACAGGGAGATCTGAAATAAAATCCATGGAAATATGCGTCCAGGGCCTCTTCGGGACCAGCAAGGGCAAAAGCAACCCACTGGCATGAGAACAGCAGGGCTTAGCCCGAGCACAAGTCCCACAGGACTGCACAAAAGAACGCACATCCCGTGACAAAGAAGGCCACCAAAAGGATCTAGCCACGAAATCTCTGGTACCAAAGATTCCAGGATGACCCGCCAACACCGAACAATGAACCTCAGAGATAACTCTACTAGTCCATCTATCAGGGACAAACAGTTTCTCTGCTGGACAACGGTCAGGTCTATCAGCCTGAAACTTCTGCAGCACCCGCCGCAAATCAGGGGAGATGGCAGACAAAATTACCCCCTCTTTGAGAATACCCGCCGGTTCAGGAACACCCGGAGAGTCAAGCACAAAACTCCTTGACAGGGCATCAGCCTTCACATTCTTAGAGCCCGGAAGGTACGAAACCACAAAATCAAAATGGGAGAAAAACAGCGACCATCGAGCCTGTCTAGGATTCAACCGTTTGGCAGACTCGAGATAAGTCAAATTCTTGTGATCCGTCAAGACCACCACGCGATGCTTGGCTCCTTCAAGCCAATGTCGCCACTCCTCGAATGCCCACTTCATGGCCAACAACTCTCGATTGCCAACATCATAATTGCGCTCAGCAGGCGAGAATTTTCTAGAAAAGAAGGCACATGGTTTCATCACTGAGCCATCAGAACTTCTTTGCTCCAATCTCAGAAGCATCAACCTCGACCTGAAACGGGAGCGAAACATCTGGCTGGCACAAGACAGGGGCAGAAGAAAAACGACGCTTCAACTCATGAAAAGCCTCTACAGCCGCAGAGGACCAATTGACCACATCAGCACCCTTCTTGGTCAAATCAGTCACCGGTTTAGCAACACTAGAAAAATTAGCGATGAAGCGACGGTAAAAATTAGCAAAGCCCAGGAATTTCTGCAGGCTCTTCACAGATGTCGGCTGAGTCCAATCATAAATGGCCTGAACTTTAACATGGTCCATCTCGATAGTAGAAGGGGAAAAAATGAAACCCAAAAATGAAACCTTCTGAACTCCAAAGAGACATTTTGACCCCTTCACAAACAAGGAATTTGCACGAAGGACCTGGAACACCATTCTGACCTGCTTCACATGAGACTCCCAATCATCCGAAAAGACCAAAATATCATCCAAATATACAATCATGAATCTATCCAGGTACTTTTGGAAGATGTCATGCATAAAGGACTGAAACACAGATGGAGCACTAGAAAGCCCGAATGGCATAACCAGGTACTCAAAATGGCCCTCGGACGTATTAAATGCTGTTTTCCATTCATCGCCCTGTTTAATTCGCACAAGATTATACGCCCCTCGAAGATCTATCTTGGTGAACCAACTAGCCCCCTTAATCCGAGCAAACAAATCAGACAGCAGCGGCAAAGGGTACTGAAATTTGACTGTGATCTTATTAAGAAGGCGGTAATCAATACAAGGTCTCAAAGAACCATCCTTCTTGGCCACAAAAAAGAACCCTGCTCCCAACGGTGATGACGACAGGCGAATATGACCTTTCTCCAAGGATTCCTTTATATAACTCCGCATAGCGGCGTGCTCTGGCACAGATAAATTAAACAGTCGGCCCTTAGGAAACTTACTACCAAGAATCAAATTAATAGCACAATCGCAATCCCTATGAGGAGGTAGGGCACCGGATTTGGGCTCATCAAATACATCCCGGTAATATGACAAAAACTCAGGGACTTCAGAAGGAGTGGAAGGCAAAATTGACAGCAATGGAACATCACCATGTACCCCCTGACAACCCCAGCCGGACACAGACATAGATTTCCAATCCAATACTGGATTATGGACCTGTAGCCATGGCAACCCCAAAACGACCATATCATGCAGATTATGCAACACCAAAAAGCGAATATCCTCCTGATGTGCAGGAGCTATGTACATGGTCAATTGAGTCCAGTACTGAGGCTTATTATTGGCCAAAGGCGTAGCATCAATTCCTCTCAATGAAATAGGATACTGCAAGGGCTCCAAGAAAAAACCACAGCGCCTGGCAAACTCCAAGTCCATCAAATTCAGGGCAGCGCCTGAATCCACAAATGCCATAACAGAATAGGACGATAAAGAGCAAATCAGAGTAACGGACAAAAGAAATTTAGACTGTACCGTACCAATGGTGGCAGACCTAGCGAACCGCTTAGTGCGCTTAGGACAATCGGAGATAGCATGAGTGGAATCACCACAGTAAAAACACAGCCCATTCTGACGTCTGTGTTCTTGCCGTTCAGCTCTGGTCAGGATCTCCTGGCGCAAGGGAAAATGCCCAGTCTTGAGGGCCACCACGCAACAAAGAAATAATGATTTTTACTTGTTGAACGTGGTCACCAGAGGATCGGGGTTTCAAAGCTAGAAACAGTTTACAATTATTTTTGAAATTCAGGAACTTAGATCTATCCCCAGAAAACAAATCAGGAATTGGAATTCTAGGTTCTAACATCGGATTCTGAACCACAAAATCTTGAATGTTTTGTACCCTTGCAGTGAGATGATCCACACAAGAGGACAGACCTTGAATGTCCATATCTACACCTGTGTCCTGAACCACCCAGAGGTTAAGGGGAAGAGAAAGACAAAACACACTGCAGAGAAAAAAAATGGTCTCAGAACTTCTCTTATCCCTCTATTGAGATGCATTAATACTTTAAGCCAGCTGTATTGTTATGGACCTGGTGGTTAGGAGCACCCGGAACGACCTGATGGTTAAACTCACACAGGACAAGCTCTGGGAAGTGGGAGCTCTGCTGACCGCAACCCCTAATCCTATCACACAACTAGAAATAGCCGTGGAGCGTACCTAACTCTGCCTAGACGCCTCTTCACAGCCTAAGAGCTAACTAGCCCTAGAGATAGAAAATAAAGCCTACCTTGCCTCAGAGAAATTCCCCAAAGGAAAAGGTAGCCCCCCACATATATTGACTGTGAGTAAAGATGAAAGTCACAAACACAGAAATGAAACAGGTTTCAGCAAAGTGAGGCCAGACTTACTAAACAGACTGAGGATAGGAAAGGTATCTTTGCGGTCAGCACAAAAAACTACAAAAAGACCACGCATAGTGTGCAAAAAGACCTCCGCACCGACTTACGGTGCGGAGGTGCCACTCTGCATCCCAGAGCTTCCAGCTAGCAAGGCAAAATCATGATAGCAAGCTGGACAAGGAAACAATGAACAAATAATTAACTAGCAGGGACTTAGCTTCTGCTGGAGTAGACAGGTCACCAGAAAGATCCAAGAGCGAACTGAACCAGTACAAGAACATTGACAGCTGGCATGGAGTAACGATCTGAGTGGAGTTAAATAGAGCAGCCAGCCAAAGAATAAACTACGTCACCTGTGGAAGGAACCTCAGAAGCAGCAGCTCCACTCACAGCCACCAGAGGGAGTCCATGGACAGAACTCGCCGAAGTACCATTCATGACCACAGGAGGGAGTTCGATAACAGAATTCACAACAGGAGCCTGCTCAGCAGAGACATCGGTCCTAGCGTCTCGCTCAGTCTGATACTGTGCAAAAGGTTACTGCTGCCTTTCCAGGCTCTGCTGTTGTAGCCTGCACTGGTCAGCGGCGAGCAGGCTTTTCTGGGACTAAGTCCTGCCTTGCACACACTGAGCATGCCCATGGTAAGACCTGTTGTGAATTCTGTGGCTGAATTCACTCCTGTGGTCACAAGTGGTACTGCAGCTTCTGAGCTTCCTCCCTCAGGTGTTCTGGTGAGCTCGTTAACTGCTTCATTACTTAACTCCGCCTGATGCTGCTATCCTTGCTCCTTGTCAATGTTTCAGTGTTGGATCTGAGCTTCCCCTGATTGTTCCTGTGACCTGCTGCTCTGTATAGCTAAGTGCTTTTTGCTTTTTTGTTTCTTTTTTTCTGTCCAGCTTGTCTTTTGTTTTGCTGGAAGCTCTGAGACGCAAAGGGTGTACCGCCGTGCCGTTAGTTCGGCACGGTGGGTTTTTTTGCCCCCTTTTGCGTGGTTTTGCTTTAGGGTTTTTTGTAGACTGCAAAGTTCACTTTACTGTCCTCGCTCTGTCCTAGAATATCGGGCCCCACTTTGCTGAATCTATTTCATCCCTACGTTTTGTCTTTTCATCTTACTCACAGTCATTATATGTGGGGGGCTGCCTTTTCCTTTGGGGAATTTCTCTGGGGCAAGTCAGGCCTATTTTTCTATCTTCAGGCTAGCTAGTTTCTTAGGCTGTGCCGAGTTGCCTAGGTAGTTGTTAGGCGCAATCCACAGCCGCTTTTAGTTGTGTTTAGGATAGGATCAGGTGTGCAGTCTACAGAGTTTCCACGTCTCAGAGCTCGTTCTTGTATTTTTGGGTATTTGTCAGATCACTGTGTGCGCTCTGATCGCTATGCACACTGTGTTTCTGGATTGCCTTCATAACACCTGTCATTAGCAAAGTTAACAGTACAAGGAGCCCAACTAATGATTCTCAATAGAGGGAAAGAAAAAGTTCTGACATCATTTTTTTTTTTTTCTGCTCTGTGTTCATTTTTTTTTTTCCCCTAGACATTTGGGTGATTCTGGACACAGGTGTGGACATGGATATTCAGGGTCTGTGCTCTTCAATGGATAATCTCGTTATAAATGTACAAAAAATTCAAGATACTATTGATCAGAAATCTATGTTAGAACCAAGAATTCCTATTCCTGATTTGTTTTTTGGAGATAGAACTAAGTTTCTAAGTTTCAAAAATAATTGTAAGCTATTTCTGGCCTTGAAACCTCATTCTTCTGGTAATCCTATTCAACAGGTTTTGATTATTATTTCTTTTTTGCGCGGTGACCCTCAAGACTGGGCATTTTCTCTTGCGCCAGGAGACCCTGCCTTGAGTAGTGTCGATGCGTTTTTCCTGGCGCTTGGATTGCTGTACGATGAGCCTAATTCAGTGGATCAGGCTGAGAAAAATTTGCTGGCTTTGTGCCAGGGTCAGGATGATATAGAAGTATATTGTCAGAAATTTAGGAAATGGTCAGTACTCACTCAGTGGAATGAATCTGCGCTGGCAGCTTTGTTCAGAAAGGGTCTCTCTGAGGCTCTTAAGGATGTCATGGTGGGATTTCCTATGCCTGCTGGTTTGAAGGAGTCTTTGTCTTTGGCCATTCAGATCGGTCGACGCTTGCGCGAGCGTAAATCTGTGCACCATTTGGCGGTACTGCCTGAGGTTAAACCTGAGCCTATGCAGTGCGATAGGACTATGACTAGAGTTGAACGGCAGGAATACAGACGTCTGAATGGTCTGTGTTTCTACTGTGGTGATTCCACTCATGCTATTTCTGATTGTCCTAAGCGCACTAAGCGGTCCGCTAGGTCTGCCGTCATAGGTACTGTACAGTCCAAATTCCTTCTGTCCATTACCTTGATATGCTCTTTATCGTCGTTTTCTGTCATGGCGTTTGTGGATTCGGGCGCTGCCTTGAATCTGATGGATTTGGATTATGCTAAACGTTGTGGATTTTTCTTGGAGCCTTTGCGGTGTCCTATTCCATTGAGAGGAATTGATGCTACACCTTTGGCCAAGAATAAACCTCAAAACTGGGCCCAGCTGACCATGTGCATGGCTCCTGCACATCAGGAAGTTATTCGCTTTCTGGTGTTGCATAATCTGCATGATGTGGTCGTGTTGGGGTTGCCATGGCTACAAACCCATAATCCAGTATTGGATTGGAATTCCATGTCGGTATCCAGCTGGGGTTGTCAGGGGGTACATGGTGATGTTCCATTTTTGTCGATTTCGTCATCCACCCCTTCTGAGGTCCCAGAGTTCTTGTCTGATTATCAGGATGTATTTGAAGAGCCCAAGTCCGATGCTCTACCTCCGCATAGGGATTGTGATTGTGCTATCAATTTGATTCCTGGTAGTAAATTCCCTAAAGGTCGATTATTTAATTTATCCGTGCCCGAACACGCCGCTATGCGCAGTTATGTGAAGGAATCCCTGGAGAAGGGACATATTCGCCCATCGTCATCACCACTGGGAGCAGGGTTCTTCTTTGTAGCCAAGAAGGATGGTTCGCTGAGACCGTGTATTGATTACCGCCTTCTTAATAAGATCACTGTTAAATTTCAGTATCCCTTGCCATTGTTATCTGACTTGTTTGCTCGGATTAAGGGGGCTAGTTGGTTCACAAAGATAGATCTTCGTGGTGCGTATAATCTGGTGCGAATTAAGCAAGGCGATGAATGGAAAACTGCATTTAATACGCCCGAGGGTCACTTTGAGTATCTTGTGATGCCGTTCGGACTTGCCAATGCTCCATCAGTGTTTCAGTCCTTTATGCATGACATCTTCCGAGAGTACCTGGATAAATTCCTGATTGTGTACTTGGATGACATTTTGATCTTCTCGGATAATTGGGAGTCTCATGTGAAGCAGGTCAGAACGGTTTTTCAGGTCCTGCGTGCTAACTCTTTGTTTGTGAAGGGATCAAAGTGTCTCTTCGGTGTACAGAAAGTTTCATTTTTGGGGTTCATCTTTACCCCTTCTACTATCGAGATGGATCCAGTTAAGGTCCAAGCCATCCAGGATTGGATTCAGCCGACATCTCTGAAAAGTCTGCAAAAGTTCCTGGGCTTTGCTAATTTTTATCGTCGCTTCATCTGTAATTTTTCTAGCATTGCCAAACCATTGACCGATTTGACCAAGAAGGGTGCTGATTTGGTTAATTGGTCTTCTGCTGCTGTGGAAGCTTTTCAGGAGTTGAAGCGTCGTTTTTGTTCTGCCCCTGTGTTGTGTCAGCCAGATGTTTCTCTTCCGTTCCAGGTCGAGGTTGATGCTTCTGAGATTGGAGCAGGGGCGGTTTTGTCACAGAGAGGTTCTGATTGCTCAGTGATGAAACCATGTGCTTTCTTTTCCAGGAAGTTTTCGCCCGCTGAGCGTAATTATGATGTGGGCAATCGAGAGTTGCTGGCCATGAAGTGGGCATTCGAGGAGTGGCGTCATTGGCTTGAAGGAGCTAAGCATCGCGTGGTGGTATTGACTGATCATAAGAACTTGACTTATCTCGAGTCTGCCAAGCGCTTGAATCCTAGACAGGCCCGTTGGTCGTTATTTTTTGCCCGCTTCGACTTTGTGATTTCGTACCTTCCGGGCTCTAAAAATGTGAAGGCGGATGCTCTGTCTAGGAGTTTTGTGCCCGACTCTCCGGGTTTATCTGAGCCAGCGGGTATCCTCAAGGAAGGAGTCATTGTGTCTGCCATCTCCCCTGATTTGCGGCGGGTGCTGCAAAAATTTCAGGCGAATAAACCTGATCGTTGTCCAGCAGAGAAACTGTTCGTCCCTGATAGGTGGACTAATAAACTTATCTCTGAACTTCATTGTTCGGTGTTGGCTGGTCATCCTGGAATCTTTGGTACCAGAGAGTTAGTGGCTAGATCCTTCTGGTGGCCATCTCTGTCACGGGATGTACGTACTTTTGTGCAGTCCTGTGGGATTTGTGCTAGGGCTAAGCCCTGCTGTTCTCGTGCCAGTGGGTTGCTTTTGCCCTTGCCGGTCCCAAAGAGGCCTTGGACACATATTTCGATGGATTTCATTTCTGACCTTCCCGTTTCTCAAAAGATGTCAGTCATTTGGGTGGTCTGTGATCGCTTTTCTAAAATGGTCCATCTGGTGCCCTTGGCTAAATTGCCTTCCTCCTCTGATTTGGTACCTTTGTTCTTTCAGCATGTGGTTCGGTTGCATGGCATTCCTGAGAATATTGTTTCTGACAGAGGTTCCCAGTTTGTTTCAAGGTTTTGGCGAGCCTTTTGTGGTAGGATGGGCATTGACCTATCCTTTTCCTCGGCTTTCCATCCTCAGACTAATGGCCAGACCGAACGAACCAATCAGACCTTGGAAACATATCTGAGATGTTTTGTTTCTGCAGACCAGGATGATTGGGTGTCCTTTTTGCCGTTGGCTGAGTTCGCCCTTAATAATCGGGCCAGCTCGGCTACCTTGGTTTCTCCATTTTTTTGCAATTCTGGGTTCCATCCTCGTTTCTCTTCAGGACAGGTTGAGTCTTCGGACTGTCCTGGTGTGGATTCTGTGGTGGATAGGTTGCAGCAGATCTGGACTCAGGTAGTGGACAATTTGATCTTGTCCCAGGAGAAAGCTCAACTTTTCGCTAATCGCAGACGCCGTGTGGGTCCCCGACTTCGTGTTGGGGATCTGGTTTGGTTATCTTCTCGTCATATTCCTATGAAGGTTTCCTCTCCTAAATTTAAACCTCGTTTTATTTTTCCGTATAGGATTTCTGAGGTTCTCAATCCTGTGTCTTTTCGTTTGACCCTCCCAGACTCCTTTTCCATACATAATGTATTCCATAGGTCGTTGTTGCGGAGATACGTGGCACCTATGGTTCCATCTGTTGAGCCTCCTGCCCCGGTTTTGGTGGAGGGGGAATTGGAGTATATTGTGGAGAAGATTTTGGATTCTCGTGTTTCTAGACGGAAACTCCAGTATCTGGTTAAATGGAAGGGTTATGCTCAGGAAGATAATTCCTGGGTTTTTGCCTCTGATGTTCATGCTTCCAATCTTGTTCGTGCCTTTCATGCGGCTCATCCTTGTCGGCCTGGGGGCTCTGGTGAGGGTTCGGTGACCCCTCCTCAAGGGGGGGGTACTGTTGTGAATTCTGTGGCTGAATTCACTCCTGTGGTCACAAGTGGTACTGCAGCTTCTGAGCTTCCTCCCTCAGGTGTTCTGGTGAGCTCGTTAACTGCTTCATTACTTAACTCCGCCTGATGCTGCTATCCTTGCTCCTTGTCAATGTTTCAGTGTTGGATCTGAGCTTCTCCTGATTGTTCCTGTGACCTGCTGCTCTGTATAGCTAAGTGCTTTTTGCTTTTTTGTTTCTTTTTTTCTGTCCAGCTTGTCTTTTGTTTTGCTGGAAGCTCTGAGACGCAAAGGGTGTACCGCCGTGCCGTTAGTTCGGCACGGTGGGGTTTTTTTGCCCCCTTTTGCGTGGTTTTGCTTTAGGGTTTTTTGTAGACTGCAAAGTTCGCTTTACTGTCCTCGCTCTGTCCTAGAATATCGGGCCCCACTTTGCTGAATCTATTTCATACCTACGTTTTGTCTTTTCATCTTACTCACAGTCATTATATGTGGGGGGCTGCCTTTTCCTTTGGGGAATTTCTCTGGGGCAAGTCAGGCCTATTTTTCTATCTTCAGGCTAGCTAGTTTCTTAGGCTGTGCCGAGTTGCCTAGGTAGTTGTTAGGCGCAATCCACAGCTGCTTTTATTTGTGTTTAGGATAGGATCAGGTGTGCAGTCTACAGAGTTTCCACGTCTCAGAGCTCGTTCTTGTATTTTTGGGTATTTGTCAGATCACTGTGTGCGCTCTGATCGCTATGCACACTGTGTTTCTGGATTGCCTTCATAACACCTGTCATTAGCAAGCATTACAAAGACCTCTCATTGGAAGTCAGGGGTCTCATGCTCAGGTACTGCAGCAGCTATCACTGGTCCTCTAGGAAGGTCCTGAAGTTGCTCAGGTACTGTAGCATCTTCCATTTGTTCCCTAGGAAGGTCCTGAAGCTGCTGCAGCTATAAAAGGTTTGCATGGCCGCACGGCCATGCGCTAGTATCACCTCATGTCATGAGCATGTTATTTGTGGTCGCGCCTGTATGTGTGTATTCAGGGACCCGGCTGAAATAAACCCCTAGAATACCGGCACCTCCGGTGAGGAGTGTTTTTGTGCTTTTCTGGGTGCGTGACCACTGACTGCCATCAGCTCAGCAGTTAGCTGTGTTCCCCTGTGACACTAACAGGGCACAGCATCTTATTTCTAGCTACTCTGTGGAGTTAAAAAAAAAGCAGGCTACATATTGAACATTGTGGTTTCTCTGTAAGATGCCTGATCTATCTGTGGGCGTATGTCTGCTCTTTCAAAGTTGTCCACAACTCTTCAGCATTATGCGGTTTGTCACCTAAGCATAACCGCTTCAGCACAGCCTGTTGCCGCTTAGCTGAGGCAGTGCTTCAGTGCTTCCAGCTTGTGACTGATGTGGTCATTTTGGAGATGGAGGCTCAAGAGGAGAAAGAGAAGGTGCAGGAGCTGTACATTGTGGGGGTAACCCACATTGACGTAGGTCCCGCAATCCTCAGTGTCGTGAGGTGGTGTTCCATACAAAGTACCATTATTTCACAGCTTCTAATCTCTGCAAGGCCCTTCATTGGCTTCCTATTGCCCAGAGGCTACAGTTCCAGACCCTAACTATGACATACAAAGCCATCCACAACCTGTCTCCTCCATACATCTGTGACATGGTGACACAAGGTCTGACTGGGTGTGGACTTTCACTGTTAACCCAGTGTGGCAGCAGCAAGATGTACCATCCCTGACCACAAACAATTGTCCACGTGCCCGTGGTTAGGTGGACTTTCCCAGTAAAAGCATGCTTGAGGGCCCGGGTAATGTTGTGGGACACGTGCTTGTGTAATGCTGGGACGGCACAGTGGGAGAAATATTGGAGAGGTGGAGACTGAGTACTTTGTGATGGTTGACACAATAAAGTTGAGTCAAAAATCATTCTCCACCAGCCTAAAAGGCAACATTTAGAGCGCAAGCAGTAGAAAAATGTGGGAATTTAGTAGTGTGGTGTGCAGGGCATTGGCTCCATATTTTCACTTGCATTACAAGGACTGGGGTAGGGACAAATAAATGCTGCGCCATGGATAGGGTATTGGCTTGCATGCATAACAGTGGAAGAAGCAGTGGTATCACCCACAGACACTGTTCCTTAACCCTGGGGTTCGGGCAAAAAAGTCGGGTGGTTTGCTGCCATGTGCCTGATCATGCTGGTGGTGGTCAGGCTGGTATTTTTGCGAGCCATGCTGATGCAGGCATACCAGGTGGTACAAAAGGACTGTTTCTGGTTTTCAGCAGAGTCTATAAAAAACAACCAAACTCAGTTGTACTGAGTTGTACAGTTGTACTGCCAATTTCCGTTGTGTTGGTGTTACGGGGACATTCAGTGTCTCCCTCTCCCACACCACCTTCTCACCTTGCCCCCTGTCTGTCAGTGTTCCCGAAGGCTCAGTTCTAGGACCCCTAGTCTTTTCCATGTACACTTTTGGCCTGAGGAAGCTCATAGGATCCCACAGTTTGCAATATCAGCTCTATGCTGATGAAACGCAGATCTACCTATCTGGACCTGACATCACCTCCTTCCTGACCAAAATGCAACAATGTCTGTCCGCTATTTCAACCTTCTTTTCTGCTCGCTTTCTAAAACTGAACATGGACAAAACAGAATGCATCATCTTTCAACCATCTCACTCTACCCCTTCACCAGACCTATCCCTCAATGTTAATGGCTGCTCAATTTCACCAGTTCCGCTTGCTTGATGCCTGAGGGTTATCCTCGACTATGCCCTCTATTTCAAGCCACATATGAAAGCCCTTGCCTTCTCCTGCCGACTACAGCTCAAAAACATTTCACGGATCCGTACATTCCTTGCCCAAATAACAGCTTTAACACTTGTGCACGCCCTCATCATCTCCCGCCTCGACTATTGCAACCTTCTACTCTCTGGCCTCCCCTCTAGCACTCTTGCACCACTCCAATCTATGCTAAACTTGGCTGTATGACTAGTCTACCTGTCTCACCGTTATTCCTCAGCCTCTACTCTAAACCTTAAAACTATGACATACAAAGCCATCCACAACCTGTGTCCTCCATACATTTGTGACATGGTCTACCAGTATTTACCTACACGCAACCTTCGATCCTCTCAATCTCTTCTTCTCTACTCCCCTCTTATCTATTCTTCCCACAACCGCATACAAGATGTTTCCCATGCTTCACCCATACTCTGTAACTCTCTACCCCAAAACATCGGACTTTAGCCTATCATGGAAACATTAAAAGCAAACCTGAAGAACCATCTCGTCTGACAAGCCTTCAACTTGCAGTTATCCTCAGTTGACTGAACTGCAACACAACCAGCTCTACCCTCTACTATTCTATCCTCACCCATCCCCTGTAGACTGTGAGCTCTTGTGGGAATGGTCCTCTCTCCTTCTGTACTTGAATATCACTTGTATTGCTCATGTTTAGTGTACTTGTCTATGTATGCCCCTTTTTCACATTTAAAGCGCCATGTAAAAAATGGCGCTATAAGAAGGATATATAACAAAGCAGGATACAATCCACAAAAAAGAGTAGTAGAATAGCAATGGACCTAAAACTTAACTTTTATTATCTCCAAAAAAAACAAAAAACATATAGAGTGCCTGTTTAAAAACACCTAAGTGAAAAAAATCACGAACATGACACCACAAGACACAAAAAAGGGAGGGAATAAAAATACTGATGTCAATGGAATACTGTGTTCTGGGAGACGCTATTGAGGCTCATTATCCACCCCCCACTAGTGAAAGCACATGTAACCTTGCAGCAACATGGTACAGCTTCTCCGGGAATTGGGTGAGATCTAACCTTATCACCGCGTGTGATTGGAAGCAAACACAGTTGTTTATTATCCCTGTTTCGGTGCTATCTGAGTATGTATAGGGGGTGTTTGGTCTTTCAACGCAGGTGAAGGCATGTGGCTACTTACAATATCGCATTAAGTTTCCCTGGTTAAGGTATGCAAATTATGGGCTATTTGCCCGTCATATATATGGTTACCTGGGTATGCTATTTGCCACTCTAAGCCGCAAATACATTTTTGCTTAGCTTTGCTGCTATTTAGCATACTGATGTACATGTGTGTGCTTCATGTCATTTCCGTTCTATGTTTACTAAGTGCATGGTACGATTATAAGTGCATTCTCTTACACATAGCTGTAACTATATAGTGTCTATGGGTCATTACTTTGCCTACATCTAAACAGCATATTGTGTTTAAATATATATACACTTTTCATATACCCCTTGTTCATCCTGGTCTGGGGTTAGGTCCCAGCGATATCTTTTTCATACGCTGGTATAGTCCTATATAGCACTTGTGAACATTTTCATACGGTCTGATATTGTGCCTATTGTACCTTGTGTGGTGATTCCCTCGTGGCTTGTATCTGTCCAGGTTGGCACCGGCTATGTACTATTGAGCCTAGAATCACATTCTCACACTTATTGGGACAGGCTCCCATTGGAACACAGTATTCCATTGACATCAGTATTTTTATTCCCTCCCTTTTTTGTGTCTTGTGGTGTCATGTTCGTGATTTTTTTCACTTAGGTGTTTTTAAACAGGCACTCTATATGTTTTTTGTTTTTTTTGGAGATAATAAAAGTTAAGTTTTAGGTCCATTGCTATTCTACTACCGCTATAAGAAGGACTAAGAATAATAATAATATAATCCACCACCTCGTCTTCTACTTATGCACCCTGGTCCTCCTCCTGACGATCTGGAAATTGTGTCTCATTATCGTCCACCTCTGGTGACACTTTCCCACCGTCGCCTTGTGACGGTGGCTGCTCAAATATTAGGGCATCGCTACATGCGATAGCATCTTACCCCACTTCAAGTGGACCAGGCAAGCGTGCCAAATCTATAAATGGAAAGGTGAACAGCTCTTCGGAGTGTCTAAGAGTGGGATCAATTGTCTCTGGGCACTCTGCATGGTGGGAGGAAGGAGGCTCAGGGTGAGGAATATGCAATTCAGATTCATGGATACTCAGACTTGACGATATGGAAGACAGGGTTCAGGTGGTAGTGGCAAAGTGACTGGAATTATTATCTGCTTTCCAACTAACAACCTTTTGACAATGCTCTGGTTTCAATAGTGGTGTGCTGCTGCGGTCCCATAGTAATTGGGATTGGAAGGTGGAGTGAGAAGATGTGGATGTTTGTTGTGGCCCAGCTTGCCCACGGCCTCAGCCTCTGCATGCACATCACCATCACGTCCCCTTTCCCGTCCCTTGCCATGTGCCTTGGCCTTTTTAAATCGACTACAATATTTTCCACGTTCACTACAAATGGACAAATGATATGTGATCCGTGTGCGTATAAACCACAGTTTAAAATGTGTCCTGTCATGAAATTTTTTTTTAAAGGGAACTGGTGTCAATAACTATGGTAAGACACTGGAAAAACAGTTCAATGGAGGACTCAAATGCCACAATGTTTAGCCCACAGATACATGAGGCGTCAGACGGAGAGAGCCCACTTTCAAATATCTTGGCTATTTTTTTTTATATTTTTGGTGATGAAAAATTGTGTGAATAAGTAGGCTAAGACACAATCAAAACAATTGAGGCCAATAAGGAGGCCTGAAACCTTCTGCAGATTAAAACAGAGCTGGGTCACCTGATCAAAGCCGGGATGAGAAGACTAACCCTTTTTGTGCTGCCTGTCAGCAGGTCTCACAAAGCATTTAAAATGCCGAATCAACATAAAAATACACAGCATTTTTATGAAAACACACAATATATCCGGTATCCCATAGAAAAGGCCACTTTATGGGATACCACACATCCTCCATGTCTCTTGTGACACCACCACTATAACACCAGGGTTAACGTGTTCCGTGATGCGGTATCCCATAGAAAAGGCCACTTTACGGGATACCACATATCCTCCATGTCTCTTGTGACACCACCACTATAACACCAGGGTGAACGTGTTCCGTGATGAAACAGCCACGTTATTGTTTGCAAGGGGTGTTTGTGGTTCACCCGTGTTTTTTGTGTCTGCCCCTCCCCCTCCCAATGAGGAGTAGAAATAAATATCAATTTACAAAACAATTATAAGGTTGGACATTAAAAGAAAATAGATAGTCGTGGTATGGCACGGCACCCTGCCAACATTACAGTAACTTTATTTTAATTACCAGTATTACATAAAATCTTTTAAAAGTATCTGAAGTTGATAGAAAAGCGCAATCTGTGTCCTCCCAACATTCCTATGTACACATCTCTGTATTTAGATCACCATTACTGTGATCTATTTCCCTTCAGCATTTCTCTATCTTCAGATCACAGATATCACAAAATGCTTCAGCCGCAGGGCAACAACTATTGCCAACGATTTAACATTTCTGGATTACATTTGTACTGTGTGAAACATTAATTAGTCATAAAAAAATTATTTGTCTAAAACACAGTCGGTGGACACTTATTGATTCACCCCCCCATTTAAAGGAATATGAAGGTCTTCAGATCCATTTGTAAGAATCAAGATATTTAAACTACAAAACAACAAAGCTTATCTTTTAAGTTGAAACTGATTATTTAAGAAATATAAGCAAGTTATTCAACATTTATTTAGCCTCCCTTGACAGAACTGTAGAACCATAATCGTGCTGTATCATAATACTAGAGCGAGGGGAAAACGGTAATTCTTGATCCAATAACGCAACTGGCCCACAACGAAGGATAACAGGATAAATTGTCAAATGTCTGATGGCAGACTCCTTCAAACATCAACTACCTGCTGATCATCAGCACTAAACTAAAACCAAATAAAAAAAACTGAAGTTTTTTTTATTTAAAGTGGTCTCTGGGCCCATATGTGAATTGTGAATCTCTCTTATTACAGTCTCCAAGTTGTATTGGTGTCATCAGAGCTTAATCTGAAATGCAGGTGGTTGAATGACTAAAAGAGTGCTTTTAAGATAGTATGAAGATCAACTTCAGCTGTAGAATTTTAATCCACACTGAAGGAGGAGGAGGTTGTGTTTCTTCTAGATTCACCTTCCTTCTTTGATGGGGCGTCACTTAACCCCTCTGTGACCTTAGACGTACTATCCCGTCGAGGTACCCTGGGCTTATCTGACCCTGGACGGGATAGTACGTCATAGCCGATCGGCCGCGCTCACGGGGGGAGCGCGGCCGATCGCGGCCGGGTGTCAGCTGCTTATCGCAGCTGACATCCGGCACTATTTGCCAGGAGCGGTCACGGACCGCCCCCGGCACATTAACCCCTGGCACACCGCGATCAAAGATGATCGCGATGTGCCGGCGGTGCAGGGAAGCACCGCGCAGGGAGGGGGCTCCCTGCGGGCTTCCCTGAGACCCCCGGAGCAACGCGATGTGATCGCGTTGCTGCGAGGGTCTCACCTCCCTCCCTGCTCCCTCCAGCCCCGGATCCAAGATGGCCGCGGATCCGGGTCCTGCAGGGAGGGAGGTGGCTTCACAGAGCCTGCTCAGAGCAGGCACTGT
Organism: Ranitomeya imitator; assembly: GCF_032444005.1. NCBI lineage: Eukaryota > Metazoa > Chordata > Amphibia > Anura > Dendrobatidae > Ranitomeya > Ranitomeya imitator. The sequence goes on along the minus strand of NC_091284.1, from coordinate 662,768,486 downwards.
GAAGCCTGCAGCGCTGCATGTCAGATCAGTGATCTGACAGAGTGCTGTGCAAACTGTCAGATCACTGATCTGTGATGTCCCCCCCTGGGACAAGGTAAAAAAGTAAAAAAAAAATTTTCCAAATGTGTAAATAAAATTAAAAAAAATATTCCAAAATAATGAAAAAAAAAAAAAATATTATTCCCATAAATACATTTCTTCATCTAAATAAAAAAAAAAAACAATAAAAGTACACATATTTAGTATCGCCGCGTCCGTAACGACCCGACCTATAAAACTGTCCCACTAGTTAACCCCTTCAGTAAACACCGTAAGAAAAAAAAAAAAAAAACGAGGCAAAAAACAACGCTTTATTATCATACCGCCGAACAAAAAGTGGAATAAAACGCGATCAAAAGGACAGATATAAATAACCATGGTACCGCTGAAAGCGTCATATTGTCCCGCAAAAAAGAGCCACCATACAGCATCATCAGCAAAAAAATAAAAAAGTTATAGTCCTGAGAATAAAGCGATGCAAAAATAATTATTTTTTCTGTAAAATAGTTTTTATCGTATAAAAGCGCCAAACCATAAAAAAATGATATAAATGAGGTATCGCTGTAATCGTACTGACCCGAAGAATAAAACTGATTTATCAATTTTACCAAACGCGGAACGGTATAAACGCCTCCCCCAATAGAAATTCATGAATAGCTGGCTTTTGGTCATTCTTCCTCACAAAAATCGGAATAAAAAGCGATCAAAAAATGTCACGTGCCCAAAAGTGTTTTCAATAAAAACGTCAACTCGTCCCGCAAAAAACAAGACCTCACATGACTCTGTGGACCAAAATATGGAAAAATTATAGCTCTCAAAATGTGGTATTGCAAAAAATATTTTTTGCAATAAAAAGGGTCTTTCAGTGTGTGACGGCTGCCAATCATAAAAATCCGCTAAAAAACTCGCTATAAAAGTAAATCAAACCCCCCTTCATCACCCCCTTAGTTAGGGAAAAATAAAAAAAATGTATTTATTTCCATTTTCCCATTAGGGCTAGGGTTAGGGCTAGGGTTAGGGCTAGGGCTAGGGTTAGGGCTAGGGTTAGGGCTAGGGTTAGGGCTAGGGCTAGGGTTAGGGCTAGGGTTAGGGCTAGGGTTAGGGTTAGGGTTAGGGCTAGGGTTAGGGCTAGGGTTAGGGCTAGGGCTAGGGTTAGGGCTAGGGTTAGGGCTAGGGTTAGGGTTAGGGTTAGGGCTAGGGTTAGGGCTAGGGTTAGGGCTAGGGTTAGGGTTAGGGCTAGGGTTAGGGCTAGGGTTAGGGCTAGGGTTAGGGTTAGGGTTGGGGCTAAAGTTAGGGTTAGGGTTTAGATTACATTTACAGTTGGGAATAGGGTTGGGATTAGGGTTAGGGGTGTGTCAGGGTTAGAGATGTGGTTAGGGTTACCGTTGGAATTAGGGTTAGGGGTGTGTTTAGATTAGGGTTTCAGTTATAATTGGGGGGTTTCCACTGTTTCGGCACATCAGGGGCTCTCCAAACACGACATGGCGTCCGATCTCAATTCCAGCCAATTCTGCGTTGAAAAAGTAAAACAGTGCTCCTTCCCTTCCGAGCTCTCCTGTGTGCCAAAACAGGGGTTTACCCCAACATATGGGGTATCAGCGTACTCAGGACAAATTGGACAACAACTTTTGTGGACCAATTTCTCCTGTTACCCTTGGGAAAATACAAAACTGGGGGCTACAAAATAATTTTTGTGGGAAAACAAAAAGATTTTTTATTTTCACGGCTCTGCGTTATAAACTGTAGTGAAACACTTGGGGGTTCAAAGTTCTCACAACACATCTAGATAAGTTCATTGAGGGGTCTAGTTTCCAATATGGGGTCACTTGTGTGGGGTTTCTACTGTTTAGGTACATTAGGGGCTCTGCAAACGCAATGTGACGCCTGCAGACCAATCCATCTAAGTCTGCATTCCAAATGATGCTCCTTCCCTTCCGAGCCCTCCCATGCGCCCAAACGGTGGTTCCCCCCCACATATCGGGTATCAGCGTACTCAGGACAAATTGGACAACAACATTTAGGGTCCAATTTCTCCTGCTAACCTTGGAAAAATACAAAACTGGGGGCTAAAATATAATTTTTGTGGAAAAAAAAAAAATTTTTATTTGCATGGCTCTGCGTTATAAACTGTAGTGAAATACTTGGGGGTTCAAAGCTCTCACAACACATCAAAATGAGTTCCTTAGGGGGTGTACTTTCCAAAATGGTGTCACTTGTGGGGGGTTTCTACTGTTTAGGTACATTAGGGGCTCTGCAAACGCAATGTGACGCCTGCAGACCATTCCATCTAAGTCTGCATTCCAAATGGCGCTCCTTCCCTTCCGAGCCCTCCCATGCGCCCAAACGGTGGTTCCCCCCCACATATGGGGTATCAGCGTACTCAGGACAAATTGGACAACAACTTTTGGGGTCCAATTTCTCCTGTTACCCTAGGGAAAATACAAAACTGGGGGCTAAAAAATAATTTTTGTGGGAAAAAAATTTTGTTTTATTTTTATGGCTCTGCATTATAAACTTCTGTGAAGCCCTTGGTGGGTCAAAGTGCTCACCACACATCCAGATAAGTTCCTTAGGGGGTCTACTTTCCAAAATGGTGTCACTTGTGGGGGGTTTCAATGTTTAGGCACATCAGTGGCTCTCCAAACGCAACATGGCGTCCCATCTCAATTCCTGTCAATTTTGCATTGAAAAGTCAAACGGCGCTCCTTCCCTTCCGAGCTCTCCCATGCGCCCAAACAGTGGTTTACTGCCACATATGGGATATCAGCGTACTCGGGACAAATTGGACAACAACTTTTGAGGTCCAATTTCTTCTCTTACCCTTGGAAAAAAAAAAATTGGGGGCAAAAATATAATTTTTGTGAAAAAATATGATTTTTTATTTTTACGGTTCTGCATAATAAACTTCTGTGAAGCACTTGGTGGGTCAAAGTGCTCACCACACCTCTAGATAAGTTCCTTAGGGGGTCTACTTTCCAAAATGGTGTCACTTGTGGGAGGTTTCAATGTTTAGGCACATCAGTGGCTCTCCAAACGCAACATGGCGTCCCATCTCAATTTCTGTCAATTTTGCATTGAAAAGTCAAACTGCGCTCCTTCCCTTCCGAGCTCTCCCATGCGCCCAAACAGTGGTTTACTGCCACATATGGGGTATCAGCGTACTCAGGACAAATTGGACAACAACTTTTGAGGTCCAATTTCTTCTCTTACCCTTGGAAAAATAAAAAATTGGGGGCAAAAATATAATTTTTGTGAAAAAATATGATTTTTTATTTTTACGGTTCTGCATTATAAACTTCTGTGAAGCACTTGGTGGGTCAAAGTGCTCACCACACATCCAGATAAGTTCCTTAGGGGGTCTACTTTCCAAAATGGTGTCACTTGTGGGAGGTTTCAATGTTTAGGCACATCAGTGGCTCTCCAAACGCAACATGGCGTCCCATCTCAATTCCTGTCAATTTTGCATTGAAAAGTCAAATAGCGCTCCTTCCCTTCCGAGCTCTCCCATGCGCCCAAACAGTGGTTTACTGCCACATATGGGGTATCAGCGTACTCAGGACAAATTGGACAACAACTTTTTGGGTCCAATTTCTCCTGTTACCCTTGGTAAAATAAAACAAATTGGAGCTGAAGTAAATTTTTTGTGTAAAAAAGTTAAATGTTCATTTTTATTTAAACATTCCAAAAATTCCTATTAAACACCTGAAGGGTTAATAAACTTCTTGAATGTGGTTTTGAGCACCTTGAGGGGTGCAGTTTTTAGAATGGTGTCACACTTGGGCATTTTCTATCATATAGACCCCTCAAAATGACTTCAAATGAGACGTGGTCCCTAAAAAAAAATTGTGTTGTAAAAATGAGAAATTGCTGGTCAACTTTTAACCCTTATAACTCCCTAACAAAAAAAAAAATTGGTTCCAAAATTATGCTGATGTAAAGGAGACATGTGGGAAATGTTACTTATTAAGTATTTTGTGTGACATATCTCTGTGATTTAATTGCATAAAAATTCAAAGTTTGAAAATTGCGAAATTTTCAAAATTTTCGCCAAATTTCCGTTTTTTTCACAAATAAACGCAGGTACTATCAAAGAAATTTTACCATTATCATGAAATACAATATGTCACGAGAAAACAATGTCAGAATCACCAGGATCCGTTGAAGCGTTTCGGAGTTATAACCTCATAAAGGGACAGTGGTCAGAATTGTAAAAATTGGCCTGGTCATTGACGTGCAAACCACCCTTGGGGGTAAAGGGGTTAATCTTAGAAGTATGGGCTGTTCTGATGTTACCACTAGTGTTGAGCGATACCGTCCGATACTTGAAAGTATCGGTATCGGATAGTATCGGCCGATACCCGAAAAATATCGGATATCGCCGATACCGATATCCGATACCAATACAAGTCAATGGGACAT